>NC_135450.1:15142414-15452830 GCF_051991255.1 Vanacampus margaritifer
AAAACTGAGTTGCAATTAAGTTGAATTTCCCTTCACTGGATGATGAATGTTTATAAACAGTGGGTCGAAAAAGTCTACACAAAACTGTTTAAATGTCAGCTTTTTGTGAAATAAAATAATAAGACAAAGATTAAATCACTTGAAAACTTTCACCATTCATGTGGCCTTTATTCTGTATAACGTAATTGAAAAAAACATCAAATGAAATTGTCCTTTTCAAACCAAAAATACTCGGCTTCCTATGTCTTTACAGTCACAGCTTTTAGAGCTTTTTTTTTTTTTGCGGGTCTATTTATTATAAATATACCTACCAAATGTCATGTTGCAAAATCAAACTAGCTTTAGGGGGATTCATTTTTAAACATTTGTGATTGAGTTGCTGATGAGTGCTCAAACTTTCTTAGGCTCCACCCACACAGGAAGACATACTCCTTTTTTTTTTCATTTTTTTTTTCATACTGTTAAGTGAACTTGGCTGATTCAGTTTTTCCTTTCTGGGGTTTGCCTCCCACCGCAGAATGCCGAAGTGTCCGTCTTCGAGGTGAACATCCGCTTCGTGGGAGGCCTTCTGTCGGCGTACTATCTGTCCGGCAAAGAGGTAAGAACGGACATGTGCGGACGACTGCCAGGGAAAACCATCTGAGAACAAAATCAAGCAAAAAATAAGACCAGCAGTAGAAGTTGTATCCATATTTTTTAGGAAACATTTTTAATATATTTTTCTCCCATTTCCAAAGTTGAAACTAGTTCATAATGACTCATCGCATGGTAATAACTCAACATGCTAACTGGCTCATAGGTTAGCCCGATAGAATACGTGATTCCCAAAAAAATATGCAATAGCTGCAGCCCTAAATGACATTGAAAAAAAGAAATGTTTATTGGGATTTTTTATTTTTTTTTAATAAACAAACATGCCCCGGGTCAAAATGACCCATGCACGTTATTGCTGTTCATGAGAAAGTAACATCACTTCTCAGTAACGAGGCCCAGAGAATGACATCAGCAGTATTTTCCTCTGATCTTTTATTCTTCCTTTCTCCTTAATGACATGCTTCTGTTCCTAATTAATTATAAGTTTGCACTAAAGAATCAATAGATCCTGCAAATCCCCCCCCCCCCCTCCTCCACAGAGCTTCTTAAAACCTCGGGCTACAGTGCGACTGCTATGGAGAGAGAGAGGGAAAAAAAAAAGAGGCTAACTCGCCAGAGATTTGACTGCAGCCTTGATTGTCGATGTTGTTCTGCCTTAAAGTTGCGTTTTGTGTCTTCAGCGAGCAAGTGAGGCCTTGCTTCGTCTTTTCCTTCATTTTTGCCGCTGGAAGGAAAAAAATACTAATTTTCAAGCTCACTGAGACTCTCGGCACGTGCGTGAAAATTTGCGGGCCCGGAAATCCGAAATGTAGCCGTTGTGGCTGCTTCATTTCGACTTCCACTTTTCTCTGGCAGCACAACAGATTGTAATTCAGATTGTATATCTCCGCTTTACAGTGCCCCCCCGCTTCTCGAAATATACATTACAGGATGAGAAAGATTTATGGAACGTTACACAACATCTTCTAATTAGTAGATTAACAGCTTAGCTGTACACAATGGGTATTCCTGCAAGCCTCTGGCCAATAGTTTTCAGACTGGATTCGGGTTTGAATTTACCGCCGGATGTGACGTCATGTGCCCGTTGTGTAGGTGAAGAAGGGTACGTGCAGTTTCATTTTTCGTCAACAGGTGGCAGTAGCAATTCGAAATTTGAATATTCTACCTTCAGTAGCTTTAAGATGCTAAGCTAATGCTAACATGTTATTTTAGTGGGTGGCCTGATGTCAATTTAAACATCTATTTTTATTTTGTAAATAAACCCCAAAAAAACTACATTCAGTACTTAAGAGCGTCGTTTTTGTTCTTGAAAAAAATAAAATAAATAATTGTTTCATTGTAATCATGTTTATAACAAACAGCATTTTACTTGTGCAGTGTGGGGGGAAAAACAATCAAATCATGTGAACAGAGAAAACAACAAGGTGGGAAGAACGTCCTCATTGAGTCTTTTTTCCGCACCTTTACAGTCTGTGTTTTTCTCCTGGTTGTAATCTGATTAACGCAAGAGTTATGAGTCGACTACTGAAGGCCGCTCACTCGGAGTGAAATAACTGATTTTCATAACAGGTTTTCCATTACAGTATGTTAAAATCTCACTAAGTATAGCTAATAAACATTTTAAGACATTTGGACTGATGATTTCCATTCCTATTTATTTCCTATGGGAAAAATTGTATTGCGTCTTGTAGCGGTTATGTTGTCCGGTTGCCCGCTTTTTTTCACGCACATGCTAAAAAGATGAATAAAAGACAATAGCTGCGATGTTATTGCCAGTGCGGCTTGTAAAAGCTTTGAGAGCGCTCTTAAAAATAAATCGCATTGTTCGCACACAATCTAATCGGTCCTCAGACAAGACGTGGGCGTATACAACTGGCTTTTGTAGAAGGAAAGAAAAAAGTGCTGTGAAAAGTTTAAATTTAGACTTCCAACAACAGCGCTGACCCACATCTGCATGTCGACATCCACAATGAATAATATTAATAATCATCCTCATGGTTTAAAATCCAGGCGGCTTGATTGGCATACAGAAACGAGGACAAAAAGCTCTTGACGGGAATCTGTGCAGGTAGCGGATGATTTGAATGCGTAATGGCCTCGCGGCGGGAGCAAACTGTGACACTCGTTATCCCTCCTCAGCACACGCTCATAAACGCTTTTCCTTTTTTTTTTTTTTTTTTTAATGAGTCAATCAATACGCGGCACTCAAAAGTCATCGCACGCGTCCCTTCATACGAGTCCGGCTCCTCGGCGGAGGCGGCTGATTGGTGGCCTTCTCCTGCGATGAAGGTCACTCAGCAGAGTGGCTCCAAATGGCGGTTAGCATGCGGCTAACGACTCTGACATATTCACAGAAAAAGAAGAAGAGGGGAAAAAGGTGGCAGAATAGATTGAAAATGTTCGGAAGGTCATCGTGCCTCAAGTTGGAACTTTATGGCGGATAAGACTTTCAGCGTATTACCTTAGCTTTAACTCATTCACTGCCAGCCCAGTAAGATGGGGTTTTGGCTAATGTAGCTGTTAGCTATGAGCTATAAGTTCAAATTATCAATGTTTTGGCTCATTAGAAACACCATTGACTTTTTACCGAACATCTCTCTTTGTTAGCATAGCCATTAGCAAGCTTAAAATGTCTGTTATCCTGCTAACATTGGTCTTTTTCTGCTGTAATAGTCATGACCAAGTAAATAATAACATTTACCAAAGATTTAGTTAGCTTAGCCATTAGCAAGCTTAAAATGTCTGTTATCCTGCTAACATTGGTCTTTTTCTGCTGTAATAGTCATGACCAAGTAAATAATAACATTTACCAAAGATTTAGTTAGCTTAGCCATTAGCAGGCTTGTTCTGTCTTGGACTGGCTTTCACATTCTGCTATGGTTCTGGTTTGTTTTTGCTTTCATGAACAAAAAAACTTCATTTGCAAAACATCAAAGACTAAATATCTTTTTTTTTTTTTTATTTGTAGGTCAAAGGAGGGTTAAAAAGGCCTTTTAGCTTATTCGCTCAAACATTTAGCTAGCCTCAAGGTGTTGACACAGTTAGCACTTTGTTTTTGACTTGTCTTAAACACAATCTGGGTCGCATGTTGTAGAAACAAAAAGATGTTTATTGCCCCGAATCACAATTTAAAAACTGTAGGCGCTCTCGATCAGGTTTTATTTTTTACGAGACAGCATTAATGTTAGCCTGCGGTTGAAGGGTAAGGAAGAAACTCGCTTCTGTGACAGCACTAACAAGACTGTACAAATACGATATTTTGCTTTTTTTTTTAATGCGCATCTTCATCACGCTCCAAGACGAGATGTGAAAACGAATCAAGGCCCGGAGAGGAAAGATGAGCCCTAAAGTGCACGGAGACAGACAGAAACAGCGGCGTGTGGAAAGCACAAATAAGAAGCAATCACCTAAAAACCTTGACGATAGACGGCCCGCTCTTGGCAAGTGACTCAGATGATGGAGAGCGAGGGAGCGAAGGAGGAAGTGCAGACATCCTGATAGTCTACGTGATAAAACTGTTTTACAGGAGGGGAGGTAGAAATCAGTGAGGGAGGAAGCGCAGTGACAAAAAAAAAAAAAAAACTCATAAAATGCGAGTTTATTCCCCTGCAGACTGCTGTGATTCAACATTACTTTGGAAAACTACACGAAAGGAGATGTCAGCTTGTTTTGGGGGTTCTTCGGAGTGTCACTTTCTTTGTTGGCGGGAAAAAAAAGAAAAACATGGATTTTGGCATCGAGCGGTACAAGCCCGAATGGTGGCTGCTGGCGGGAAAACAAATTGATTGTGCGGGGCATTGAGTTAAGGATGAGACGAGCACTGGCTCATTTAACTCCAGTCGTGTTCAGAAAATATCTACTGGAAACGACTTAAAACCCCTCATGTTACGACGCTCCACAACATTTTCAAATAGTTTCTTGCGCAGCAGTTGAGAATTTGGGATCACACAGTTTTCAAAAATTATTTCTTGAGAAAGCCTTCACTGCACGCTTAGATTTATTTTTGACTAAATTCAGTATTTAATATGTGCCAGCCAGTACAGCTACAAGGAATTTTTTTTAACTTAAATAAGAACTAACCAAGAATTTTGTAACAAAATGTTTGATCACAGTCTCAATGTTTATTGATCCTGAAAATAGTGTAAACATATTTTTACTAAAGAATAATTGGAATGTTACTGGATCAGAGAAATAGCAAACGATTGGATTGGAATTGCTTTAAGTAATCTGACGCCATACATGAAAATAAATTACACCGAATCCATTGAATTACCAATAGATTGTGGTGTCCCGCAAGGGTCTGTGTTGGGCCCCAAATAATTTTTGCCAATTTATTTTTTTCAGTGGATGGATTTTGCTTCTGCCCTCTAATTTTTAGCTCAATATACTATTTTTTAATTTTGCCATCTGTAAATCAGTCTTCTTTCTCTGGATGAAAATAAAATCAATCAATGAATCAATTCCATGACTAACCTTCGTAACACAATTTACTTTTCATATTGAAATCAATTTTCCCAATTGAAATCATTTCAAATGCCATTAATGCGTTTATCCGGCAAAAATGGAGCGCTGCATTTATGCGGTTGTAGAAATGGAACGCCACAGATAGATGCTTTATTTATCAAGGGAAATTCACGACAGCTTTTGACCGGGAAAAATTCAATCTAAACAATACGTGGCGGCAGCACGTTGCAGCCCCGTCAGCGAAAGCTCAGTAGATGCCGGCGTAATTATGCAATGACTTGCACTTTTCACAGTAAGGGTTCATTTCACACAAAATAAGTAAATAAAAAAGAACAATAAGTGCTAAGCGAGACGTAGTCAAGAGGCTGCATCTTAATTCATTCACTGCAGTGGACGTTTATATTTGTCAATTTAAATCCAACCCTTTACTAGCACCTTCGTATATAAATTCATCAAGTGTGTTTTTCAACTGGTAGGCGTGGAAAGCGAGTCTGTGAAATTCAGGTTTGTAAATCACTGTAACGACTTACAGATCCCTGTAGATGGCAGCACTGCGTCACTTTGGATCAGAGATTAGCTCAATTTTTGAGTAGAAAACAAAGATTAGGTACTAATCTCCACTTTCCACGTCGATTATGAGAGAGACAGAGAAGTTTTGGCGATGGAATTCCATTGTGAAAGGAGAACCTAAATAGGGAAATTGATTTTAAAAAAGGAGGCCATTCTTGGTGATCGTTTTTTTGTTTAAATTAAAAATGAAAATTTGTAACTGAAAGAGAGCAGATATCCGACACAAAGCCACCAGTGTGGCGTCGCCGACCGTGAGGGTCCACCATACAATCTGTCCCCTCGGACCACCGCCAACTGAGACGCACACACGCGCGCACACACACACTCAAGGAGAGCGCGCTGCGAGGGGCCGATAGACAGCTTCTCTATCTCCTGTCCTCAGGAAATCCCATTCACTCGCCGGGGAAAATTGGCTTTGCTGCCGGGTGGCAGTGAGGGAAAACAACCTGCTGGCGCCGGCCGCCATCGCCGAGCTTTTCAAAACACACGCACGCTCGTACGCATGCAGCCAAGTGAGGATTCCTTACAGAAAGCGTGGACAATTAATTTGCCGGATATCGTTTCTTAATCTCCTCTCAGCCGGTGGAATCTGTCCTCTGGCCACAGGGAGTTTGCAGGAAGATTAAGAACTGGAATGTAATGTGTCAGGCCGGTAGGATGTCATGTTAAGCCCTCCTTCATTACAACATAGACAGGAAGTGGGAAAACGGCGAGAAGGATTCATTTATCGTGACAACTTCTGCGGTACGCAACTTGGCCTGCGGGGGCAGTATAATGCAGTCATTAAAAAACAAACAAAGAAGACTGTGAGTCATGTTATATTGTCTTTGCGTATGACTTAACTGTCAGATTCCAAATCACCTTTTCGTCTTTTTCCGCCCACCAGCAACACATCCCGTTGCAAGGCCAGCGGCCCCCGGCATCCATTTTTCTCCTAATCACGTTGTTTGGCGTCATCATCAAACAGCGGGATTAAAAGGCGTCACGCCATCTTCGCACCATCCCGCAACCGCACATGCTAATTCCAACTCGGCGGCCGTGAGCATCAAGTTGCCGCTAATCTCGTTGTCCGAGCGGTTGCAATGCCGCACGGCGACTTGATATCAACCGTCAGATGTAATGAGATTATCCCAGTGAGCGAAAGGAAGACCGAGGCGGGTAATAATCCGCCACATGTAAACCACACATGCGTCCATTCCTTTCACCACTTGATCTCATTTTCAGTCGCATCGCTTTAAGAAGTAAACATCAAGGAAGGTGGGGGGGGGGGGGGGGGTTCGGGTGGTATTAACTCTTTGACTGCCAGACGTTTTCAGAAAAGGGATGCCGTGGGTGCCAGCCAATTTAAGCATTTTTGACTGATCTTTCAAGGTCCACAGAAAAATATGTGTTTGGACTATGGAAACGCACATACTACCAAATGAAAGATTGGACTCTCATCTTTCATCAGAAAAAAAAGTTTGTTTCTACCTTATTCCGTTTTTCAGTAATCAACAATAGAAAATGGTTAGTTTCACCTGTGTTTTAAAAAAAACGTATTTTAACGTCTTTGGCACTCCTCCATAGGATTTTACTAAACGTTATTTAACGTTTTTGGCAGTCAAAGAGTTAAGACCATCAAACTCTGCAAAGTGTTCAATAATAAGTCATTTTTGACTCAAGTTGAAAGTCAAGGGGTTGAGCGCGTTAATAGAGGAAGTAACCACAGCTGTTTTAGGGCCAGAGCATCACTGGCCGATGAAGACCTCGTTAAATCGACTTTATGACGAAGGCTGTGCAGCCAAAAAACCAATGAAATCCGCTTTCATGGTGTCGTATTTTTAATGAGTTAGCTCTGTGTCGTTGCTGTTACTTTTTTAATAGCCCGCGCCGACAACTGCGGAACGGTTAAGCAAATTGTCAACATTGCAATATTTTCGCCGATTGATGCAAGTCTGATGGCTAATTTTGCTGTTCAACGCTCAATTTGTTCATTGTAGCGTCAAATATGATCAATTTGAAGCTTTGATGGGTTGCTATCCGTCATTACTAGGGCTGGGTTAAAAAAAAAATTTGAAAAGGAGAGCAATGATGATGTCAAATCGAATGAACAATACTGAGCTCTCCTGAAATAAAAAATAAAAATAAATAAAAAAATTGAATAATCGTTATCAAATCGATTTGCCTTTTCAAGCCCAATATCAATTCATAAAATGTGAATCGATTATTTGAATAGCTCTTTTTCCCATAAATTCTTAAGAAAATAGAATTTTAAAGGCTTTTTTTTTATCTTACCGTTTTCTTGAAATTTACTGTTCATTTTTTTTTTTTTTTTTTTTTGGGGAGAGCTCAGTATTTTGGGAGGGCTCAGTATTGTACTGTTCATATGACATGAATTTAAAAGTATTCTTACATTTATGAAAGACGTGACTTACTTTAAGACCATTCAGAATCTTTTTAATTATTTTTTAATCCTGCCTTTTGACATTTAAGAATTATTGATGTGCCATAATTAATCAATACTGAATCGAAACAGGGAAAATTGAATCCAACTGAACTCTTGTGAATCGAAATTGAATCGATTGAGAAAATTAGAATCGATACCCAGCCCTAGTCATGACTAGCTGAGAGAAATCAATCAATTAAATCAAATTAAAGGGTAACTAGACCCCAACATTTTACCAAATAATTATTCGACATAAGCGTGACGCCATGTTGGAAGAATTTTTTTTTTTTTTTTTGCAAACCGTACATGAAGCGCTAATAGCGAGTTGCACCCGGGTCTACATTGAATTCTGTCAGCTGACCGATTGTAGAGATCATTCAACGTCACAGGTGTTACATTAGCGGCTTATCTATTATTTTTACGCATTATCAACCATCGAAAGTGTTGGGAAAGCTTGAGAGCGAATCCATTATCGCTTTTGAAAACTCAAGTTATCTGAGAAGTGTCGTAACCCGCCGCCTCTCCCCTCACTCTGGCAGAGCCTTGCAAGGCCTGCATGGGGCATAATTGCCGCCTCGAGATTGAGAGTCTCGATGTTTTTAGGTAATTAAGAGTGGGAAAATAGGTTAGATACATTTGAGTAAGCCTGTTTTGTTGACGTGGCTTTCTGTAATGCGCCAGTGCTCTGAAATGTGTCATTAATTTCCTTTTGTCAAACTGCTTAGTCGGCGCACAATTTTACATGCTGCATCGCTCGTGGCTCTAAGACCTTTGAAAAAGAGCTCGGAGGTGACGTAATTGCAGTTGTTTTGCTTTTGTGAAGTATTCAAGAATCTATCATTCTTTAAACGTTCAGTGTTTTTCCTTTTTTTTTTTCTTTTTTTTTCTCCCGATACAAAATTATTTTACAAGCCACTAACTATTCGCTTCAGTTTTGAGTTTAAAGTCAAGTTTGGTCCTCAACTTAAAAACAAACTTAATATCGTCTTGTTTAACAGGGATAGACCGATTATCGGTGCCGATATTTTGCCGTTTTGAATAATTAATAATAATAATAATAATAATTACGAACCCTGGCGAAAACCATTAGCTACATCGGCATGCATTTGTTGCTCAGTGGGATACTAACTTTTCATTTTTGTATTATTTAAATTTCCACATTATAAATGATGACGCTGACACTGGGAACTCCATATACGTTTTATTTAAAAAGAAAATATACTTCTTCTTTTTTTTTTTTTACTTTATTGACAGTAGAGAACTTCTACTGTTTCGCTTAGTTTTTAAATTAGCTTAACACATTCTGATGACCCTCACACCTCCCTGCAATTTTTTTTTTTTTTATAATTTTTAAGTATTTTCTTTATATGTTTAAAATTAAAACCAAAACCTTCAAAGTGTTGAAAACTTGAAAAGTTGTTTTGACAAAAAAAAAAAATGACGCTAATATTTTCTTCTTTTTTTTTTACTGCGAATGAATATCGGCTTGAAATATCGGTTATCGGCCTCCTTGACTACTAATAACCAGTATGGTATAAATATATCCGTCCATCACTATTGTTTAATCAACATCGCGACTCAAAAAGGTGAAAAAGTTGTCAGCTGTGTGGATAAATAAAAACCAAAACCGTCCCCCGTTGTTGTATTTATCGCAGCCTGCTGCTAACACTTGGCAGCTTTGTTACGCCGCGCGCAACCCGCTATGAACATTCCAATTAAAATTAATCGCGTCGAGAAAAAAGGTGGCCCTGCGTTGTAAATCAGGGCGACTCTATTTCAATTTGCTCTGCGCAAACAAACACCATCCAGGTAAGCGTCGTTTGTGTGATTGCAAATCTGCCGGCGTCGTCGTAATTCTTTGTTATTGTCACGGCAGATTAAATCTCTCTGCTTCGGGATAAATAATCATTCGGAGGAGGTCGCGTTTAGACTTTTAAATCCTGGCCCTTGTTGATATGAAATGCTTCTTTTTTTTAATCACTGTAATATATCACCGCGTTAAAGCCGATTATGATTGACTGTAATCGCTCCAATAGATCCGATCACGCTGCAGCCTTCATGCAGGGATGTGATTTTTCCGCTAATTCGCGGAATTCCGTTTTTTTTTTACCCCCCCCCAAAAAAAAAAATCAGATTTTTTATTTTTATTTTTATTTTTTTTTTTGTAGTTCATTGTGTATGCACACGACTCCGACAGATAACATCTTCTGCTATAACAAAGACATTTGTGGTATGCTCTAATATGAGTTACTTTTCATTTGGTCATGATACAATTATTTGTTCATGAAATTTGAACTCTTCAACATTATTTATGTGTTAACTTAGTAATCACATTAGTTAGATATGATGATATTCTCAGTGATAGTTTTTAAAAGCAAAGGCAGTCCAATGTTTTTGAATGTGACTGATTTTGAGTTGACTAAAACTGACATTTTATATGGGATAGTTCAATATACATTGAAAATTTATGCTGTTGTTTTGTCTATTTCTTTGTCATGTGAGTGCATTGAAAGTACTTAAAAACACGGAAAACCCATGAGCTCCGGGGGGCGAACCCTTGTCCCCCCACCAGGGCACTGCCCTGGACCTAGCTGGGTGCCAGCGACCCCCAGACCCCCGCCTAAATTTTCAGATAATTTCACTTTGGTCAAATCACATCCCTGTTCATGTCAAAAGGCGTGCAAGATTATTATGATTATTATTTTTTACAATTTTATTGTAGGATTGTCATCATTCTCCCATTTGGGACATTTTGGATTTAGCTGTGTGAAAGTTAGAATTTGGTCATGACTTCAGATTTGAACATTTTCTAATGGAAACGTGTTTTTCGATAGTAGACTTGCAACTTTTGGCTAAATGAGATTAGAGAACACGACCCCCCCGCCGGTGGTCAACATTTCCACTATCCTATGCACATATCGAAAAAAAAACATCTTGCGTGCTTCAAACTTTAAGACTCGTAAATGTAAGTTGCAGGAAGCCCAGCGGCCACATGTCCGTTTTTCAATCTTGCGAAAACGCATCAGCAGCTTTTTTTTGTCGGGGCCGTGTGCCGTAGCCTGGTGGCCCGGAGGCTTTTTTGCACTCATTTCCAAGCTGTTCCGGTAAACGCTCCCCTTAAAAAAAAAAAAAACTTTTTTTTCCCCCCCTGGCGCGGAGTGTGAAATGTCAAGCGTGTGTGCATAGTCGACTGGCTTTTAAGCTCCGACGCTGGCGAGCGTTGTGCAAACGTAGCGCTTGGACGCAATCGGCACGATTGTGTGCTCGCTAGCCAGAAAAAGAGCGGGCGCAGCCCCCGAGCCCGGCCTCGGGGCTGCGAGCTTTTGCCATCAGGCGGCATCGCGGTTAGCTTAGCATGCAGAGTAAGTTGGTCGAAATGTCAAACCCGAGTGGGCCGACTCACCTTTGAATGTGCGTCCGATCGGGTGACTTTGTCGGGATCTCATTGGCTCGCACCCTTGTGGGCGAATGTCACGGCCTCTTGCGGGTAGTACGACATCATTTGCATTTTTACAGGCGACGCGTGAATTTTATCTGTAGCAAATGGTCGTTTTTACGGCCCGCTTTTATGATCTCCTTGTTCTTGCCATTTGTTTGGTAGCCAGCAGGAGTTTGCCAAAACGATTTCACCACCAACTCTGTCAACCATCCCAGGGAGACGACATTGCCATGCATATTGTCATCCAAATTTGAAATGTGGAATGTTATCAAGGTTGACCGGTGAACCGTTTCAACCCTACAAGTAAAAAAAAAAAAAAAAGTCAAATAAAACCCGAAATGTATCTTTCATTGTATTGCTCACTTTTGCTCAGTTGCCAGAGACTTTTCTGTGTACTCTTTGTACAAGAAGACGGTAGATTTCAGAAAACATTGTCCCCTTGTCATCTTCCGAGACATTTTGTACATTTTTTTTTTTGTTTTCCAGCTGCCAAGGATGCTCTGTGCCTCGCGGCGCTTTGCTCAATATTAATGTTCAGCCCTCGCTTTTTTTGGCCCTTTAAGCTCAGCAGGAGGGCAGAAAACTGACATCAACTTTCTGCACCAACACCAACCAGGCAGTGCCGGTTTTTTTTTCCTCTCTCGCTAAATTGAACGAGTTAAGGAAGTTTATGTAGAAAACGCATTTCACAGACAATGCTCACTAAGTGCTTGATAGGACAGGTGCAAAATGCAAAGTGATGAGATGGGAAGGAACATAAAAAGGTGGCGACAATAGCGTGAAATGGAATAAAAGAATAAGGCTTTTTTTTTTTTTTTTTTTTTTATATAGGCCAGCGATTCTGCTTTTGGTGTAGCAAAGTCGACAGCAGTGAGGACAATAATAAATTTCGTTTTGCAGCAATTATTATTAGCATTAATAGTATACTAGCCAAGTTTCATCATTATTCACAAACCAATTTAGTAAGGAGTAAATGAGCTTTTTTTTTTTTTTTCAACATGGCCCTGGTTGATATCTTTTGCTCTGCTGCCACCTGCTGGCCGTTTGTGTACTAACCACCATTTCTTCAAACGTTCTTTGCAGTTGAGAGGCGGCTTCAAAGCTTTCTGTATGCTCTAGTATAAAAAACATAAACGTATAAATACGTCTTTGGGACACTTAAATGTTTGAAATAGGATGTTTTGGGAGCAAATGAGTTAAAAAAAGATGTGTGATATTGATTTGTGTTGAGGTCATTTTTCCTACCACTAGATGGCGTAATTGCATTTATAAGACGGTGAGAGCTTTTTTCTTTTCATTTTAAGAGCTATCTGATCTTTAACATGAAGTAACTTGTGAAATTCTGCACATTTTTTTAAATTGTAAAGTACTACTTGACCCCAGTCTCTACAAATATATGCATTAATATTAGATTTATTATTGCACAATTTTGACAAGGGGCGGCCATTAACCGCTTGTTTAAAAAAAAAAAAAAAAAAAAAAAAAAAAGCGGCATTAAAGGAACTTTAAATTAACTCAATATTTTGACACCCCTAAAATAAATATCTAAACATTGCTTTACTGTACTACACACACGAAGGTATGGTTGTGAGCAAAAGGTAGCAGCATCTGCCAGCAGCTTAGCACATAGCCAAAAACGGTGCATGTATCAATAAATATTTTCTCTGCAAGCACAGATAGTGCTGACCAAACAGTGAGAACTTGTTTAAAAGTACATGCAAAACTCCCATTTTGCTGCCTTTTTTTTTTTTTTTTGATGCATCTGCTGCCAGTCATCACAAAGTGCCGTGATACTTTCCGACAAGGCAAAAAGGCTGTTTTGCTGTCGGCAAACGTTTTGAAGATTTTTGGGGGCGTCACGAGAGACGCGGGATATGTCATCTTTTAATGTGGATGCCATTCAAAGTCCGCCGCCAAAAAAAAAAAAAAAGCTAATTTTATATCTTGCATTTTTTTTTTCTTCTGCTTTTGGAAATGGCTTCAATGTTTGAACTTTCTTGTTGCCTTTAACAGCAGGATGCCATTTTACACTTTGCTTTCATGCATACGACAACAAAAATGGAGCAATATTGAACATTTTGGCTGGGGGTGGGAGGAACTGTCCAACTCAACTCTAAAGTTGTGTTAAAACTTAGCACGACAAGCGTCACAAAGCGTTACCAAGCGTTTGACTTTTTCTTTGGTTTTGCTTGCTTGCTGTCCAAAACTCAAAATTGACGGTACTGGAATTACAGTAAAGTGTACATTATCTGCAAATTCACATTTTATTTTGGGAATCCAAAATTTTACTCTCCTTTCGTTTAAATAAAAGTAGTGCTTTGCTTCCACCTTGTGGCATCTTATTGTCAATTATAAACATTTTCTGTACTCGCGGATAAACCATTTTTCAACTTGTGTTAAATACATTAAATAAGTTGCATTTTATGAATTCAGTGTCGAATACTACTGCATTATTTTGATCAAATTGATCAAAACGAATTTAAAAAAAAACAAGTACTTTCCAGTAGATTTGGTTCAACCTCTCTTTGCTGATGTGCGCTGCTTACACTAACATGACAAATGGAGAATTGTTAACCACTTAAAATGTGAAGGCTCAACAAAAAGGATACTTAGCAGTTGAAGGTCATGCTGAAAACGGTTCCAAAGCTCGTTTTGTATGAGGCAAAGCAAAACGAATCGGAGGAAAACAAACAAAAAAGCCAAACTTTTTTTCGAATCCCGTAAACTGTGTTTCCTGTGTCTTTAACTGTGATTCACGATTGTTTGAGTTTCAATGCGCGCGGTTAATTGCTGTCTCTTTAATTGCCTGTTAAATCGTCCTTCCCGCTCGTGCTCAACACCTCTCCGGAATACTCAAACATGCTCGCGTCTTTAACCTCCCACCCACCAACCAACCTTCCGTGTGTCGCTCTTCCACTGAGACGACCCCCCCCCCACCCCCCCATCTCCGTAAGGGTGCAAAGGGGTTTGATATTCACAGTTGAGATTCGGTGCGATTCAATGAATCGGGTTTTTAATGCTATTTTGATATCTGTGCTGCAGCACGTTAACAGTATATCCCAGAATGCATTTCTGCCATCTTGCCAGGCTTATGAATTATTTATGATGACAAGCAAAAATGTGGAATTTTGTTGGCACACGACCAAAATGGCCCTCAAAAGTTGACGTTTAAAGCAGACTGTGAGACGAAGATGAGCTCCGCTAGTTTTAGTTTAGCATCACATGACCAAACCCAGACAACAGGTGAGCCGTGATTGGTCTTTACCTGAGCTCTGAGCACCGGTGATGTCATTTTCTGTTGACGGCAAAATAGGTTTTTTAAAGGTATTATTAATTGTACATGAAAAATAAGGAAGTTATCACATTAAAGCAACACTAAGGAACTTTCAGCTTACGTTGATTATGGCGGCACCATATGGACAAAAGCGGTATTGTTATGTCTGAAGGAAGACCACTTTTCATACAAAGACAAGCGCATTGCATAGTTTGTTGGTTTTTTTGCCAGTAAAAATGATGCAGACCCCCTCAGGCCATGGCAAACATGTACCATTCAACTAGTTTTAAGTCCATGTTTCATCAAAAGAGATATAAAAAATATTTTATTAACTCTTTGACTGCCAAAAACGTTAAATAACGTTTAGTAAAATCCTATGGAGGAGTGCCAAAGACGTTAAAAGACGTTTTTTTCAAAACAGAGGTGAAACTAACCATTTTCTATTGTTGATTACTGAAAAACGGAATAAGGTAGAAACAAACTTTTTGTTCTGATGAAAGATGAGAGTCCAATCTTTCATTTGGTAGTATGTGTGTTTCCATAGTCCAAACACAGAATTTTCTATGGACCTTGAAAGATCAGTCAAAAATGCTTAAATCGGCTGGCACCCACGGCATCCCTTTTCTGAAAACGTCTGGCAGTCAAAGAGTTAAGGTTGAAAAGTTTCTTAGTTCTACTTTAATTCTAGACATGAACTTTCCCTTGCTGAAAATGGCTAAATAAGTCACGCATCCTTTTAAATGTGGTCCGAGTGTGTGGGAGTGGGAGAAGCATCTTCTTCTTTTTTTTGGAACATATCCTACACTCTAAAAAATACATTTGTTGAACCAATTTAAGATTGCAAATTGAATTGTTGACCAACTTGAAAAATGTTACTTCAACTGGTAAAACAGGATTGAATTAAGTTAGTCCAAAGTGAATGTTCATTTTAATTAATTTTGAATTCTTTAAACGTAATACTTTGGATTGGAGTCAATGATAATATAATAATAATGAACTCATAGTTAATTAAACTTAATATATTCACTTTGGACTAACTTAATTCAATCGTGTGTTACCAATTGAAGCGATTGTTGTTGTTTTTTAAGTTGGTCAACAATTCGATTTGTAATCTTAGCTTGGTTCAACAATTCTCTTTTTTTTAGAGCGTAGCGATAAAGACGAGCTCACTGCAGTGGTAAACGTAGCCTGAACGGGAAGTGAAACGTCTCCCCCCAAACAAGTGGAGTCTCGCTTGACTCAACACGAGCGCAGACCTTGACACGGTTCCACAGCAGGCCTTTCGTAGCTTTTAATTCTGACGCTCTTTTTATGCTCGACTTGCTCCCGCTGGCCTGAAGGAGGCTAATAAAGCCGCTGAGAGAGAGAGAGAGAGAAAGACTCAGACGCAGCCTACAAAGCAACAGCGGGCTTCTCCGGGGCTCAAAGCTGTCTAGTGTGTGTGTGTGTGTGTGCCGAGACAAAGTATGCCTCAAATCCAAGCACACTTGATGAACGAATCCCGGGCTTCATGGATGGCGACACGTGTCACATTAAACGGGTTTCACAACTCTCGCCCTTGTAAAACCCTAGCAAGAAAGAAAATGACCTTGATGATTTGTCCCAAGCCTGCACGCAAATATAATCCTTCAAAAATGACTTAAATGCTCAACAATCTACAATCATAAAATGAGCCGTCTTAAGCGCACGCTTCAGCCGCCCCATTATGTCTCTCGCCGCGTTTCCAACAAGTGGATAAATGGCTGCTTTTGCAGCGTGCAAATGGGCACTGTGTCTTCGGCAATGTTCAGCGTCATTGACTCGGTGATTGCGTTCTCCTCTCTCGCCATACGCAAAAGACAACGTGGCAACCATTCCGCTCGTTTTGTCTGGGAATTAACGTGGCGAGTCCTTCTGGGGAAATAGTTGATAGACGGGCAACACTGATTGTAATTTGGGAAAATAACTCTTCCTTTTGGATGCATTTTTTTTAAAATCTTTAATCTTTAAAAAATTTAACATACATTGAGTTAATTTAAAGTTCCTGTAACTCTTTGACTGCCAAAAATGTTAAATAACGTTTCGTAAAAACCTATGGAGGAGTGCCAAAGACGTTAAAATACGTTTTTTTTTTTAAAACAGGTGAAACTAACCATTTTCTATTGTTGATTACTCAAAAACGGAATAAGGTAGAAACAAACCTTTTTTTTTCTGATGGAAGATGAGAGTCCAATCTTGGTTTGGCAGTATGTATGTTTCCATAGTCCAAACACATAATTTTCTATGGACCTTGAAAGATCAGTCAAAATGCTTAAAATCGGCTGGCACCCACGGCATCCCTTTTCTGAAAACGTCTGGCAGTCAAAGAGTTAATGACACTATTTTTTTTTTTTTACGTGCAATTAATGACCAATTACTTGGCATGCCTGTACTGGGGGAAATTAGCAGTTATACATTTAACAATAATGCGTCTATTTGTGGAGACTGGGGTCAAGTTGTATTTTACAATTTTAATGTGCAGAATTTCACAAGTTACTTCATGTTAAAGATTAGATAGCTTTTAATATGAAAAGAAAAAATGCACTGAGCTGTCGCCAATGTCTCACAAATGCAGTTATGCCATCTAGTGGCAGAAAAATGACCAACACGAATCAATATCACACTCATTTTTTACAGAGAGGACATCTTATTAATTTTAACTCAATTTTATGAATGACTAAAAGATGCAGCCTTTTTTCCCCCTATGTTTATGTTAACAAGAGTATGAAAACTTATATGTTTAATTGTACATTTTACTGTACATTTAAACAGATATAAAATTTGCGATTAATCGTGAGTTAACTATTGAAGTCCTGCGATTAATTACGATAAAAAAAAATTAATCGGCTGACACCCCTAATTGTAAAAAAACTTCCCATTTCCTGTCATTTGTATCTTCTGCCATCTAGTGGAAGAGCATTTAATTGTTCTGCCTGAGTCTTGTCTGTATGTATAGACAGACGGACAAAATTAGATCAATATCATATTTTTCTGTAAAACTCGATAATTTTCCCGCCGCGTCACATTGGTTGGGAGTCAGTGAGGTTGAGAAGGACAAACTCATAAATGCGATGTGTCTTTACAGCGTTCGCTTTCTGATCGGAAGGTCGTCTCAAAGTGCATCCAAACAATAAAGTGGGAAGGAGAGCGGATGAAAAGTAAAAGCGACGGCCGTGATTCAGGTCAGGGAATGTGGAGCAGTCGACACGCAGGACATTTTTAAAGCCTGGCAGATAATTGATGGAGAAAAAAAGTGCGTCCTACTTTTTTATTCCTCTGGAAGTTGGACTGCGGCGGCGGCGGCGGCGGCGTGGTGTTTTGCCCTCCGCCGAGTCTTCGGAGAGCGACGTTTGAAGGTCGCGAAGGAGGTGGGAAGTAATGAAGGAGGGCGCTCGCCATGTGCGGCGTTCAAGTACGTGCTTGAGCACGGGGGGGAGGCGAGTGCCGTATAGTAGTCGATACATCGCAAAGGTCAATGCGACACTCGCACCGCCACCTTTGATGCATTAGATGTTCCCAAAACATTTTGAAAATGCATTATGAGAAAAGTATCTTGAGATGTTTCTTTAAAAATTCAGAGAAGAGAAAAACAAAAATAAAGGCACTCAAATCGGTATAGCAAGTTGTTAGAATCAGAATAATCTTTATTGGCAAAGTATGTAAAAAACCACAAAGCGCTGGAAGAGGTGGTGACCAGGATGTGGAGGGTTTTGCCTGCCTTCTACAGTACTGTATGTTCTTAGCATGTGCGAGACGATTGGAGTCTGGAGGCTCCTTGTTCATTTTGTAAGGGAACCTCTCTCGGAAAAAACGCCTTCACGTGGTCCCGAAAGTGACCCCGAACCTCGCTTGCTTCATTCTGCCGGTGGATTTTTCCCACACGGGGGGCGTCCAGGTGTGAAATGCGATGATCAACATGAGTTTTTCCTAATGATCGCAGCCTCTGCAGCTTGCCTGCTTGTATAATTCATTTGCTTATTAAAGCTGCTTTGGCACGCGGCGTGATAGCCTTGGACGCGGGGCGTGTTTAAATTATTCTTCTGTGCGTCCCTGCGAGCGTTTTTTATTCCACCCTGCAGTGTGCTCCGCACGTTATTAAAGGCATTAATCACCGGGCTCTGACGCCTTGTTACGCACTCGCGTTCGCAGTGGGGTAATTTGGCATCAACACTCCCTCCAAGTATCCGGAAAGGCGGTAGAACTTGATGTCACAAAGTCATTTGAATGAAAAAGTGAGATTCCGTAATCTGCCTTTGATTTGCCCGTGATGCCTCTTTGGCCTTTTTTTCCCCTGATCAATATGGATTTTATTTTTTTTTAAAGTGGGAGTCCACTTTAAACCTTTCTTGACAATAATATGTTATATGTGACCTCACTAGTCTAAACATGACATTCGGATTAATATTACAATTTTGGAATTTGAGTTATGAAGCAAAATCAAGTCGTTTTTATCCATCTCAGTGGGCGGCCATTTTGCAACTTGCTGTCGATTGAAGATGACGTCACAGTTAGTCAGGGATCAGGCAACAACCAATCAGAGCTCACCTGTTTTCTGAAGCTGAGCTGTGATTGGTTGTTACCGCCCCCTGAGATGGATAAAAACGGCTAGCTTTTGCTGCTTGACTCATATTCCACTAACACAATGTTAACCAGAATACCATATTTAGACTAGTGGGGCTGCATAAAACATATTATTAATAAAATTATTAATACATTTTTAAATAGAAATTTAAGCCAAAACTCTTTGACTGCCAAAAACGTTAAATGACGTTTCGTAAAATCCTATGGAGGAGTGCCAAAGACGTTAAAAGACGTTTTTTTTTCAAAACAGAGGTGAAACTAACCATTTTCTATTGTTGATTACTGAAAAACGGAATAAGGTAGAAACAAACTTTTTTTTTCTGATGAAAGATGAGAGTCCAATCTTTCATTTGGTAGTATGTGTGTTTCCATAGTCCAAACACATAATTTTCTGTGGACCTTGAAAGATCAGTCAAAAATGCTTAAATCAGCTGGCACCCACGGCATCCCTTTTCTGAAAGCGTCTGGCAGTCAGAGTTAAGCCAATTGCAATATTTGGCACCAAAAAAAAAAAAAAATCTGCAATACTCTGGCCAATTATTATTTTTGAAAAAGCCTAATATCTGATGATATAATTAGCCCGCACAAATTCACATGCAAAGTTTTTCCAACTCTGAAAATTCCCACAATTTTGCGTCCCTCGCCCCAATATAGACACTTGCATACCCTCGCAAAGAAGGCGCGAAATGTGCCAGGACTCGTTGACGTCGCTTTCTCTGCGAGCGTTTCCGCTCCGCTGTTGACAAGCGGCCTCTTGAGCTTTGCCGCTCGGCTCGTCTTTAGCTCCTCTCTTTACTCGTCTTTTTGCCGGTCCCGCAGAGTGCTGCCATCTCCGGGGGAAAGACATGCCTGCAAGTCAGTCAGCTAGCGCCTCGCACCAGTGTTTATATATGTTGACAGATGGAGGCTGACAGGATACATGAATCCTTGCGGGACTCGGAGGACAGTCGAACCTCCCGGGTTGAACAGAAGGCTTGCTGACCAATGCGGTTTTCACTGTAGGAAGTAGTAGGAGTAATGCATCCCGTGGTACACGTGTAGCTAAACATGCTAAACAAGGCTAATTTCTCATCAGTTTAAAGGGAAGGCTAAGGTTCAGGGTTCAGGTCACAGTAAGTTCCATTACCAGTTTTATGGCTAACGAGAAGAATGAAAGTATTTGCCTCTCATCCGCAGGTTTTCCGCAGAAAAGCGGTGGAGCTGGGTGAAAAACTGCTCCCAGCCTTTAAAACACCCACCGGAATCCCCTGGGCTTTGCTCAACCTCAAGAGGTAAGACCCGAACACCCCCCCAGACTCTCACCTCAACCCACTTTGCTACTTTATCAGTAGTACAATGTAATCTTGTTTAAAAAAAAAAAAAAGCACACTAAACTCGACAGTTATTTCTTTCAGCCGACTTCACTTCCTCTTTCAACAATACCCAGTAATGAAGCAAACAGTCGTCCTCCATTTTGTCTCTTTTGTGTCTTTTCACCCTGCGGGCCCCAGAGAGCAAACGGCAAACGGCGCGGTTTGTCAGACGCTAATTAAAATCGCAGCCGTCGTGGGAATAAACGGGCCGTTACAAATAAAGTTCCTCTGTGTGTTTACACGGCCCAGCTAGCTCTGCAAGGAGATCCCCCCCCCCCCCGACCCCCCGCCCGCCCCTCCCCTGGAAGGTGGTGAGCGCTAAAAAAAGATTGTAATGCCGGTGAAGATCCATTCTCAGGAGCTGCATGTCACTTTTAACATGCTGACAGCATCATGTAAAGAATGAATTGCTTCTTTTTGAGCTGCGAACACGGACGCTTAAAAGTCTCAAGGAGCGATGGCTGAAATTTAACAGGAAGAAGTCGGACATTTTGTTTTGAAGCAGACGCTCTGCCATGTTAGGAAAAATTCAGCCCCTAACACCAGTTTCACAAAATTGGGTGGACATGAAATGGTAGTCAGCCATTTTGTTTTAAAATCAACCCCGACTGTAATGACTGTGAAGTTTGCTCTATATTATTTATTTGGTTGTTATGAAAATAACTATGAGATAATTTTTTCAAAAATCATTTCCAGTTTAATCAATTTTGCAGAAACTTTACTAGGACGTACGTACGCCGCTATTATTTATGTCGCGACGCATTAGTGACACAGAATGGCGGCTGTGAAACGCCTATAAAGAATGCAAGGTGAGCCTCCGTAGCGTTCCCTTAAACAGGGATGTGATTTTTCCGCTAATTCGCGGAATTCCGCTTTTTTATCCCCCCCCCCCCCAAAAAAAAAAAATTTCGATTTTTATTTTTTATTTTTAGTAGTTCATTGTGTATGCACATGACTCCGACAGATAACATCTTCTGCTATAACAAAGACATTTGTGGTATGCTCTAATATGAGTTACTTTTCATTTGGTCATGATACAATTATTTGTTCATGAAATTTGAACTCTTCAACATTATTTATGTGTTAACTTAGTAATCACATTAGTTAGATGTGATGATATTCTCAGTGATAGTTTTTAAAAGCAAAGGCAGTCCAATGTTTTTGAATGTGACTGATTTTGAGTTGACTAAAACTGCCATTTTATATGGGATAGTTCAATATACATTGAAAATTTATGCTGTTGTTTTGTCTATTTCTTTGTCATGTGAGTGCATTGAAAGTACTTAAAAACACGGAAAACCCATGAGCTCCGGGGGGCTTCGCTAGCTGGGTGCCAGCGCCCCCCAGACCCCCGGCTAAATTTTCAGATAATTTCACTTTGGTCAAATCACATCCCTGCTTAAATGTGTCTGGTGAATGACGATAGCACGGCCTGGAGGGGGGGGTGGGGGAGTCTCCCGATCGCATGTTGTTTCTTTAGGAACGCTACGAGGCTAACCTCGCTTTCTTTATACCCGTTTGGCATTTTGCTCAGCAGAGAGCGAGTGAGTGGCCATTCTACGTCAGTAATGAGTTGCGACATAAATAACAACGTCCAAATAATGTTTCTACAAAATATATTAAACCGGAAATTATTTTTGAAAAATTGATCTCATAGTTGTGTTGGTAACAACCAAATAAATATGGAGAAAACCTGTCACCATAAGCACATCACTCACTCCAAGCTAACATAATCGGCATTTTTCAAAAATAGTTCGATTTTTATGTTCTTGTAAGTCCCAAATGTCAGAATGTTATTAAAGCCATAAATCGCCTCCTCCTGACTGATTTATAGTCTCATTGTTGAACGGGATCGGCTACGAATAACCGATCCACAGGAGGCGCCTTCTTCTCGATAAAGCTTCTATAGCCCCTTGAAAGAGAGCCGCTCTGCAAGATCCAACATTGATTAGCGCTGACTGAGAGAAAAATGCTGCCTAATCCGACCAATCGACACTTATTGATGTGTCACCGACGATCCAGCTGGCCGAACGTTTGACCCTCACTCGTGTGCATGCTTGAAAGTGTTCGGCGGCGGTTCTGGCGTGTGGCCTCCTGCTGGGTTAGCATATCATGGAAAGTATTCGGCGCTCGTTATGGGCTGTCGCCAACATTAGCATGCAGACTGATAAAGAACTTTCCATGTTCGCTGCACATTCTCTTTTCGCTGGCATTGATGTGAGACGCTTCCTGCCGCTCTAGTCTCAAAAAGTGCAATTCATGAATCAATCAGTTTGTACTTGACACGAATTTGTACAACTATTAAGTTTAGTTTTGATATTATGCTCCAATATTTTGGACCATTAAACTTAGCTTAATTGCTATCCATATTGCTAGCAAGCTGAACAGGATATATTAAGTACGTGGCTGTGTTCCAACTTCCAGACCAGATTGTTTTTCATCTGTAAACACCAAAATATTCCACCAAACTGTATAATTTTACCTGACAAAAATCCGCTAGCGTAATGCTAATATATGTTGCAAAACATTGTAAGCAGCAGGGTTATTATAGTTTTGGAATTATTATTTTTTGTCTTTAAAAAGGCTTAATTTTAGTTTAGTTTTTTAATTGGCTTCAATTTTATTTATTAATTTTTTAAAATGTGTATTACTTGCACGCACTATTTAAAAAAAAAAACACCATGGAAAAATTTAAAAAGTAACAAATTTCTTACCTAGTGTTGCATTTCGGCTGAGTTAAATGAAAAAGCAGGCGAGCCCGAACCATTGGAGCCAAAAGTCCAGCAGGCAAATTTGTCGCCGAGGAGCGACGTCATCTGAAGGTGCTTTTCTATTGGCTATTGCTGGATGACGTCACTTCCTTATTCCGGTTAATATCGAAATAAATATACTTAAAATCACATTTAAAATCATCCCCAAAGGCTCATGTATTAAAATTTATTACTAAAGTGAAGGACATTTTCGCTGTAATTATAGTTAGTTTTAGAAACATAAAATGTAGTTTCAGTTTTTTTTTTTTTTTTAAAGCATTTTTATTTTATTTTGTTAACTTTTTATTTTATTTTATTATTTTTTTCCTTGCTTTTCGTTAAATAGAATAACCTTGGTAAGCAAGCTTGTTAAAAGTGCAGTAGAAGTAATTCTAACTACGTTAATTTAAAAATCGACATGTTAATTTGAAAATCTACATATTCAGTGCTTCATTTTCAGGATTATTTTGTCAACGTTTTAGATGTGCTCTTTAAAAGGTTATGATTAACTCTTTGACTGCCAGACGTTTTCAGAAAAGGGATGCCGTGGGTGCCAGCCGATTTTAAGCATTTTGACTGATCTTTCAAGGTCCACAGAAAATTATGTGTTTGGACTATGGAAACACACATACTACCAAATGAAAGATTGGACTGTCATCTTTCATCAGAAAAAAAAAGTTTGTTTCTACCTTATTCCGTTTTTGAGTAATCAACAATAGAAAATGGTTAGTTTCACCTCTGTTTTGAAAAAAAACGTCTTTTAGCGTCTTTGGCACTCCTCCATAGGATTTTACTAAACGTTATTTAACGTTTTTGGCAGTCAAAGAGTTTTTAATATAGGAGCGTAAATGACACATGATCAAATTGCAAAAACCCAAAACGAACCCTGATAGATGCTACATGATTAGCGCGCCTGGATCAGGATGCAACAGTCGTCCCAGTCTTCATTTATTTATTTTTTCTCACTGAACGATTGTTGTCATAATCCGGTCGTTTTCTCATCTCGATACTTTTCCTCTGCTACCGTCCTGATTTTGTTTAGCATGATTTCCTGGCGTCACTTTGAAACGCTTGATGTGAACTTGAAAGGCGCGACCGCTTCCCGTCCGAACAAAAAAAAAAATTGCATCTCACGTGAGCGCAAAAAGTTTGCCGGACGTACGTAGCGGCAGTCGCTAACTTAGCCGAAGGACGATTGTGGGCGGGCCCGTTTCGGTTCCAGCTTGAATGTTTAATTGCGTTTGGAGTTGCCGTCCACGAATGTAATGAAGTTGGACAGTTTTCTGTCATTCTTCATCTTCTTCAATAGCTTGTGTAAAAAAAAAATATATAAAAAATCAACTGTCACTTTATTTGACAGATGTGCTCCTTCTGTTGCTCGCCTCAAAGGCTGAAGCAATCATTGCTAAGCTCTTGGGGTCTCGGCGTTTGATTAATAGGCCTCAGACGCTGAGTGGGTCCATTAGTGCGGCCGAGTGGGCTCGTGTCAGAACCTCGGCTGACCCACTTCGGCGCTTTGCTTCTCCGTCCTACATGCCATACAACTGATTGCATTAACATTTTTAACCATTTTAATTGCATTACAAACAAATACGTTGAATGGTCGCCCTTGCGTCCGATGTTCCCGCCGGTTTTTTTTTTCCCCCTCTCGCATCTCATTTGCACCTTTTCATCCACCAACAGACGAATCACATGACACGTTTGCAAGCCACGTGTTGGCGGAGCCGGTGCCGCCAGGCGCTCTCATGCGGCCGCGGGCTCGAACCCCTGGACAGCTGCCATGATTTAAAGTCTCTAATTAAGTGGCTCACTGTGACTCCGTCGCCATGTTCCCTCTTCCTCACCCCCGAGGAGGAGGAAGAGGCTTGCCATAGATTTTGACGCCAGCATAGAAAGAGCTATGGAGAGAATAAAAGTGGATGTGGAAGCGAGAGTGAGGAAGGGAAAAAAAAAAAAAAAAAAAATCTATCTGGGCCAACAAACGCTTCGTCTCCGAGCGGGAGAACGAACGGGAGCGCCTTCCGGAGGAGCGACAGACGTGTGCTAATTTATGGAGATGGGGGAGATGCCCGTTCGGTTTTTCCAGGTTAGCGCGCCGCAGTGGGTGCCCCTCGGCGAGGGGCGGGGCGTTATTGGTCATTTTAGCAGCTGGTGTGTGTGTGGGGGGGGGGGGGGGGGGGACGAGCTGACGTACGTGAAGGACAAACGAGATGCTTTAAAAGAAAGGAAAAAAAGTGTCACGGAAGACCTGGAAAATTGTTGCAACTTGAGAATTAGCTGAACAGTATGTATGTATATTAGTGTCAAATTCACACTTCTGCTTAACTCATTCAAACCCAAAAACGTATAATGTGTTTTTTATGGTTTTTTTTGTTTTTTTTTATGCTTGAACATACAGAAGGTTTTGATGCTTAAAGCAATGGTAGTTATTACAAAAAACGGCCAGCAGGTGGCAGCAGAGCACAGGGATGTGATTTTTCCGCTAATTCGCGGAATTCCGCTTTTTTTTTATCTACCCCCCAAAAAATATATATATATATATATTTTTTTTTTTTTAGTAGTTCATTGTGTATGCACATGACTCCGACAGATAACATCTTCTGCTATAACAAAGACATTTGTGGTATGCTCTAATATGAGTTACTTTTCATTTGGTCATGATACAATTATTTGTTCATGAAATTTGAACTCTTCAACATTATTTATGTGTTAACTTAGTAATCACATTAGTTAGATATGATGATATTCTCAGTGATAGTTTTTAAAAGCAAAGGCAGTCCAATGTTTTTGAATGTGACTGATTTTGAGTTGACTAAAACTGCCATTTTATATGGGATAGTTCAATATACATTGAAAATTTATGCTGTTGTTTTGTCGATTTCTTTGTCATGTGAGTGCATTGAAAGTACTTAAAAACACGGACCCTGGACCTAGCTGGGTGCCAGCGGCCCCCAGACCCCCGGCTAAATTTTCAGATAATTTCACTTTGGTCAAATCACATCCCTGAGAGTATAAGAGATGAACCATGTTGCAACAAGCTCTTTTTCTCAGTGTTTTAAACAGGTTTGTCAAAAAATGATGGAACTTAGCTATATTCTCATGCTAATTGCTGCAAAACAGATACAAATAAACTTTTATTACTTTTTTTTTTAATGATGAAAGAGACTCTAATCTTTCTTTTGGTAGGTTCCATGTTTTTATAGCAATAGAGCACAATATTCTGTGGGCCTTGCAAAATCAGTCAAAATCCAGTAAAATAGCCGGGAGCGTAGGGGGTTGCTTCAGTGAAAATGACTGGGAGTGAATGAGTTGATGTGTTTTTTATCACAAAAAGCAGATTTTTTTTTGGGGATCAGAAACTAGTGTTTTTGTTGATTTTCTTCTGATGCTCAGAAACGCTGGCCACATGGCGAGCGCTTTGAAAACTGCTGGCAGTGAATGAGTTAACCGACAGATTTAAAAAAAATAATAATAATAATTTACCCCCCCCCGGCTAGCACATTTTATACCGACTGAAATCCGACACATGCTGACTATTTTAAACCTTTCCACTCGGCCAATGAACTTTTAAGCCCAAAAGTTACATTTTAAAGCCTTTTTAAAGTCAGAGTGACTTCTTGATAGAGAGTTTGGTCGCCTGCGGGCAATTTTTTTTTCTTCTTCTCTTTTCTGCGCCCAAACTCTATAGCTAGCAGACCTTACGTTGTTCTCCACGCACAAAAAGCAAAAGAGGAAACGTCAAAGGGAACCTGGTAACTGTGTGAGGGGAGATAACAAGCTCGTTTAGTCTCTCAACTCTCCTGCTGCAGAGGTAGGAAAAATATTATCTGGTCTTTGTCAAAGAAAGTCTTTCCTTAAGCACTTTTACACACTTCAAATGTTTTGACGGCTGCCTCTTAATTAGCTTCCACTTGTTCTTGCGTTGTTCCCAACATGGCTCCTTTCACGCCGCCACGAATTTTTGTGTGTGTGTGTGTGTGTGTGTGTGTGTGAAAGGCGCCGACGCGGAAGTCCCAAGTTGAGCGAATGTCCAAATAAATGTATCAAGTCTTCCTTTTTTTTGTGTGTCGTCTGCAGTGGAATCGGTCGCAACTGGCCGTGGGCCTCGGGCGGCAGCAGCATCCTGGCCGAGTACGGGACGCTGCATCTGGAGTTCATGCACCTCAGCAAATTGTCGGGAAACCCGGAATTTGCTCAGAAGGTTCGAGGCCGTCTGCCTTAAAAGCTTATACTTTCATCCAGACACATTCAACAACATTGTTATATATTTTTTTGCAAATCTTATTGATAATCCCTTCAAATGTTAATGTGACGTTCTTTATTCGTAGGTGATGAACATCCGCAAAGTTCTCAATCGCTTGGATAAACCTCAGGGACTGTACCCCAACTACCTGAACCCAAACAGCGGCCAGTGGGGTCAACGTAAGTACTTCTCAGGCGAGAGTGCCACGCAAAAAAACGGCATTTGTGTGTTGTCGTTTGTTTTACGAGTAGGCGGTTTTTTAATGTTATTTTTGATGTTCTAACCTAATGAGCAACACATCTAGACGTATAATAAAGCAATACGCACAGGCATGTATTCTTTGTCCTCTGCAAAGAACGACTAATCTTCCTCTCTGTGCACTGTATAGCTGCTGTCTGTATTATACTGCCCTCAGGTGGCCCGAGACATGCACACCAGAATTTGAAAGCATGTCCATTGAAATGAAGCCCAAAAAAAATTACATTCTTCTTAATTATGACTTTACTATTTGACAATTTTAAAGGGTGATATTTTTCATTTTTTTTATTTTGTAAAGCAGAAGGCTGGGATGGATTAATTCCACTGCACATTTAGAGAGACATAAGAGCCAGCATTCTAATCAATACATTTAACGTCGGCTTGCCTTCAATTGTTCCATTTTCAGTCCATCAACATAATCCTCCTGATCCCCTTCATCAATACTTGAAAAGACTTCTTTTTTTTTTTTTTTTTTTAAATCAAGAGTAACTTCCTTCAGAAAAGCACTCCAAGTTGAAACGAAAGCTATTTTTCCCGTTTAATTATTCGTAGCGACACAAGCTCGTTTCATGCACGTTGGCGTGGCGTCAAAATGGAATGTCATCTTTTCTTAATATTTACTTTTTTTTTCTTTTTGCTTGCTTTTACTTCGTTTGATGCTTAAATGTGGACCCGTACCTCTTTAGCTTCCATTGAAATATTCATCACAAGTGCGTCTGTTGTAATAATTAGCATTTAGCCAAATGTTTTTATACAAATAGATTCGGATGTTTTCGGATTCTGACTTCAGACGGCGACTTTCAATCTCAGCTAACAAAAAAAAAAAAATAGCTTTAATGCTTATTTGGCTCCAGAAAGTCATTACATAATTACCATGAAAACGCATTTGCTGCATAATTTATGACCTAAGGGGGTCTCAAAAAAAAAAAAAAAAAATCCTCCACTGGATCTTTATGAGCCAATCATCTGCAGTGTAGCAGCTGCAACTGTCGTCTTTAAAGAGGATCTTTCGTCTTTGGTTTGTCAAATGATTTCCATCATGCTCTATTTAGAGAATCTGTCACTCTCGCTTCCTGTCTTTAAAAGTGCACCGTAGCTGAAAATGGCTTTTTTTTTTTTTCTTCTTTTTTATGTGCAATGGAGAAACGCTAACAAACACAACAATGAAGTGAAATGCGGTCACATAGGTTGCATTTAGTTTTCTTTATGTAAAAAAAAAAAAAAAAGTAGCAAATGCAAAATACTTGCCGAAGAAATGATTACGTATTAAAATGTGTGGGTTTTTTTTACCCTTGAATAAAATAGAATGAATTTTATGAGACAGGGTTTTCACTGGTGTATAATGACATAACAATTTAATGTATAATTTAAATATTGCCTTTGTCCAGTAAAAAGCTTTAACCTCCCAATTTGATTATTTTAATTTTTTTATTTAAATCATAGCTTTGTCTTTTTCTCAACCCCCCAAAAAACTCAGATTTTTTTTAATAAGTTATTATTTTTTTAAATAGATTTTTGGGGTTAATTTACATACATTAAAGCAGTAGAACTTGTCTCATGCATACAATTAAAATACAGCATATTTATTTAAGTCCACAAGTTCGTGCATTAAAATCAATTATAATTTTAGTGATTTTTTTTCTTCTTCAAAACATTTAACAAATATTTTGGTTACTTCAGATTTTAATGTAATAAAATTATTGCCTCACGTAAAAAAATAAAAATACATCATATTTACATACAGTTACTCTCCAAATGGTAATAATAATAATAATAAAACATATTTAAAAAATGTTTTTATCTCAAGCAAAAAAACATATGTTGGTTGTTTATTTACATATTACTTCTTCTTCTTTTTATTCTACAACACAAATCATTTCTGGGGTGTTTTTTAGGTGAGAAAAACAAAATTCCAAATTTAAATTCAGATGTTTTTTTTTTGTTTTTTTTTACACACTCGTATCACGCACGCACGGTCGACGTAGCTTGAACACAACACAGGTGGGCGCCGCCGCAGCGCACCTGACGGAGCGTCGCCGTCACCCGAGATCCGCCGAAAGGGATGAGGAAGATGATGTCGAGTGCGAGGAAGAGTGGGAGGTTAATCTTGGATGCTTGCGTTACAGATCATGTGTCCGTGGGCGGCCTGGGTGACAGCTTTTACGAGTACCTGCTCAAAGCTTGGCTCATGTCTGACAAGACGGACGACGAGGCCAAGAAGATGTATTATGACGCCCTGCAGGTAACACACGTCGTCAGCCGGGATTTAGCACGTCATAAACATGTCATCGCGGTATATCTGTGTGTCGGACCGCATTTGTAACTTCTTCTCTAAAGCGGGAATGGGGCCAAACATACAATTGTGAAGACACCAAAAAAATGTCGTCTTGATCCCCGCACTGATGCATTATGGGAGTCCGAGCAGATGGCAGCGCGCTTGCTTAGCGTAGCGTAGCGTAGCTGAAAACACCGCACGCGCATGACAAGTCCAATCAGATTAATCTGCTCACGCATCCGGCGGCACACTCACACACACACTTGTTGTCAAGGCGGCATCTTGAACGCAACGTTAATCTTGAGGAGATACTTTGTCCGTAATCCTTGTTGATCTTGTGGATTAAAAGTGATTTATTTGTGGAGAGGAGACGCGATAAAGTGGATGAGTGGCCGACGCAAACGCAACTGTGCCAGCTTTCTCCGCATACACCACCGGATCATTTCTTCAAACCAAAATGGCTGACTTGCTGTGTCTTTTCTGCCATGGAGTCTTGAGATTTGTTTGTGGGTCCCGCTAGTGACTGATATGTCTTTTCAATTTCATAATGCTAAATGAAATTGACAAATTGGTTTTCGATGCAATTTTTTTTTTCTTCAATATGAGAGGGCGGCAGTATAGGTCCAAATAGCCACGTCAAACCAAAATGGCTGACTTCCTGTATCTTTTCTGTCATAGCGTCTTGAGACTTTTTTTTGTGGGTCTACCAATGACTGATATGTGTATTAAATTTCATAATGCTAAATGAAATTGGCTTTCGGTGCTAATTATTATTTTTTTTTTTTCAATTTTAGAGGGCAGTGCAGGTGGTCCAAATGACCGCTTCAAACCAAAATGGCTGCCTTCCTGGCATGGCGTCTTGAGACTTTTGAGGGTCTACCAATGATTTATATGTCTATTAAATTTCATAATGCTAAATACAATTGGCTTTCGGGGCTATTTTTTTTTTTTCTCCAATTGGTCCAAATGACCTCTTCAAACCAAAATGGCTGACTTCCTGTATCTTTTCTGTCATAGCGTCTTGAGACTTTTTTGTGGGTCTACCAATGACTGATATGTGTATTAAATTTCATAATGCTAAATGAAATTGGCTTTCGGTGCTAATTATTTATTTATTTTTTTCAATTTGAGAGGGCAGTGCAGGTCCAAATGACCGCTTCAAACCAAAATGGCTACCTTCCTGAGTCTTCTCTGGCTTGGCGTCTTGAGACTTTTTTGTGGATCTGCTTGAGAAGGCTGAATTGTAAAACTCAACTTATTCAAGTTTTATGGTGAATGACGAAAACTGGCCGTGCACATGAAATTTTCGAATTTGGCGAAATTTCTCCTTTGCAGGCCATCGAGAGCAGCCTGATGAGGAAGTCGAGCAGCGGCTTGACGTACATCGCCGAGTGGAAGGGTGGCCTTCTGGAGCATAAGATGGGTCACCTGACCTGTTTCGCCGGCGGCATGGTGGCACTCGGCGCCGACGGGGCACCCGAGGACAAGACTGGCCACCAGATGGAGCAAGCGGCCGAGATCGCCAGGACCTGTCACGAGTCCTACTCCAGAACCGGTACTTGGGTGAAAACCGATTCCTGTTCCAAGAGGGGTCAATTGCATCCTGAAGGTTTTCTATGTTTTGTTTTTTAGCTTTAAAGCTGGGCCCGGAGGCGTTCCGTTTCGACGGCGGTGTGGAGGCCATCGCCACGCGCCAAAATGAGAAGTACTTCATCCTGCGGCCCGAAGTCATCGAGACCTACATGTACATGTGGAGGTTCACCCACGACCCGAAATACAGGGAGTGGGGCTGGGAGGCTGTCATGGTAAGCTCACTTTTACATCACTGCCAACTTCGCAATAAGAATAAAAACCCCAATAGTGTTTTTTTTTTTTTTTATGAGATAAAGATAAAATAAAATTTCAGTTTTTTTTTTTAAATATTTAAAAAATGTGTAGCATGTTTTGTAATTAGAGAAATATCGCTCTACAGTTTGATAAAAAGATTTAGTCGTAATATTAAACAGTATGTGCATTATGTGCTGCTCCATCTGGTGTGCACACCTTGGTCACTAGGGGGCAGTGTAATACATACAAACGTGCTACATGTAGATTTGACGATGAAAATAGAGGAATACATTTGCAGCTAAGATGAATTTTTTATTTTTTTTCTGCAGAGTAGAGTTGTGTGCATGTGTTGCTACCACTTGTGTTTAAAACCAAGTTATTGATGTTTTGGAATGATGCTACTTTAGTTAGCCTGTCTATAGCATTTCATATTGTGTGTTAGCAATAGGCTAACAAACTTTTGAGAGAAAAGCACGGATTTGATCCCTCAACCTTAGAACTATTAGGCTGATGTGCTCATGACTCCACCGTGCTGACCACAGAAGCTTTGGAGAGAGAAAAAAAAATCCCAAGTCGCACTAATTGTGACCTTTGAACCCCCCTTCAACCACAGGCCTTGGAGCAACACTGTAAGGTGGAGGGAGGCTACAGCGGCGTCAGAGACGTCTACACGTCCACGCCGAACCATGACGACGTGCAGCAGAGCTTCTTCCTGTCCGAGACGCTCAAGTAAGACGCAGGAGAAAACCACCATTCATTTATATCAGTTAGAAGCCGGAGAATCATCCAAAATGGTATTTCCAAAAATATGAACGTGACGTTAGCCCATAGCGTGAATTGAATTAATTCATTAATTTTCCAATAGCGAGTGAAAATGGATGACGGCATTCCTGCTTCCCAGGTATCTGTATTTGCTGTTCTCCGACGACGACCATGTCTCGTTGGAGCACTGGGTCTTCAACACGGAGGCTCACCCGCTGCCCATCATCAGGAAGGAGCCACCGGAGCGGACCAACGAGGTGGAGTAAGAACAACTTTGGGAACCTTGTACAACCCTTCTAAGGTTTGAATTTCTGCCGGCTGGAAGATGGAATTTATTTTTTTTTTCACGGGATCAGAGCCGACTTGTCTGTCGCGACTTCTCTCGGGCATTTTTTTTTTTTTTTTAACACTCAGATACGGTCCTGTGTTTTTTTCCTGGCTTCCACAAGGACTTTTTCATAGAGCGTTGAAAGGCCAGGATTTTTTTGGACGCCATCTTTAAGTGCTGGCGAGAGGATGACAAAATGGACGACATCGCTGCCGCGTCATCATTGACAGGAAAAGACGAATTTGGCCTTCAAGAGACGGCGACGGGAAATATCCCCTCGCTGTCCAGTGACATCACTTCCTGTGATCGTGTTTACAAGAAGACGCAGTCGTCATCGTTTCAGCTCTTTTACATTGAAAGCTTTTAATTCATCAGTTTAAAACGGTGTAACATTGGAAGGTACTTCAAACGCAAAAAAAAAAAAAAAAAGAAAGTTTGGGGTTCATTACGTCCTGACACAAGCGCATATTGATTACATCACCACATATCTGGACAGCTCTCATCAAGACTGGCTATGACTTAATGCAAAAGTCAGCAACCAACAATGTAGCATTGTGAGGCTAGTACTAGCTTAGCGCGAGATTTGTATCCCAAAATTATGCCTTTACAACAGATGATAACGCTCACTTTTTATTGGCTCTTTCAGAGAATCATTTCTTATTTGATTTGCAATCCAGTTAATTATTTGTAGAAGTATTTGAGATCTCAACATTAGGTAAAAACATATTTTGGGAGTGTTCAAACCTCTTTATTTAGTGAAAAAGAGGCCGAGTTAACATCAAGTTCGTGACGGCGGAATTCTTGTGCTGGGACCTCTTGAGCAGCTGTTCCCCTCAAGCAGACGTCAACAAGTGTTGGCCCTCACTGTTCAGATCTGTTGTTACGTTTGATCATTTTTCATTGGGGGAAGCAGGCAGCGAGCCGCCCAAATCTTTGTTTTCGCTCTTTTTCTTCATATCTCTTCAGCATGAGAGGCTGTCAGACGGCTGCAAATCGTGGCGAGTCATCGCCGCGTCCTTGTCGTTCCGTCCGCGCCGCAGTTTGACGGATGCTTGTTGGGGCCGGCTGCGCCACGTCTCGCTCAAAAGCCACTCTTCATCTTGTGCCTTCGCTTCCAGGCTGCTCGCACAAACGAAACCGGGCGTGACAAATGAACGATGTAGCTTTAAGAGAGGAAAAGTTACAGTGAGATGCTGTTTATCGCGGGATATCATTTCAAAATATATATAAACAAATATCACTTTGTCTAATTAATGTCAGCTAGCTTAATGCTAACAATATCACTGGTGCCTTGAGATGCAAGTTAAATTTGTTCCATGACCATTCTTTTGTGTTCCTAATATTTTGTCCGTCCCGGTTCTTCTTTATTTTCTTTTTTTCAGTTAACCAACTGATAATGGGGTATATGCCACAGAGGAGGCGGGACTTCCGACTTCTGGGTTTTTAAATCGACATTGTAATATTGGGGTCTAAGGAATTGAGCGATAAAAGAAAAAGGGGATCTTCAAAGCAGCACATACCGTCCACTTGTGTTTTGTTTTTTACTTGTTAAAAAATAGTGACCAAACCGCCACAAACACCCCCCAACCCCGCTCCCGGCCCTATACTAACTGCCTACGAGCTGTATATGTCTAATCTGTACATATACCGTATAGTTTATACATTAGTCTGCTCGTGAGATGGGAGGAGCAAGATGGCCGCCCTGTGACTTCAACAGCTTGCACGGGTGTGTGTATGGGCTATCCATTCATATATTCAGATCAGTGGCCGCGTCCCAGTACTTGTGCTTCCGCCTCGGTTGCGGTTCCCGTCGACGGGTGCGAGTGTTGGAACGCGGCCAGCAGTGGTCGGAAACGGCGCTGATTTCTGAAAGTCGGAAGTCCGTAGCATCTACCCCATTGTCCTGCCACTGCAAGGCCAATGTGACTTGACGGTGGCTGGATATTATGCGGTTTGCTGTCGCCATCTAGCGGTGGGAGTCTTAAGTGCATGTGTATCTCAATTTTTTTTGAAAACTTGCAAGTCAAGGCACTCGTATCTCATGGCCAAATTATCAACGCTCTTAGTGTAATTCTAAACCTTCAAACAACTATTTCTTTAACACGCACGGAGCAGCAACTGATACAAATGAAATCCGAGACAAAAAAAACAAACACTGGACTTCATGTTATTTTGACTGTCTACAGCAAATGAATGCTTTAAATGAAAGGAACTCCAAATCTATACTGAAGCACATACTGTAAAAAGAAGCTAAACGCGGGACACCAATGATGAACCGCGATAGAACGGCCTCACTATACCGCAACAGGAGCAGTCAGGTGATTAGTTGGTTGTTTGCGACCCCTACTGGTGAACATAAGTATTTCCCTGCATCCTATTATCTGCAAGCTGTGTTTCCCTGTACTACACTGACACCTAGTGTTGCGGCGCCTCAATTACAGCCTGCTTCAGAATGATGGACTTATTTCTGGGGGCTTTTCTTGTGTATGGCAACTCCATTTGGACAAGTTAAATGGATACGAACTATTTCAGACAAGGTAACGCATTTCTTAGAGGTATGGTCTTTTTTTTCTTTTCTTCTCAAACCAGATTTTTCTAACTCAAAGCTAATTTGTTTATAAACAAAAAAAAAAAAGCATCAGATTGTAATCAAAGATGATTAATTTGTGGTTTATGTTTGTGATTGTTATGTTTGATTATGTTAATTTATTATTATTATTGTTACTGTGTACGTTTGTGTTTTTCCGGGGAACGCCAACAACTGCAAGGAAGAATCAAGTTGGGTGGGGGAAAAAACAGCAAAGGGGACAATGACGTGATAAGACGACGTGTAAATGGAACATCCAATGTGAAGTGAATTCAGATTCACACTCTTTAGACTTTTTTTTTTTTTTTTTTGTCTGTTATTGTATTTTTATTATTATTTCTTGTCCTTTTTTTGTCCAATTTGTTTTCAGTTTTTCCTCCTTTTTTGTCATAGTTTTTGTCCGTTTTTGTGACTTTTTTTTGTTTTGTATTTGATTTTTTTTATTTTATTTTTTTGGGGGTGTTTTTATTAATAGCACGATGACGACACGGGTGTTTCAGTTAGTTTTTCTCTTCTTCATCTTTTCTTGTTGGAGCCCTAACATCATTTTTCATTTTAAACTCTTATTTATGGCCACAATATGTCAATCAATGCACGATAAAGAACATATTAGAACAAACATGCTGTGTAAGAAAAGACATTTTCAAGATAGAACTTTAATTTCCAGGTTTGTTCGATTCAAAAGTCGACTTTGTGGTCCAAAGACACTTTTGATTTTTATCAGTTGAAACAAAATGTCATGTGACATTTGATGATCAATTTAAGATTTTGGTGAAAATGATTTTCAATTCATTCACTAGTTTAATTCAAAAAGTGGACGTTTCATGAAGACCAGATGTTCTTTTCTCACAGCTAATTAATTGTGGCCACATTTTTATGTTCAAAATCATTTCAAATTCAGATTTTCGTTCTGGATTACCGTCTCGAATTCAGATTTTCAAGTGTTAATTTCAAAATATATTTTTTAAGACAGCGTTTTGAAATGTTCATTTTTGAGGACAGGATTAAAGGTTTCAAATGAGGGTTTTCATTTGGGACTGAGCTTTCGAGACGGGGTTTTGGTTTCAAATGAGAGTTTCGGCTCTGTCGCAAGGTTTCTCGGCCGGTTTCAAGACTGGATTGGGGTTTGAAAACTTGCTAAAGGGTTCTAAATCTGGATTGGGGTGTCAAGCCTGGGTGGCGGCTTGAAGGCCAGGTTGGGATTTTTAGTCAAGACTGAAGTAAGTCTTTAAAATGACAGGAGAAACGTCTTGTGTGTTTCCAATTGCAAATGTCAGCATTCAAAATCATTTGTCATGTGACCTTGGAATTGTATTGCGTGATCAGCAAAATGAGGAAACCTTCCGTTGATTTTTTTTTTTATGTTTTGTCACGTGTGTAGTGAAGCAAAAAAAAAAAAAAAGAAATTCAATTAATTGAGACGAACGTGCACTTTTGGATGTTTTATGAAAACGCGCATCTGACATTCAACGTTCCACAATATTTGACGCGTTTAGTTTTTGAATTGTGAATATTGAACCGCTGAACGACTTATCGTGTTTCATATTCGGAATTTGTGAGAGCAATCTTGGGATGTAAACGTTTGAGGAGAATCATTCCATTTTTTTTGGTGTGTTGATGCAATATTTTCCTTTTTGGACAAATGTTTTATGATTGTTTAAAAAAAAAAAAAGATGAATTATTATTATTATTATTACTATTACTATGACTATGATTCTTGTAAATATCAGGTAGTGGCCAAAAAAGCCACTGGACATTTCTATCAAGATTTGTGGATTCAAGATGAGATTAATGCGCTGCAGACTTTTTAAGAAATTATATTTGTTACACTTCTATAATCAAAATAAAAAAAGAGATTTTATTATGTGCCGCTTCGGTATTTTGTTTTTTATTCATTTAGTCACCTTAACTATGAAAAAAAAAAATATTGCAGTGGATCCTTGCACACTGATTACCACTCACCCCATTTTTTAAAATTATTATTATTATTTATTTATTTACATATTTTGTCATTTTTATTTTGGGGATTTTTTCATGGTGGCCAATCAGCAGTTTTTCTCCCCCCCCCCCCCCCCAATAAAAACAACGGGTCTCCATTGTATTGAGGTTTTTCCTCTTGAATGGAGCAAGTATTCATACATGCAATGCAACATTTTCACCGCCAGAGAGCAGCAGAGGACCGCAGGCCGACAAACCGCAAGGTTTGAAATCTCAGTTCATACAAAACAGCGAATGTTGTGTTTGAAACCTAAACTGAGGGTTTCAAGACATTATTAGGGTATCAAATTAAAGGGTTAGGGTTTCAAGAGCGTCTGGTTGCTGACTTGCTGTTTCTGGTTTTCAGGTTGGCGTAGACATGAAGAATCGGATGTCCACTTTTATTTATTTATTTATTTATTTATTTATTGTACATGAACCCTGACCTGAAATCCACCCGGGCCTTCCATTGGACATTTCCTAACAATTTAACTTGGAAAAGTTGCAGCATTTGTCAAGTTACTTTCCAAACCTCACAGCACTTTTTTTTTTGTGTGTGTCATCCAACGTTCTAACATGCTTACGTAACTTTTGTTGTTTGCATACCAGATGGACGCACGCACTTACTGGCTTAATGAAATATTTAATTTGGAGCCAAAAATTATTTTTATTGTCTGGTGGCCTTTTTTTTTTTTTTTTTTTTTTTTTTTTTAAATGTTACATTTACAGCATACAATTAACGGCCATCATTAATAGATTGGGAGAAGAAATTAAACCCTTTTTTTTTATGCAAAGAAGACTTTCACAACTACTGACTCAATAGCTGTAGACGTTTTAGTCATTTTTTTGCAGAGGATAAAGAATATCTGCCTGTGAGTATTAATATATTGTCTTTCGCAATACATTGTCGCACTGTTTGTGTTCAATGATATGTTTCCTTAACGTTTTGTAAGACCACCGAGAGTATTCGTTGGCACCAAGTCAAATCAAGGCGACTGCAATCGCTACGCTAATGCTAACTCTTGGCGGTCTTTTCCCGACAAGAAATGGGTTTCAAAGACAGACACCGCTACAACAGGAGCGAGCATATCCCAGCATGCTTCACTCCGCCTGGGCTTGATTCATTCGCTGATAAGTGGCGACATCGCCGCACTTCCCCCTGGCGACGCACACAAACACGCGCACGTGCGCACACACAATCGGGACGAGATCCGTGCCGTGACGAGCACGGCGCCAGGCAGCAAAAGTGCGTGTCGTGTGAAGGAAATATCTTCACTTGTCACTTGTGACATCTTCACTTTGACCTTCTTTTGAGGAAGGGGCCGATATTTCTGGACCACAAAGACTCTCACCTTGGTCTTATCTATTGTAAACGTTTACCGTGAGCCGCCCCAGACCAGGAATGCGTCACAAATTCAGAAAATTTGAGAGGAAGGGAAATATTTTCCTCACCATTGCTACTTATCCTGCTCATTAAAAAAAAAAAAAATAAAAAAATTATTATATTTTATATATATTTCTTGTGTGAAAAATTTAAATAGATTTAATTTTAATTTTTAAAGGACTTAACATAAGGAAAGAAATATATGTTATGGGTCTTTTTAGCTTCAGTTTTCTTTTGTTCATCAATAAAAAAAAATTGTTTTTGGGCATACACATATACAAAAAAAATCTGTCTTTCTGAGTAATTTATTTTTTATTTTTCTGCATTTTTTTCCCAGTATGTTCTGTCATGTCCCGCAAAAAAAACGTACAAAAACGCAAAAAAAAAAAAATTCTGTACAGAAAAAAAATCTGAAAAACGGAAAAATAATTCATAAAAGCAGTTTAAAAAAAGTTATTTTGATCATCATTAAAACATAATATACTTTTTCAGTTTTTTTCCCCCAAATAATTTAGTGTCGGTTTTCCACAGTATTTTTTCAGAGTATGTTCTGTAATTTCCTCCCCAAAATGTACAGAAACAATAAATATATATTACACACACACAAAAGCAGAAAAACACTCAAATAAGAAAACAGAAACTAAAATAAATTATATATATATTTATAAAATAAATGTAAAGGGCTTCCGTAACTTCTCCTCCAAATATATCTCTGTTTTCATGTACAGTATATGACTCTCATTTCTCGTACCGTCCATGAACGCATCGCAACTGTTCCCACCGCCCGTGAACGCATCACAGACTGTTGGGGTGATCCATGGCAACAGGAGCGCAGCAGCAGCAGCCGAGCTCATGCTGAGGGTGACGGTGAAGCTGAGGTTGAGTCTGGGGGTGGGGGTGGGGGGGTCTTCTGCGTTCGTTCGTCCCCGTCGTACACGCTCGCCGACCGGCCAGTCTCCCGCACGCACACGCGCACACTCAAACGCACCCCATGTAGCCGCCGAGTGCCGAGGGGAGGACCAATCCGACGCGACGGCTCCTCATTTGGGCTCCAAGGTGACCGACCGGGGAGGTGGGGAGCCAGACGGCAGCCCGACTTCCGCTGCACGTCAGCGGCAGGTGAAGTCGGCCGTAGCTCGGAGCGCTGGCGGCGGCGGCGTCCGCGATGCGCGCCACTGACATCTCCGGAGCTTAAAATTTGGCTTGTCACTTTTTCTTCTTCTTTTCTCGCGTTCGGACCCGAAGCAAAATGGGATATTTTTTAAACAGCTCGCTGCGTCATGTTTTTCATTAGGTTTCTGTAAAAAAATATATATAAGTCCTCGTTTTTTTTTTTTTTTTTTTTTTTTAATTATTAAAGCTCACATCTCCATCAAGCTGAAGCATCATCGTGAAGATGGCGACTGGGTCGGGTTGGCAGCCGTATTACTGCCCTGCCGGTCAGGGGAAATATGCTTCATCTTCATCGACATCCACGTCCACGTCCACATCCACGTCCACAACCTCCTTCCAGTCCGGCCTGGCCATGGAATATACCCAAGACCTGCACCTGAAGATGAGCAAGAAGATCGCCCAGCTGACCAAGGTAAGGCGCAGATGTTACGAGGCCTTTTTTGCATTCGCGAGAAGCGATGCCGCCGCTGCTTTCAACTCTTCGCCCGGACTCCGTTCAGGAGTGCGCATAGGTTAGGTTTGCACCCACCGTTTGGCACATTTCTTACAGCTACGACTAAAATTCAAATTTCCTTTGATTTTGTACAGTCCTCCCATTAATTCGGCAATGATAATAGCTTCTATTTGCATACACGAAACCGTGCTTTTACTAGTAAAGCATCTGGCTCATCTGTGGGTTTTAACGCGACCGAACGCCACATTTGAGCGAATTGCTAGTACCATTTCCAACTACATTGCTTTGGATTGCTATTTTAAATGCACGCCGAATTTAAGAGCAGCCTCACATGTTGCTACCACGGCCGTCAACATACACACCGCGACCATGCATGGCCGCCTAAAGGGGGTGAGCAAGCCTTCATTTAAATTGGGCGATTCTTAAAGGAACTTTGGTGTTTGCATACCAGAGAGAGAGAGAGAGAGCGCGCGATGTGAGCTGCCTGAAGGTGAAATCGTTTTGTCGGGATGCTGCATCCATCAGCGAGGCACGTGCAGGGTCATTAGCCACAACATTAATCACATTAGTCAGTAATCACACACAACAACAGTGAGCTGACATTTTCTCGTGTGTTCGCGATGTGGAAGCAAGAGGAGGCAACTTTGGTGCCTTGTCACATTTCACCTGCTTTGATATTTGATAGCTATTAAAATAACCAAAATGTCGTTCTTTCACCCTGTCGTTTTTTTTGTTAAGTGTAATTCTCTGTGTTTGATATTTGGTTACCTATAAAAACTGTGTATAAACACATACTTCACACAAGCTTTCATATTTGCTCTATAATCACCCAGCCCAGTCAAGCCGAGTGCTTTTAGCTTGTATAATGCTTTACAATGAGCAGCCAGCGTTTTATGGCTCTGCTTACTGACTCTCGCCGGGCCTTTCAAGGACATTCTGAAACTTCCAGCCTTGCCTTGGGGGAGGTCTGGGCTTTGATCCCCCAACAACCAAAGATTGACACGTTCCATGGCAGGTTGGAACTCGCCGCGGGTTTGAATGTGCCATTATCGCCACGAACCGGAAGTCTGGCGGCGTCTCGCAGGCACACAAACTTCTTTTCGGAGGCACAGGACACTTGATTAGGTACAGTGGAGGTTGCCAGGTGGTGCCGATGAAATTTTAATGTGTTGCTTTTAAAATGTAGCATCAAGAATGTACTGGTACTCAAAAATAACAGTTTAAAAAAAAAAACGGTGGAAGTAAAACAAACCCCTTTTTCTTAGCTTAGCTGTTTAATTTCACATCATCTTATCGAAAAGGTTCAATGTAGCATGTAGCTTAGCAGTACTGTTTTTAGCTCTGGCTGGCTAGCATCGTTCTCGTGTCTCGCTTTTCAAATCTTCTTCATTAAATGCTATTGTTAGCTTCCATGCTAACTTGGCGTCGGAAAACTTTTGGACCTTTCGTCTGCCATCTTTTTGTGTGTGTGTGTGTGTGTGTGTGTGTGTAAATGTGAGTCACAGAAACTGAATCTGAATGTACTGAATAGCTGCTAGCCCATACACGCGAGCCGTTGAAGCGACAGGGCGGCCATCTTGCTACTCCCATCTCGCGAGCGGGCTACTGTATAAACTATACAGTATACATACAGATTAGAGTTAGACATATACAGCTCACAGGCAGTTAGTATAGGGGGCGGGGTTTGGTCACTATTTTTTAGTTAAAAAATAAATAAATAAAAAATTGACATCAGCGCGTTCCGATTGGCTGAAACTTTGAACGGGAATGGTGTGGATATGCTATGTTGAATGCATCACTATGACGGGGATTTTTTTTTTTTGGGGTGGGTTAAAAAATGTGGATTTGTGTGAAATCCAAATTTTTGGAATGAAAAAAAATAATAGCCCCCGTGGTGTTCATTTTTTGCCCACCCCATACCTCCCATAGAGCAGGAAGTGATGTCACAGCTGTGCAGAGCAGCCAAAATGTTTAGGCCTTCGCCACATTTCCAACGCACCGACTTTCTAATCTCTATAAACGGCGTTCTGGGAGAATGAAAAGCCAGAGGAGATTAACGCTTGTGTGTGTGTGTGTGTGTGTGTACAGTTTTATTAACCTCTGCAGGAAGGATGCCCCTCTTCGTTCATTGTCACAATTCTTTGTCAGATTTCATTAAGATACTGCCGCTGTGAACGCTCGTAGGCACGCACACGCACGCCGAAACACACACACACACATACCGAGCGGCTAGCATGATTTGATGGGTCATTCTTCCTTCGGAGGCGCATTTCTTCTCTTTCTTTTGATTGGCCGGCTGCAAATCAGCTCATCAGCCAATCACGGTCCCTAAACATCCTTGAGCATGTCTTCCGTTACCATGGGGACAGTCAAACTGGACTTGTATGTCAGCAAATTCACAAAATATGGAAGAAGAGGATACATTGATGTGACGTCGGCGGGCTTTGTGGCCAACGTGTGAAAGACGTGGCGGCAAAAATAGGGGGCAGAGCATGACTCAGCATTCCCCCTTGGCTTTTGAAGAGCAATCGATAGCTTCCGCACTCCACGTACAACTGTCACTTTGCCTCCAATTGGATTTAGCACTTAGCTTAGCATTTTCACATAGCATTTAGCTCGTCACTTACATCAAGAAGTTGTATTTAGCATGTGCGGAGAGCTTTACGTAGCAGTTGAATTCAGCACGTCCGCTTAGCATTTTCACATAGCATTTAGCTGGCCACTTTCATAAAGAATATTGGATTTAGCATGCTTGGAGAGTTTTATGTGTATTTAGCTTAGCAGTTGAATTTAGCGTTTTCACTTTTCACAAGCTCATTAGTTACATCAAGAACGCTTGATTTAGCGCGTAGTTCAACATTTTTCGTGTAATCTTGTGGCTCGTCAGTTTGATGAAGATGTTGGACTGAGGCGTGTATAAAAATGTTCACGGCAGCTTATTGTTGTGTGTGTTGTTTAGCAGTCATATGTAGTATGTAGCTTAGCATTTTCACAGACCTGTCAGGTGATCGGTTAAGCCAGGAATGTTGTATTTAGCACGTATAGAGAGCTTTACGTTGAAGTTTAATGTTGTGTGCTTAGCAGTTGAATGTCGTATGAAGCTTAGCATTTTTATAGCATTTAGCTAGCCAGTTACATTCAAAAAGTTTGATTTTGTTTGTCATTCCCCCCCAAGGATATTCAATTTAGCATGTCTAGACCTTTATGTAGCTGTTAGCTTAGCAGGTTCATGCAACATATCAGCTTGCCGGGTTTATTCAGCCTTTCCTTTAGCCCAATTTAGGCATAATTTGAGTCTTTATCCGCTATATTGGCGCTGCCGCCTGCTAACGAGTCCATCGAAATAGAATCTGCAACAACAAAAGAGCGCCGCAGTTTCCATGACAACAAACCCCCTGAAACAAAAGTGTTCTACTTGCTGGGAGACAAACGCTCTCAAAAGACACCAAACGTGAAGACTCAACAACACAACGCTAATATGATGAGCCTCGCAAGGCAGTAACTGGAGCACACGATCTAATTATGAGAAAACCAAAAAGTTACAGGAAGTTTTGACGTCTTTCTACTTTGTGCTTCCTGGAATTTGAAAGTGGTCCTCCAAAAGTCTCGGAAATGCACCGGTAAATATTCCAGGGAGCTCGGACTGCTCTGTAAAAATATATTTTTTTACTGTCATATGTTGATAGTGGAAGAATCGCGGCATTTCTGGATGTTGTCGGAATCAAGCCGTTTGTCCGGTTTTATTTTTCTAACAAACTTGTCTTTTGTGCCTCCCTTTTTATCAGGGGGAATATCTAATGTTACTTTTTTTTTCATGTTACCTTTCACGCTAAAAACGGTTCCGTGGCCCAAATAGACCTAATATCAAACCTGTATAAATTGTAGTATCGGATCGTTTAAAAAAAAAATCTTTAACGTTTTTTTTTTTTTTGATCCAACACCCACTTCCTCCGAGACGGGTTTATCCCAGGCTGGCGTTTTGTTAACTGCTGAAATGCAGCATATGATGACACACAAAACACGAAGGCTGCAGGCTACTGAGTGCCAAAGTAAACTGATGGCAGCGCTAATGGAAGTCAGTGTTGTGCGCCCTTGCGTGCGTGCGTGCGCGCGCGCGCGCCTTCGCAAGCTGTGCGGTTCTTCCTCGTCCCCACATCGATCGTCATCTCATTCATGCCGTCTGCTCCTCACTTGAGTCCGTTATGATGATCTACAATGTGACATGTCAGACGTTTGTGGTTTTGAAGAGACTTCACCGTGACGTCACACATATATGGCACCAATAAAAATTTTTTTAAGTCCTTCATGTCATTTGACCAAAAAAGAGTCATTGAGAAAACAGAGAAAAATGGCTTGAATGGCTTTTAGTCCTCTCTATCATCTACCATACTATCCCCAAGCTCGAGACTAAACTGTAGGTGTGAAAGTAAAATGTGAAAGGTCATTTGTCTCTATGCGCCCGGTTGATTGGCTGGCGACCAGTCCAAGCTGTTCACGGCAACCTGCGTGTGAGCGTTTCGCTAGGAAGAAGAGACAGATGGAGAAAAGGGGGGAAAAAAATGGTCGACTCTCGCTGATGAGAGAACGCAGAAGCGAAAGTGGTCGCTTCATCAGGTACACATGCAGTCTTCAGAATGCCACCTTTTCACCATTTTTTTTTTTTATCGTATTGCCGCACTTTTATTCGGAACCATGCCAAGTGTCAAGTCATTCCGGCATTCCAGGTGTACCTAATCAAGTGTCCCGTACCCATCGGTAAATAATAGCGTTTTAGGCGAGCGGACGGTGACATCACGCCATCGGGCCGAGGGTGGATTAGAGATTTGTAGCTTTGAGCGGCACGCCGCTGGTGACTCATCTGACCTGATTTTTGCATAGCAGCAGTCGCGCAGAGGCAGAAGCAAAATCAGCCACTCGGGCGGAAAAAGGAAAATAAAAAAGGCCATGAAACACACTTCCATGGCGGACATGCTCGATGCTCTGATGCGCTACTCGCTGCATATGCAAAATAATACGCATAGTGCCGAAATGTACGACATTTAAAAAAATAAATAAAAATCTTTTGGAAAGTCAAGCTCTGAGCAACTTCATGTCCTTGGCTGTACGTTAAAATTTCTTAGTCAAAATTCCAGTAGTGTAAGATGACAAAATGGTTGCCAGGCGCTACTCCCTTGTACAAACAGAAAAAAGTCTTACGAAAAGCAACACCAGTGGCTGTTTTGACTCTTCTGGGCCTCCGTACTTGTATTTGTCGGCTTGACATCGCTATACAATTTCCACCCATTTAGCCGTTTAGCTCATGGCTAAAGCTACCAACCGACCACCAACATGGCCGTGTTTTTTTTTTTTTTCCCCCCTCACGTACGCCTCGCTTTGGCTTCATCCGACGTCCACTTCATCAAGCACTTTTGCTCCTCACGCAGGCGGCTGTGCCCAGTTGCCATGGAAACCCGCCAGTTAGATCCATACGTGTGCGCGCGAGTGTGAAAGAGAAGGTATTTAACCCCCCCCATCCTCCGCTCCTCCCCCGCCTTACCTGTCTGTGCTGCAGGTAATTACAGTCTTCCCACTCAACTCTAAAAATATTCCGAGTCTCTGCAGGCAGACAGCGGGCCAAAATGTTCCAGATGGACTTTGATCAGCTTTGGGAGGCAACGGAAACGAAGAAAAACTTTTGAAGTGTCTTAAAATGTGATCGCGTGTACTTAGCGGGTTTGTGACTTTAGCTTAGCAAGAATGCTAAACCTTTCTCTGGTACAAGGTGGTCGAGGTAGCTTTGGTCAAACAAGGTCTTGATGTCTTCTTACTGGATTTGGTACTTGTGCCAGAAATATTTTCATTAGAAAATGTCTCTTAACAATTTAGTAAACAGTACAGCTTAGCATTTTATTTTTATTTTTAGCTAGGCTACTAAAAGATTATTTGTTAGATTCTTCATGAGTTCTTTCTTTAGCCATTTCCTTATTGGTTTGAGTTTGTATGCTAATTAGCTAGCTTAGCTAACTGGCTATCGTAGTTAGTTAGTTAGTTAGTTAGTTAGTTAGTTCTTTGGCACATTTAGTGGGTGGTTAGTTTTCTTTGTTAGTTGGTTCCTTCTTTGGTTCAAATGTTGGTTCGTTTTTAGTTTGTGTTTTCTGTTTGGTTTGTTCGCTTGTCCTTTGTTGATTGGTTTGTTTGTTTGTCAAGTCTTTTATCCTTGGCTCTCTTAGCTGGTTACTACTTTAGTTTTTTTTAAAGTTTTTTTTAGGTTCTTAGTTTCATTCCATCTGTTTGTTGGTGGGTTGATTGATTTGTTCTTTGGTGCAATTATGTGTTCACTGATTTGTTCTTGGGTTTGTTGGCTAGGGAACAAAAAGTCAACATTTAATAGACGTTATTGTGATTTAATGATTGCCATTTTTTTTTTGCATGAGTGAGAGACTAGAGCATAACTTTTCTTCTATCGTTCTATCGTTAAAAGTCAAGTGAAAGTGTCCTGGTGTCTGCATCCGTCCAGCTAATTATGTGCGCGCGTGTATGTGTGTGGAAGTCAAGCTAGCAGTGGCATGAAATTAAAAAGTCAACCCCACATCTTCTTGCTCTTTTGAGCTTGGATGCGGCCGCTGCCGCCTCTTCTTTTTCTTCCTTCTCCCACGCCGCGAAGAACGCCTCCATTCCCGAGTGAATCCATGCAGAGACATCCCACCCGCGTCCGCCTCCCTGATTAGCTAGCGTGGCTAGCGGATTAAAAAGTCATCACCACGCTCAATGCTTGCATTTTCATCTTGGGAAAAATTATGAATAACAACTGTATGTGTTTCATTAATGTCTCTCAAAGTGTTTTTTAAATCTAAAATAACAACAAATATTTTAAAAATTAATTATTTTTAAATTATTTTTTCTTTATTAAAAAAAAATGCATGTGTTTCACCCATAATAATAAAAAATATATATATTTGGACAAAATGAAAATTGACATGTTTTATCATTTTCCTCCATTTTTTAATCCGCAACAACGATTGTACATGTTTCCCCAGTCCATCCGTTTTTGTGTTTTCATGCTTATGCAGGTAATCTACGCCCTCAACACCAAGAACGATGAGCACGAGGCGGCGATCGCCACCCTGAAGGAGGCCCATGAGGAGGAGGTGCAGCAGATCCTCTCTGAGACCAGGGAGAAGATTTTACAGGTGCGTCACAACACTTGATTTTTTTTTTTTAAGTGTAGCTAGCCGGTGTTTATTTACAGTGAAAATATTCACATTCAAGTGACCCCCATGTTGTTTTTCTTTGTTCCCCTGCGCAGTACAAGAGCAAGATCAGCGACGAGATGGACCTGAAGCGCCGTATCCAGTCCCTGGAGGAATCCATGGAGCTGCACGAGAGGATGAAGCGGCAGGCGCTGGCCGAGTTCGACAACTACCGGCAGAGGGTGGAGGACCTGCAGCTGTGCACCGAGGCGCAGGTAGTCCATCAGCAGCAGCAGCAGGCGCCGTTTCGGGTCGGCTTTTTCTCGTTTTATCAGCAAGCTGACGCTCCGGAAACAGATGTGGTTGCTCATTTGGGAATAGTGAGCATGTTCATGTTTTTGTTGGTTTGTTTGTTTTAGTATGGCGGGGTGTTGTTTTGTTGATGGATTACTTATTTGCGTTGGATTTATTGGTTTGATAATTGATTTATTGGTTGGATGGCTGTTTAGTTGACTGACCGACTGGTTACTTGGTTGGTTGGTTGATGACTGACTGGCTGGTTGGTTAGTTGACTGACTGACTGGTTGCTTGGTTTGTTGGTTGACTGGCCGTTGATTAGCCAACTGACTGGGTATTTGACTGACTGGCTGGTTGGTTGGTTGGTAGAATGGCTGACTGATGACTGACTGGTTGTTTGATTAGTTGGTTGACTGATGACTACTGACTGGTTGGTTAGCTGATGACGGACTGACTGACTGGTTAATTGACTGACTGGTTGATTAGCTGACTGACTGGTTATTTGACTGTCTGTTTGGTTGGCTGGCTGACTGATGACTAAATGTTTTTTTATTGGTTGGTTCCACGATGACTACTGACTGGTTGGTTAGCTGACTGACTGGTTATTTGGTTGGTTGGTTGACTGACTTTGGTTGGTAGGTTGGTTGGTTGACTGATGACTGACTGGTTATTTGTCTGAATGACTGACTGGTTATTTGACTGACTGGCTGGTTGATTGACTGACTGACTGTTTTTTTGATTGGTTGACCGATGACTACTGACTGGTTAGTTTGCTGACTGACTGGTTATTTGACTGACTGCTTGTTTGACTGACTGTTTGGTTGGTTGACTGACTGGTTGGTTGACTAACTGGTTGGTTGGTTGGTTGGTTGGTTGGTTGACTGACTGACTGACTGACTGACTGACTGACTGACTGTCTGACTAAACCAGACTTACAGCATGAGCAGTTAACTTGTGACTTGGGCCCATAGCACACGCAACGGGTGGTGTCCATGTCGCGCGAGGTGGAGGAGATGCGGCGCTCGTTCGAGGAGAAGCTGCGCACCTTTGGCCAAGCGCAGGTGCAGTTTGAGCAGGAGAAGAAGGTGGCGCTAGAGGAGCTGAAGGGCCAACACCGGCAGGAGGTCCAGGAGCTCCTCCGCAGCCACCAGAGCCACAATGCCAACTACAGCAAAGACCAGGAGAAGTTGGTCCAGCTCCACAAAGCCGAGGTACGCTGCGAGACTCAAATGGAACCAAGAGGAAAGAACTTGGATGGTGATTTTGATTTGCTGTTTTCAGGTGGATTCTCTGACGGAGCGAGTGGAAGAACTCAAGCAGGACAAGAAGAGACTGGTGGACGAGTACGAGGCCAAACTCAGCAAGGTACCGGACATGCCGACTACCTGTCCATCATAAATAAAAATCCGGTTGACGTCTAAAACTCCTTGGTGGAGGTTTTAATAATAATGTTCACGTCTCTGTCATGCGTGTTTTTCAGGCCCAGGCCTTCTACGAACGCGAACTGGAGGCCATGAAGCGAACGCAGCAGCTGACGGCCGACAACCTCCTGGCGTGGAAGCGCACCGAGGCCGAGCTGCGCCGCGAGTTCCAGACGCAGGAGGCGGCGCTGCAGAAGACCCTGGGTAAGCTCCGGACCGAGCTGGCCCGCGTCACCGAGGAAGCCCGCGAACACCGCGAGCGCTCGCACAAGCTGCAGGCCTCGCTCGCCGTCTCTGAGAGCGCCGTCAAGGTGAGTGGAATACGGTCATACAGACGCAAATGATGAAGGCTTTCACAACTACTGTAAGTTAGTTTCTGATTTTTAGCAGAGGATAAAGAATATATGCCTGCGGGTATTGTTAGTTTGTCTTTCTCTGTGTGTTACTGTACCGTTTGTCTTCAAATATCTGTTCTTTAAAACATTAGGATACCGTCACGTAGATGCTATTTGCTAGTCCGTCTATGGGGTTTCCTATTCCAAATTTCATTTAAAAATTTTCTTCAATTTTTCTCATTATCATGTACTTCCCCCCGCCCCTTTTTTGTAAATATAAGTAATAATAAACCCATTCAAAATCGATAATATTCTTGTCATGACAGCCATGTCTGAATAAAAATAACATTGTAAAACTTAAAAAAAAATAAATAAAAAAAATCTAGCTTCAGATATCCTTCAAAATTAATAATACAAAATTTAATACAGGAGTTATCCCTGAAAATTATATTACAATTTTCCACCAGCATTTTATTTATTTATTATTTGAATAGAATTATTCACATATTTAAAATCAATAGAGTTCTTAATTTAATCTAGGAAATGGTCGCTGAAACATTAAAATAAAAATAAAACTCATCCAATCAAAACATAACTAAACCCATGTGTGTGCATTTCTCAAGCACAGTCAGCTACTTTCAGCGTGTTTTAATTTCAATTTGCGTGCGTGTTCGCTTCCTCAGGAGCTGAGCAAGCAGCTGGACGAGGTGACGCAGAATTCCGAGATCGTGGAGATCCGTCAGAAGGAAGCCGAGTGCGAGCTGGAGGCGGCCCGGGATCGAGTTCAGCAGCAGGCCACCGAGATCCTCCTCAAAGCCAGTAAGCCGCTCTGGGGAAAAAGTTGGCCGTTCGTGTCGGGCTCCCGAACGTGACGTCATGTGACCCTCCGCCGCCGCCGCCGCCGTCAGGTCAGATCAGCAGCCTGCAGGCCACGCAGATGACTCAGGAGGCGGCCGTCCGCGACCTTGACAACGAGCGCAGCCGTCTGAAGGACAAGGTGCTGAGGCTGGAGGAGGAGCGGGAGGCGCTTCACGGCCAGGGCCAAGCGCTGGACGACAGGCACAAGCAGCAGCTGCAGTCCCTGCACAAGGTACGACAATATGCAGTATGCCTGCAAGTATTGTAAGGTGATTTTGTAAAAAAAAAACAAAAAACACACATTTCCACCTCAATATTTCTAATTGTGATTTTTCAAGGTTCCCTTCACATGGATTTTTTTTTTTTTTTTTTTTTACAAACGCAAGCAATACATCTTTATAACAGTGTTGCTACAGTTACCTTGAAAAAATATTTTAAAAGTTACTTAGTTACTTTACTTATTACTTTATTAGTTACTTTCAGCTGACAACTCCACTTAACATAAAAATGACAACTAGTTTTTCCAGTACTTATTGGAAGTACTTTTTTTTTGGTGGGTGGTGTCTGGTCGGTGCTGGATTTCACTTTCCTTTCTTTCCTTTGGTCCTTCCTCGGGTCTCCTGACGGCCTCACGACTCTGGCTGGAAGTGTTTGGTTTAGGTGAACGGTATGCGATTTTTTTAATAGGTTTTAGGTTAACTAATGAATACACACACACACGCACGCACATACTCACCCACATACAATTTTTTATTTTTTTTTTAAATAATGATGATGACATGTCAAATCGGTAAAATTACAGAATGAACAATACTGAGCTCTCCAGAAAAAAAAAAAGGAAGTACTTTTTTTTGGTACAGTAATGGTTCAGGATCAAATTTTTATTAACAAGTACAATGAAGAGTTAGCATAAGTAATTGTTTTTATATAAGTAAATCAAAATACGATAGCTAAAACCATCGCAACAAAAGTGACTATACCCCTAAGTGAAACTACCCAAAGTGTCAATATAGTGTATTTTGTTTATAAATGTAACACACACGAAAATCCAGGGACCTCCTGCATAAGTCACAGCTCTACTTGTCACAACGTGTTGGGAATTTGAAAGCTTGAATGTTTCATGCTGCCACTCCAAACGCTAGATAACACTTTGTCCACAACCAATCTTAATGTTTACATATTTAGCTGTCGCAAACTCCACATAGTCACTGTTTTCATCCTTTGCCGTTTTTCAATATTCTACAATATTGCCATGTCGATTTGAATTTGAATAATCAGTCGTTGCTTTCCAGTGTACCAGATTAAAAAACAAAACAATAAAAAAACAAATTTGAATAATTTCTAAAAATCAATGACTTGCTAGTCCAGACCTCCAGGCAATATTTTCAGTCACATGTCAACAAAAAAGTTGAAAATGGCGGCAGTCACAGAGTATCAATAATTGTATTTGCCAGTCTTGAGGAAAAACACTTCTTTGTAAAAGGTCGAAGCACGAACAGCCGGCGGCGCCTCCCCGATGCTGAATGTCAAGTTGGCGGCTTCATGTTGTCTTTGTCGGCCCTTCGGCGCTGACATTTGCCGACGCGTTGTCCTCTGAGAGGCGCCGCCGGACCCAAGGCCTCAATCGATGCAAATCAGCGCAGGCTTGGGTACATTTCCCCAAATTCTTGGAATCCCGCAAAGCGGCTCAAATGCCGTGTTTGCGAAACTTGAACAGGATTTCAAAAATGTCAGCTAACTACACGCCGCATACAACGAATGGTGCAAAGATAACCTGGGGCGATGATCCACATGCTGCTTCACCAAGACGACAAGTCCTTGGCAACGGACCCGGGCGAGGGAAGTCGAATCCTCGCCTGCTCATTTGTAGTCGCTGTCAATATGGCCGAGTGACGCAGCATATGGCGCCAGCGTCAATGACTGTGTGTGCGTTTTTGCCAGACGCTGCGTGAGGAGAAGGCGGCTCACGAAAAGGACATGAGCGGCCTGCGCGCTCGCTACGAGGAGGAGGGCAGCCAGACCAAGGAGAACCAGGCTCGGGTTCTGGACGACATGGCCAAGAAGCATCGGGCCACGCTGGAGAGCGCGCTCAATGGAGCAGAGAAGGAGAAAAACAGACTCTTGGCTGTGAGTTCACGCCCTTTTCACGCCGTGTCCCGTTGTCATGGCAACCGCCACATTCTGTAAACACGCACAATATTGCATATTGGATTATTGCTGATTAAATACAGTCGATAGCTGCCCCTCAATCACACAAAAATGGCAAGCATCCTGTTCAGCGACTGGAATAATGTGTACCTAATGAAGTGGCCGCCGAGCATCAAGTAGATATAATGTGTGTGCGCGCGTACTTTCAGATGAATATTTGAAGTCACTTGGAACCAGCGTGCCGCGCACATGCATTAAAATCCGACACAGGAGTTATGCATGCTGCTGCTTTTAAGCCGCTTGTGTCCTACATACGTGTTAAATCATCATCATCATCATCATCTTCATCATCTTCATCATCGTTCCTGCATGCACAGTACACGATATGACGTAAATCAGCCGTCACCGGCATTTTGTTTACATGCTAGAAATTTGACACAACTTTCCAAAAATTGGGTTGTTTTGTATAATATAAAAAATGGGTCGCTACTTGGGACAATTTGACCCAAGAAATTTGGGTTATTTTTGACCCAAGTGTTTTTTTAGTGCGAAGGGTTGTGATTTAAATAAATCGGGTTTGAAGCATGGGTTGAGATTTCAAACAAGAGTTGTGGTTGGAATGAGAACTTCAAAGTTGGGTGTTAAATCAGGGTTAGGATTGCAAATTAGGGTTTCAAGCCTGGGTTATTATTATTATTTTTTTATTTTTATTTATATATATATATTATTATTATATATTTTTTTTTACAGTGGTTTGGGATTCAAAGTAGAGTTTCGGACAAAGGTTATGGTTATAAATCTGTTAGGGTTTCTAACCTGAATTGGGATTTCAAATTAGGGCTTTAAGCCTGTTTTTTATTTTATTTTATTTTAATTTTTTTTAACAGTGGTTTGGGATTCAAAGGAGGGTTTAGGACAAAGGTTATGGTTTCAAATTAGCTTTATAAGTCTGTTAGGGTTTCAAACCTGGATTGGGGTTTCAAATGAGGGTTTCAAGCCTGAGTTAGTGATTTAAAGAACGCTTAGAGATTCAAAGTAGGGTTTCGAACAAAGTTTATGATTTCAAATCATGGCTGCCGTTCTTGTTTCGGGTTTCAAACAACAGGTTGTGGTTTCAAGTCAGGTTTATAACATGACACATGACGACGTCTCTTCCATTTGGTGGCACATTTTTTACGTTGCGTTCCAATGCGCGTACGTGTTTGTGTGTGTGTGTGTGTGTGTGTTTGCGCAGGAGCTGGAGCAGCAGTTTGAGCAAGAGCGCCACACGCTGGAGGAGCAGAGGAGCCTCCTGCTGCAGCAGTTGGAGCAGCTGAGGGAGGAAATGAGCTCCAGGCTCGACGCCGCCGACCAGGAGGTGAGCAAAAAGTAGGGTTTCAAGACAGGGTTGTGGTTTCAATACCTTTTCAATGTTTCGTGAAAGGATTACAGATTCAAAAAATAGGTTATGACATCAAGTTAGAGTTTCAAGTCGAGGTTAGGGTTCCAAGACTTGGTCAGGGTTTCAATATAGGGTGTCATGCAAAAGATTCAAATGAAGGTTTCAAGAAAGAGTTTTGAGATTCAAATTTCAAGTTTCAGATTTGGGATTTTCAAATAGTTTTAAAATAGGATTTTAAGTCAGTCAAGGTTAAGGTTTCAGGTTAGAGTGCGTGGTTTCAAAAAAAAGGGTACAGTTTTCAAGTCAAGGTTAGGGTTTCAAGACTTGGTCAGGGTTTTAAATTAGGGTTTCAACAAGTATTCAAATTATGGTTTCAAATTTGGGTTTGAAAAAAAGGTTTATGGTATCAAATTCGGGTTTCAAGTCAGGTTTGGGCTTTAAAAAGGGGTTACAGTTTTAAAGTAGGGTTTCAAATGAAAGTTAGGGTTTTAATGCAAGGTTTCCTGCCAGGGTTAAGGCTTCAAATTAGGGTTTTGCTGTAAATCTCTATATAGGGTTTTTTAATTAGTTTGAAAAAAACGGGTTAGGTTTTCAAGCCCAGGTTTAGGCTTTAAACACAGATTACGGTTTTAAATTAAGGTCTCAAGACTAGGTTGGGGTCTTAAATTGCATTCATAAGAATGGGTTAGGGTTTATTTGAACAAGGTTTAGTGTTTAGGATTTTAAACAAAGGTTGGGGTTTCAAATTAAGGTTTCAAGTCTGATCTGGGGTTTCAAATTCTGGTTTCAAATGGATTCATTTTTCAAGTAAGGGTTTTATGGCAGGCTTGGGGTTTCACGGTAGGGTTTCAAGCCTCTGTGGAAAAGTGCATGACTTTCCCTGCGCGTGTTTGTGGGTCAGGCGCGGCGTCTGCAGGAGGAGGTGGAGCGCAGCGAGAAGGAAATGGGCGCGGCCGAGGGCCAAATGGCGACGATGAAGCAGGCGCAGGACAAACTGCTGGAGGAGCTTGACGCCACCAGGGGGCGACTGAGGGAGACCAGCAACCTGCTCACTGCCCTGCAGGTGACCACAACGCAACCAGCCTCGCAAACGCAATTCGGGGCTAAATGCAAGAGTGTTACTGAGTGTGCACGTGTTCATGTGTGTGTGCGTGTGCGCGTCAGGGCGAGCTGGAGGTCCAAACGCGTCAACATGAAGCCAAAGTCATCAGCACCAAAGAGGAAGAGAAGCATAAGATGGATAAGATGGCTTTGGAATTGGAACTTAAGTGGACGGAGACCCTCAGGTGAGACACGCGCTGCACGAGCCTGCCGCGTTTTGTGCCGGTGACCAAACGTTTGGCTCGCGCGAGCGCAGGCAGGAATGCAAGAAGCTGCGCGAGGAGCTGCGAGAGGAGCACGAGGCGGACAAAGCGGCGGCGTTGAGCCAGCTGGTCCAAAACAAAGAGCAGGAGATGAGCAACGCCCGAGACAGCTGGCAGAGAAAAGTGGACGACCTGCTGGAACAGGTGCGAAACCGTCATCTCTTCCTAGAGTTCTAGCCGGCACTCAAGCGGACGTATCCGGGGGTCTCTCCAGTTCTTGAGTGGTTCGTCGTTTTATATGAATCCTCTACGCAGCTTTTGTAATAAAGCCAGTAGAGGAGAAGTACGATCCCTTCTCATAGTTCTAGTCAGCACACGAACGACAGCATTTTTCACTCTCCATATCTTACATGCAGCTTTTCCAATGAAACTTAAATAGAAAAAATATATATATTTTCTTCTAATTCTAGCCAGCACTCGAGCTGCTTTTTTTACCACCAGCTTTTTTTATTTTTATTTTTTTTAAGTCTTTCATCATTCCCTTTGTTTTACATAGTTACAGTTAAGCTAGTAGATGGTAAGAATGATCACTTCTTCTATTTCTATTCATCCCTCGAGCAGCAGCATTCTAGATCAGCTGTTTTTTTTGTCATTCTCTATTTTTACGCAAGACTGTTGCAGTAACACTAGCGCAGGAAAACCATCATTTCTTCGAGTTCTAGTCAGCACTCGAGTAGCAGTGTTTTTGACGAGCTGATTTCATTATTCTCTACATTAAGCATGCAAGCTTTCATAGTAAACAGGGATGTGATTTTTCCGCTAATTCGCGGAATTCCGCTATTTTTATCTCCCCCCCAAAAAAAAAAAATTTTTTTTTTTTTTTAGTAGTTCATTGTGTATGCGCATGACTCCGCCAGATAACATCTTCTGCTATAACAAAGACAAAGTGGTATGCTCTAATATGAGTTACTTTTCATTTGGTCATGATACAATTATTTGTTCATGAAATTTGAACTCTTCAACATTATTAATGTGTTAACTTAGTAATCACATTAGTTAGATATGATGATATTCTCAGTGATAGTTTTTAAAAGCAAAGGCAGTCCAATGTTTTTGAATGTGACTGATTTTGAGTTGACTAAAACTGCCATTTTATATGGGATAGTTCAATATACATTGAAAATTTATGCTGTTGTTTTGTCTATTTCTTTGTCATGTGAGTGCATTGAAAGTACTTAAAAACACGGAAAACCCATGAGCTCCAGGCCATGTCCCCCCTCCAGGGCACTGCCCTGGACCTAGCTGGGTGCCAGCGGCCCCCAGACCCCCGGCTAAATTTTCAGATAATTTCACTTTGGTCAAATCACATCCCTGAGTAAAGCTACGTAATAAGAGAGATCATTTCTTTTAGTTCTGCTGGTTCTAGTCGGCACTTGAGCAGCAGCATTTTCCGATAGCGCCTCGCCAAAGCATGAATTCGTTTTCTTCACTGTTTTTATGACGGGACATTTGAAATGAGTGCAGAACGAGAGAGGTGATCAGTGGTCCCGTGGAGATATGGCTTTTTATAGATCAGCGTTAACTGCAGTTTGCCTTGAAAAAGTATCCTGCATCTGCAATTTGTTGGCCAATAGAGCAGATTTAATCACACCAGAGCAACACACACAAAAAAAATCAATACGAAGGAATAAAGGCAGGATGTGAAAAAGGACAAGAGTGATGAGCTTCCGTCTTTGCTGTGCCACACTGACTCACAGCGCCGCTAATGGCCGCCCGCTATCATGAATATAAATGGCGCGAGCCCTCGCGGCAGACGAATAGCCGCGACGGCTTTCCCGCCGTCCGCCGCGTGACGAATGCGGCCGCTTTCCGCCCCGCCGTCGGCCCAGGCGTTATTCAGCGAGCCGTCAAGCCGCCGCTTTTATGGAAGGCGCCGTGAAGATGCTCCGCTTTGATTCACAGCCTTTCACGCTCGCTCACTCTTTGACATGCGGGCCACCAAATTGGACTTTTAAGAAATTTGCATGAATTGATGGGGCGGAAAAGGTTGAGCTTGCGGCCTTAAAAGTTGAACGCTTGTTCTTGACATTTGCGTTGTGGAGCGGTGAAACTATTTTTTTTTTAACTCGTTCACTGCCATTGACGGCTATAAACGTCAAAAATTCATTTGAACTATTTCTATTAGTTTAACATTTTTTTTTCCACTTTTGTTTACAAGAGTATGAAAACCTAGAATGTTTTATTGTACATTTAGAACAGATATGAAATTTGTAATCAATCACGAGTTAACTACTGAAGTCATGCGATTAATTACGATAAAAAACTTTAATCGCCTGACGCCCTGAATTTTTAATAATATTTTCTTTCTTTCATTTTTTAATTATTCACTGCCGTTGACTGCTATAAAAGTCAAAAAATCATTTTAACTATTTCTATTAGTTTAACATTTTTTTCCACTTTTGTTTACAAGAGTATGAAAACCTAGAATTTGTTATTGTACATTGAGAACAGATATAAAATTTATCACCAATCGTGAGTTAACTAGTGAAGTCATGCGATTAATTACGATAAAAAACTTTAATCGCCTGACGCTCCGAATTTTTAATAATATTTTCTTTCTTTCTTTTTTTATTTATTCACTGCCGTTGACTGCTATAAAAGTCAAAAATTCATTTTAACTATTTCTATTAGTTTAACATTTTTTTCCACTTTTGTTTACAAGAGTATGAAAACCTAGAATTTTTTTTATTGTACATTGAGAACAGATATGAAATTTGTGATTAATCTTGAGTTAACTAGTGAAGCCAAGCGATTCATTACAATAAAAAAAAATAATTATCGCCTCTTGCCCCTAATTTTTAATAATCTTTTTTTTTTTATGAATTTATGACAGTGAGTGAGTTAAATTTCATGTATTCTCTGTATTTTGGATTTTCGCCTACACCAGGTGGGACTGTACGTGTACATATCAGTGTGGCTAATGCTAACGCTAGCCCATCATTCAACACTGAGTGTGACTCACATTTTAGTCCCGGCATATTCTCCAAATTTGGAGCACAAGAGACTGAGCGTGTGTGTATGTGTGTGTGGACACAATCCAGCTTTTATGTTTTATTCTTAGTCGCTTTTCAAGTGCTGATGAATTAGCAATGTGCGGTCCCTTCTGCTCTGGAACAATAGCTGAAAAACTTGATGGCAAAACTGGGAACGCGCGTTCCCTGTCGTTACACTTTTGGGATTAAAAAAATTGGCATTAGTGGATAATTGTTTCTATGCAGTGGCTTTGTTGATTGTTCTGTACTAAAATGTGCAATCTTTCAAACAAAAAAATCTTTATCTAATGAAAATACCATAACATGGAAACCATCTACTTGTTTTTAGATCTCCTTGCTGAAGCAGAGTCTGGAAATGCAGCTGTCGCAGTCGCAGTCGTCGCTGCAGCAGCTTCAGCAGCAGTTCAGCCAGGAGCGGGAACACCTGCGCACGCAGCTGGACGAGCTGCAGACGGAGCATCAGCGCAGACATCAGCGGCTGCACGAGGCTCAGTGCTGCGCCCTGCAGGACGTCGAGCACGCGCGCCAACGAGATATCAAGGTTCGGATCGGAACGGTTGCATCGGACCACGCACTTAGTCACCAGATTAAAAAAAAATGCCGTTTTTAAATGTGGACAAAATATGTGCAAAAAAATCCATGTATAATTTAAAAGAAAGAAGAAAGAAAATAAGTACTATTAACTCATTTTGTTTTGCTTTTTTAAACCCAGGGTTAAAATTAATTTCAAATTGAATAAATCAATAAAATTTATTTCTTAATTAAAATTTAGTTTTTAAAAAGTAAATGTTTTTATGTTAAATTTATGATGATTTAGTTTTTTTTTACCCCCCCCCCCCCCCCCAAAAAAAGTTGCCTAAAAAAAACAATAACACAAAAACTAGGTGAAACCTACCTGCAAAAATTAAAAATAATAATAATAATTTATGTGTGGCTGTAATGGTATACTCTATAGATATTTCTATGTAGTAGACTATTAGTGGATATAAAAACCCTTGGTCTTATATTATCCTTAGAGAAACAAAAGTTGTCCAAACTAGCAAAAAATTCACCGCTCTACAATTTGATCACTTTTTGTTGGCCCACGACGGAATTTGTTCAACCCCCTCTCCCCAATCCCGGAATCAAAAATGGCACATTCAAATCATGTTGCGTCAACAGCTGTAATTATGTAAAAGCTTAAGGTCGGGAAAAGGCGTCTTTCCTGTGATTCATCATCTCTCTGAGTGGAAAATGTGCAGTGAGTCACACACACGCATCCATATTTATATTCATTATTTCATGCAAACGTCATTACGCGGCTCCCGAAACAGGAGCGATAAATAAAACACCTTCTTTCTTCTTTCCTCCCGCGCTCTCGCTCTCATTTCCACAAACACAGACGCTAAATTGCCTGGCTTGCTTTATAATCATTAAGTAAAATTGCATTACAAAGTCGATGTCGAGAAGCACTCGTGTTGCCGGGCAGCAAATGAAGCGAGCGCCACGTAACTGCTGGTGATTAACAGTTGAGTGTTGTTTTACCCATCACCAGTTAAACTAATACAACAAATTCGTTCCACTGATGAAACTGATATCATTATAAAACTTTGAAGTCTTTGAGCCACTATTGAGCCTGTTAGTCAAGTCAACTTTATTTATGTAGCACGTTATCATGTAAAGAAACAACTCAAAGTGCTTTACACACACAAAAAAGATAGTTTAAATTTAATAAATACAATAGAGCCTTGAGATATGAGTGACCCGACTTTTTCAAGATAAAAAAGATTCTTTAAGCTGTTTTTTGCCACAAAAAAATCAAACATCAAAAAGTTCATTTTGTCTAACAAAAATGTGCTAGCTTAATGCTAACTAATCATGCCAAATGCCATAGTAAAGCTAATGGAAACTAGCAAAGACATTACGGTAATTATAGACCTTTCAACAAACAAAATGTTCATTTTGTCTAACAAAAGTCTGCTAGCGTAATGCTAACATGCCATGCAAAACGCCATAGAAAAGCTCAAGGAAGCTAGCTAGCATAGACGGTAATTATCTTTCAACAAACCAAAATGTTAATTTTGTTAACAATTGTGCTAGCGCAATGCTAACACATCATGCAAAACACCATCGAAAAGCTAAAGGAAACTAGCATAGACGTTACGGTAATTATAAACCTTTCAGCAAGCCAAAATGTTCATTTTCTCTAACAAAAGTCTGCTAGCGTAATGCTAACATGCCATGCAAAACGCCATAGAAAAGCTCAAGGAAGCTAGCTAGCATAGACGGTAATTATCTTTCAACAAACCAAAATGTTAATTTCGTCTAACAAGCCTGCTAGCGTAATGCTAACATATCATGCAAAATGCCATAGAAAAGCTCAAGGAAGCTAGCTAGCATAGACGGTAATTATCTTTCAACAAACCAAAATGTTAATTTTGTTAACAAGTCTGCTAGCGTAATGCTAACATATCATGCAAAACGCCATTGAAAAGCTAAAGGAAACTAGCATAGACGTTACGGTAATTATAAACCTTTCAGCAAGCCAAAATGTTCATTTTCTCTAACAAAAGTCTGCTAGCGTAATGCTAACATATCATGCAAAACGCCATCGAAAAGCTAAAGCAAACTAGCATAGACGTTACGGTAATTATAAACCTTTCAACAACGGCTACTTTAATACATTATGGAGTGGCAAAATGCATATCAGGGGTTCACTGTAACACTAATAATAATATCTTATAATGCTTTATAATTGTGAGCACTTGACAAGAAAAAAGCTTTCATGCTGCGCTTGTGTGCATTTGTGCAGTATCTGCAGTGTTGGGAGTTGCACCCGGGGAGCCATAAAAATAAATAAATAAAAAAAAGGGAGGGGGAAAAAACACTCCATGAAGCGGTGCGAGGAGGAGCCATCACATTGTTATTATCCTCCATCTCACTCATCTCACTCAGACGGGCATCATTTGGCCTGATGAAAGGAGCACACTGAAGCTTCTTGAAATTTCCTCCTGCGTCTGAATTTGAAAGACTGCATGAATAAAAATGTTTGGCGTGCAGCCAGCATATAGGAGCGAATATAATGCAGACCTCCAGCGAAGCCGATCATAATGCGGCAGTGTGCTGACTACGAATGTTCCACCTGCAAGATTGGGAGCTTTTAAATCACTGACGCGTTTATGAGCAAGCGCCCGGTTGAGGAACGTTTGCCTTGAGTTGATCCATCCCCGCCGCCGCCTCTTTTCAGGAGCTGGAGGAGCGTCTGCGTCAGCACCACCACGCCGAGCTCCAGTCGCTGCGAGAGGCCCACCGGCACAGCGTGGAGACCCTCAAGCAGCAGTCGGAGCAGGAGCTGCAGACGCTCCGCTTCGAGCTGGAGGACGAGGGCAAGGCCATGCTGGGTACGCGCTCGCACCTGCCGGTCAAGACAAAACTTTTCTTGGCAATATTGTGTTCAATGCAGCCACACGAGTCGAAACACGGCATTCTGATTCATATTGATAGCAGCCATATCAGGGGGCAGCCATTTCAAAAAAATAAATAAAAAAAATTTAGGTTGGTTTCTCAGAAACAGCAATAATGTTCCCCGGGTCAATTTGACCCAGGCTATATTTAATGATAAAAATGCCTCCCAATAAACATTATTAACCACTTAAGTTGCAAATATTTTAAATGAACCATACGTAACAAGTTTCATCATAAAATAATACTATTTGTAGTTTTTTAATTTTGAAATGGGTCAGTTTGACCCAGGCTACAAAATGCCCTGATAAAAAAAATTTTAATTCATGATTAACAGTTTTCAATGCAAATCAAAATGAACCATTGTAATTTGCAAATGTTTCATTGCGAAAAACTACTCATTTTGAAATGGGTCAATTTGACCCGGGCTATGTTTAATGTTACAAAAGCATTTTGATAAACATTTAATTTTATATATGTCAAAGTGAACCTTTTTAAATTGAGAAGTTCTGTAGCAAAAAAAAAATACTCATTTGTAGTTTTTTAACATTAAAATGGGTCAATTTGGCCCACGCTATGTTTAATGTTCCAAAAGCATTCTGATAAACATTTTAACTGAAAAATCTCAAAAATTGTAATTGTCTGTCAATTAGACTTTTCCTAGCAAAAAAACTCATTGTTATACTTTGGGTCAATTTGACCTGGAATGTTCAACATTCCAAAACAAAACACAATAAGCATTCTTATTGCTTATTAACCGCAAATCATTAACAAATGATGAATGTTGGGTCATTTTGACCCGGTATATGCTCAATGTTACAGAGAAACATAGCTATCTATCTATTTATCTATTTATCTATCTATCTATCTTATATAGTATATATATATTTACTGTTTTCATTGCAAATATCTTTTTTATTGTCTGCGAAGTTTGATAGCGAAAAGCTAACATTTGTTCTTTAACTTGAAAGTGGGCCATTTTGACCCACAACATAACAGGAGTGTTGTGAAATGACATCACAGTTGCTCTTGCGCTTTCAAAATCAAACGAATACAAAAAGTTGCCCCCCCCCCCCCCCCCCACACACACACACACACACACCCCACCCCTGTTGGCTCTCAAGCTCCAGCCACCCAAACGGAACTTTCCAGATTGCGCAACGTGTGTTCAACAGGGGGTGACAGCGCTGATGAATGTCCCTCCATTAACCTTCACGCTCGTGCGCCTGACACCACAACACCGCCACCATCCGCCTCGCTACCCACACTTCTTTTTATTATCCTGCGCTCCACTTCCCCTCCGCAGTGCGCGCGTGTGAGTTCATGCCATGTTCTCAGCTCCTTTACTTTATTTACTCTGCGGCCTCGTTGCAAGTGGAAAGCTGAGAGTGTCACATCAAATAATCGCAAATGTTCATTAGCTTAAAGCTAACATATCATGTGAAATGCCATTGTTGTGCTATCAGCAATTAGCATAGATGTGACAATAATAATAAAACTCGGGTAGATTAGAAGGGGCGGGGACGTTTTATGGACAGGCGATGGTTCCAAAATGATCATTAGTAGATAAAAGTAATCGAGTAATATTTTTCTTTAACGGATATTTTCCCAGTCCGTCCCTGACCACCAGGTTTAGCAAGCTCCCTGCCGGAAACCCTGACATGGTGCCAAAACACGATGCATAGTATGCCAATTAAAAAAAAAATCAAAAACGAGTCTTCCTCTTCATTTCCCGTGTTGTTACAGCATCTCTTCGGTCGGAACTGAACCACATCCACGCGTCGGCCATCGAGCACATGCGGCAAAACCACCAACAGGAAGTGACGGCCGCTAAGAAGGAACTGGAAAAGACGGCGGAGAAAACCCGCCTCCAGGTACGAGCAATACTTTGGCGTGTTAATTGTTATTAGGGAGGGGCGAGTACCGATACCATCGATACTGGTAAGTACTCTTGTTGTGAGTAATATCACTTATATCTGTGGTTCAATGTGTGTTGTATATGTTTGTCGCGCACGTCATTTTGCCGTGTTTAATTGCCTCCTTTACGTTTGCCGGGCGCTTAATTGCCTCGTTAACGTCGTCGGCTAAAAATACAACGGTGCCGTTTGCGCTAATTCTAGCTCTTAAACTACATTCGATTTGTAATGAACGGAGAACGTAAAACAGGAAACGGAAATACAGAGCCAGCCTTCCAAATTAAAAGCATGGATTTCAAAACAAGATATAATTCAACATCGCACGCTAAACAGCTTGAGGATTTTTTTTTTTTTTTTTTTGAGGAATTGTTAACATAAATGACTTGAAACACTATTTTATTGGATTGAATTCTTTGCACTTCACTGTATTCCTTAAAAAGAAGGTGTACAACCACCATTTTTTTTCCTGGCCACAGGATTATTTGTTTCATCTTATTTATAATAATAAAAAAAAAATCATTTTATTGTGTGCTGTATGCAAAATTACTTTTATTAGCATTCTATTTTAAGAAAGTTTGCTGCAGTTGGGATATATATATGTAATTTTTTTTAATTGTCTGTCGTTGTTTTTGTTTTTTTTTTTTGTATCACAAGTCCTAATGGTATCTGCACTTGGTATCGGTATGAATCAAACATCCCTAAAATATATATATATGTATATGTTTTTTTCTTTTGTAGAATTAGTGTTGCGTTGTAAGTGTGTGTTTGTTTTCACACCGCTAATTGGACAAATGGCGTTTGCATAAATGTGCTAAATTGGCCTCTGGGCTCTCAGCCTGCCTTGCATACATACGAGCACTCTTTTGCTTCGGTTTTAACGAGCGCACAGCTTTTAAATAACATGCTTGATTTTTTGTCATCACAGCGTGGGCGTTCTTCGCTATTTAAAGGCGTTTTAATGAAGGACACACGCACGTACGCAAACGCACGCCGTATGATGCAGTTCTTGCATTGGATGACATGAGATGATGTACCAAAATGGATTAAATTCTATTTTCGGCAAAGTGAGCCGAGCTACTCTGTTTCGGATGGCTAATGTCCTCATTGGATGAATAATTGAAGACATTTTCTTCTTTTTCGAGAAAAATGGGCAGGGAAAATAGTTGGATGGAAGAAGATGTGAGGAAATTAGCTCATTAATGTTTTGTGGGTCAGAAAGGAAAGAAAAGCCAAAGTGGTTCCGATACAGCAAGCAGATGTGTCATCTGGCAGCACATCTGCTTAGAAAGTCAACATCTCATTAGCATGCGTCATGTTGTTTGATTACATTCTGAACATGGTGCAGGTAATATTGTAAAAAAAAAAAAAACTCTTCTTTTTTTTGTGCCAGTTCCACACGGCTGTCAGAGAATAATTTTATTTAGGTCACTGAAATTATTAATATTTTTTTCCATTTGATTTTTAACTAATTTTATTTTATTTATTTTTTTAGTTTATTTAATTTATTGGTATTTGTTGTTACTTTATTTGGTCATTTTATTTTTAGTGTTGCTATGATTAACATTAATTAATTAATTAATATAAAAAATAAATAGGGAAATAATTGGTTAATGTATCTATTGCAAATAATAAAAAAGACAAAATGTGAAATGATTGGTTTGAAAATAAAGTGTAAAATTAAATTTCTAATTGCAGAATACTTTATAAATAATATAATTTTTTAAATGAGAATGAACTATTTTATTTCATTTTTTCAAAATAAATTCACTTTTTTTTACCTTTTCTGCAATCAATATTCTGAATATAAATAAAAATGAATATAAATGAAAAAAGAGCATATTTTTTTAAAAAGAAAAGTAAAAAAGCACAACCACTTACAAACTTTCAAGCAAAAGTTAATGTATTTCACTTGTATATATTTTTTGTTTGTTTTTTTTATCTTATTTTCTATTTTCTTATATTGATTTTTGATTTTCCATTTCAATTTCAGTTTTATTTTAATATTCTTTTTTTTTTTGTTTATGACTGTCAAATTCAGATGCAAGCCCACATCATGTATTTCATTTAGTCTTTTCCAGGCATGGCTTTCTTTTCTTCAGGCCTTGCGACTGTCTGAATTTTCCTAACCATCGAAGCGGTTTGTTTTTCCCGTCAGGAGCGCGAGCTGCTGGGCCGCATGGCCGAGCTGCAGGAGGAAGTGACGCGCAGGAAGAAGCACATCGCTCAGCTGGACCACCAAATCCACACGCTCAACGAGAACATCAGCAGCCTCACCAAGGAGCTGGAGCTCAAAGGCAAGGAGGTGCTCAAGATACGCAGCGAGGCCAACCAGCAGATCAGGTAGCTCGCAACGCCCAAACAGCACATTTGATGTAGAAGTCCGCCAGTAAAACTGGTGATTTGTGGCACAAAAAGGATATAGCCGACCACGGAAATGTTTACTATCACACAAAACAAACCAAAGAGAATTAGATGTATTTAAAAGAACCGCGCAGCCTTCACTAGCTTAATGCTAGCACATAATGCAAAACACCATTGACAGGCTAACGAATAGCATTGATGGTCGTGGTGTCACATTCTAATATATTTGACCACACAAATTCTACATTACTGGCTTGAAGTGGCTGCCTTCTCAAGTAATTGTGATCTTTTGACATTTAAGTATGACACCTTTTGGCCTCAAAAAGCAATAGTTGACAACATCATTTTTTTAAAATTTTGTCCCGGCATGTGCTGATGATTCAGTCGATATTATCTTCTATCATCTCTTATATATTAAATGTGTATGTATGGAGGACCAAAACAGACAAAATTAATTAAATACATAAATGACTAAATAAATAACCAAATAAATGACTAAAAGTGAAGATAAAAATGGATATAAAAAAAATGAATTCAAAAATTAAATCCCAAAAATAAATATAAATGGAAATAAAAACAACAACAAAAACATATATACAGGACATAAATAAACACATTTATATTTAATTTATTTTAATTTAATTTAATATTTATATATATATATATATATATATATATATATATATATATATATATACAACTTTGACAGCACTAATATAAATATTAGTGTATACAGTATATTCATAATCTGTCGCATGTGTGACGTTCTTGGTGTCCGGCATTTAGAATCTTCTTTTCTGGAGCATGATGGGAATTCTTCGGCGATCTTGCTGCCTGTTAAAATGTGTGTGTGTGTGCGCGCGCAGCATGCGTCCATTATGTAACTGGTGTGTGTGTGTGTGCGCGCGCGTGTGTGTGTGTGTGAGAGGGAGAGAGGGAGAATGGCGGTCAGAGAGCTAAAAATAGTAAATAATGAAATAAATGAATGAACGCAGAGCATGAGGAAGATGAGGAAATGAGCCGCGTTCCTCAGGGAGCGACATGAAATACCTCACACAATATTTTGCTTGTGTTTTTAAATCAAAGAAAACAGCACTCAATATTACTGTATGTAAAACCATATTTACATTGAACATAAATAAATGATCAGTTTGTGTTGTGCATCATGATTAATTCATTGTGAACAGTCTTAAACACACAAACGAAGCAGACTTTCACAACTACTTTTCAGTAAGCTGCAGAAACAGTTGTTTTTGCAGAGGATAAAGAATACATGCCTGTGAGTGTTGTTATTGTCTGTCTACATGCATCACTGCATTGTTATTGTTCAAAATTGCTTCAAGGGTTACAATGACTATCGATGCTATTCATTAGCCAGTCTATGGCGTTTTCCATTGTGTGTTAGCACGACGCTAGCAGAAGTCAAAGTGGCATACTTGTTGTGCTCAGGGCTCACGAGCAGGAGCTGCAGAAGCGTCACGAGCGCGACGTGTCGGAGCTGAACGCCGTCCACAGCCGAGAGACGCACAACATGTTGGCCGACTTCAACAAGGCGCAGGAGGTCCTCAAGGATAAGATCTCGGCCCTGCAGTTTCTGTACGTGCGCGACACTCGTACTCCACATTCACGTGCGCTCTCATATTGCCAGTGTGACATTTCCATTTTCATTCATGGGAATGTGAGCGCAAATAAATCGGTGGCACTGGAGTTGATGAATGGTTTTAGCGTGAAATGGTTGATGTGATTTTAAAAAGGTCGCCGCTGATGATTTTTGCGCCTTTTATATACAGGTGGCATTTAAATGGAAAACTGTTTCAACTGTTTGCTTTTTAGGTCACAAATTACAACAACAACATTTCACACAAATTCATCGTCGATTGATCGATTTCTGTCAGGAAATGGAGAGAAAAGATTGTGACAGTATTAACAGTATTTTTATTTTTTTTTAGACTGGAAGGCACCGAGGAAAAGTTCAGGAACAGGGAAAGTCGCCCCGAGGATCTGCAGATGATCGCCGAGCTAAAGGAAATGGTGACCGAGAGGGAATCGCTGGTCAAGAAGCTCGTGGTATGCCCCCCCAACCCCCCACCCAATAAATAAATAAATAAATAAAAACACCTGCCCACCAAACCAACAGGTGGCGCTGTGACATCAGCTGGAATGTCCCTTTTAAGCCAAATGGAAAACCAAAGAAAGTCATTTCCGCTAAATAGATGCCTCACCTCAATTTTCTTTTAAACAAAATGGTGTTTATTAAATGCCTCACTTTAATTGAAAAAAAAAAAAATCCAGTTATTTCCTAACCTTAACCCTAACTAACCCTCCAGGATGACAAGAAGTTCTACCAGCTGGAGCTGGTCAATCGAGAGAGCAACTTCAACAAAGTGTTCAACGCCAGTCCCAACGTCGGCGTCATCAACCCGCTCATCAAGGTACAACAACCAACATGGACGCTGCCCGCTAAACACGCCATTGCAAACTGTCACATGACACAAATACCTTATTTTTAATACTTCCGACCATGCTTATCATACTTTAAAAAAATAATTCAAAAGTTTATTTTTTACATACTTTAAATACTTAATAATAAATAAATAAAAGTAATTATTATTTGTTTAATACATTTTTATTTTTACTTAAAACATTTTTTTATTTGTAATACTTTTGAATTTTCTACTTATGTTTATTTATTTTTACTTTACATTATGCTTTTTAAAAGTTATTTTACTGTTGTTTCTTTTTTTTACTTTTTATACTTTATATGCTTTTATTACAGTTCTTGAAAACCTTTTTGCCGTTACATGTAATACTTTTACAAATTTTTTTAATTTACTTTTGATGCGTTACTTTTTAAATTTTTATTTATTACTTGATTTTGGTTACTTTTAACAGTTTTTTTTGCTACTTTTTTTTCATTCTTAAGACCTATTTTCAGATTGAATCCATTGCGAATTGAAATCCATTCTGAGTCTCGATGAGCGGTCGAAATGATTTTGGGTGTCATCCTTTCACCGCATGCTCATCATTGAGATGTGCGTGTGTGTTTTGTTCTTGTTTTTGTGTGTGTTGTCATGTGTGACGTGCGTTCTTCCTGACCGTCTCACTTTGCTTTCCAAGCCATTTGGATGTCGGAAGCCGACCGAGCGGCGCCGCCGGGCTCCCGGTCGGGACGATCGCGTTTAGCGCGTCTTTGGCACCTTTCCTCATTTTCCCTTTTTATTTGACCTAATTAATTTTGCCTTTTTTTTGGGGATTATTTTCACCCTGATTTTTGCTTTGAACCCCCTTCTCTCCCCCGTGCTCCCTCCTCCTTTTCTTTCTGTGTAGCAAAAGCGAAAGAATGAGAAAGCGGCGGCGAGCAGATTCGGCAGCTCCGCCGGTTTCAGGGTTCTGGAGGCAGCCGGCTCGGGCCCGGCGGTCCCAGGGGGCGGCCCGCAGCAGCAGCAGCAGCAGCCGCCGCCCCAGCCGCCGCCGCCTCCGCCGCCGCCCCCAGCCCAGCCCGGCCGCCTCGAACCCCTTGCCCACTCCCCCTTCCTCCTCCATCACCTCGAGCTGAACGCCAACAAACCTCTTCCCCCGCCGCCGACACCTCCCACAGAACCCAAGAAGTTCACGAGGTGAGAGAGAAAAAGAGAGCGTCTCAGGCCCGGTGGGCGGCGGCCAGCAAAAAAAAAAAAATCATCCAATCACAGAGCTCAATTAGCCTCCGCATCTGATTGGTCTGGACTCTCTCTAGTGGCCTTCAGGGGGCAACGTTACATGAGGAAAAAACAATCAAATAAAAAATATTGAAGGAAGTTGAGTCACGACCCCCTTCCATCTCTTCCAAACCGATGCTGCATTCAGGAAAACAGGGAAATATGACAGAGCTACAAAGTCAAATGTAAACAAAAACATAATAATTTAAGTTTTAAATAATGATAACAATTGCAAATGAGATTTATGAAGTGTAACCAATAAATCCGTGTAATTTGTCACGTTTTTTCAAATAGTGGCCTCCGCTCCACTAGACGCCTTGCCTCAATTAAGTACTGGGTGCGTCGCCTAAATGATATACTTTACACTTCTTGTGGCATTCCTTTAGAAAGTGATCTATATTCAAAGAGATTACTTGAAAAATAAACACCTCCTCTCAATTTGATGCCTCCATTTTCACGTTAAACTGCCAGTGGAAAAATTAACGATAATTTAAAAAATTTATCGTGTGCCTTTAACAAATATTTTCATGAAAATGCTTTGGCAAAAAAACAAATGCCTCCTCTCTAGTAAATGCATGTACTTGCTGCAGATGAGAAATACTGCAGTCAGTTAAGTCGCTTCTCCATTATTTTAAAATGATGGGCTCCGCTCGAATAGATGCCATCTTCATTTGTAAAAAATAAACACCTCACCTCAAATAGACACGTTTTTTTCACTTGAAGGGCTGCTAGTAGAAACGAATTCCTTCAGTAAACACCCTACATTTCAGTAAATCACTTTAAACCATTCCAAATCAAAACGCTTAAAAATAAATGCCTCCTCTCTAGTAAGTGCAGGCACTTGCTGCAGTTGAGAAATACTGCAGTCAGTTAAGTCGTTTTACTATTTTTTTTAAATGATGGTCTGCGCTCGAATAGATGCCATTTTCATTTGGAAAAATAAATACCTCACCTCAAATAGACAACTTTTTTTTCACTTAAAATCTCGTGTAAACACCCTACATTTGAGTAAATGCCATTGTCCATTAAATGACTTAACTATTCCAAACCCAAATGCTTAAAAAAAAAAAAACTCCTCTCCAGTAAACACCTGCACACTTTTCTGTGTGACATTTCCCAGTTTTCTTGAAACGCCGCAAGGTAAAAACAAAGACGGCAGTCGAGAAACTGGTCGCCACGACGTGATTGGATGGTTGCTGTTGATGGGCGGGGTTTGCTCCCTGCTGTGACTTAACAGGAGGCATCAAAGAATGGCTTTGGGATGCAAAAGGAGCATGTTTGTGTGTATGTTTCCATGTTTTGCCCTTTTTGTTGTCTTCTCGCTCATCCTCATCGCCACCTGCTGAATATTTTTTCCGTCTTTTTATTGGCCTTTGGGGGCTTTTAATGATGATTACAGCGAGGAGGCTGCTCGTTAATGTGCTTTCAAAAAAAAAAAAAAAAAAAAAGACAATCAATGATCACACGGGGAGCACATTTGCATGCCCACAAGCACACGTGAAGTAAACAAGTGTGTGCGTGTGCACGAGCGTACTGCTGTTTGTACTACTGCATGTTTACGCTGCTGCTGCTGCTGCTACATGACGTCCGTGTGGTGGGAACTTTTTATTTAGGTGAGCTTGAAATCTGGTTAGAATGTGGATGTAAAATAATTCAATCATAATAATACATATTAATAATATGGTTTATTCACCAGCTGTATTTTTTTATATTTTATTGTAAATCTGGATTTTGATTAGAATAAATCATCTTATTTTATCAACTAAATCCCGCCTTCCGGATGATAGGACGGAAAGAGAGAGAAAGGAGAGAAATAAAGAAAATGAAAGGAGGAAGAAAGGAACAAAGTAAGAAATGGAGCAAAGGGTCAATTAATACAAACAGGACTCTAGATAATGTGATAATGTAAATGCTTGGTGGGCTGGATTATACGTACAGTACCCCCCCCCCCCCCCACACACACACACACACACACACACACACACTCAGAATTGACAGTATGAGGTCACATATACAGTAGAATGCATCCACTCTGAATTACTGGATTAGTCCCGTTGCTCGCTTCACACTCGCTCTTTTCTAAATCATTCAATCACCTCATTCATTTTTAATACATCTCTCAAATATGCACTTGTATCTTAAAACACGACTCGGTGCACGCAAGGGAGTATTTTGAACCCGCAGAAAGGTGTCAAAAATGCAAAAATGATGAGCGGGAATCATGACGAAATAGTGTCGAGTCATGACCGAGTAGTGCAGCGCATGCAGGGTTGACGTTAAACTGGTGTTTGTCTCCCTCTGCTGGACAACCTTTGCACTACAAGACGACACTATTAGGTACACAGGCAAGTTAGAAGACTTGACAAAGATAATAAAGCTCACTTTTTGATTGACACTTTCAAATGTTTATGCGAACATGGTGAACTATTTTTTAATCAAAATTATCATTTTGGAATCATAGTTATTAATATATTACACTTACACCATATACAGTAAGTATGCTAAAATCAAAATCCTGTAAAAAAAAAAAAAATACACACGCATAAATTTTTTATTTTATTTTTTTATTTATTTTTAATCTTATAAAGATTAGAGATATTAATATTTAACTTTTGCGGTTCTGACGTTAAAACTACACATATCAGTTTATGAATTCTTTTTGTCACCTTTTTTCCCTGCAGCCCTCCTGAGACAAAAGACGTCACCATCGACCTTCCGGACGCTCAGCGGCAAGAGTGGTTCGCTCAGTATTTTTCCTTTTGATTGACAACACACACACGCACGCACGCACACACAAACCAGGATTCAGCAGCATGTCAGCCAAACTTAAAAAAAAATGTCTGGATTTAAACACAAACAAAAAAAAAAAGAGAGAAAATGTTTGTTTTCTATATTGTTTAAAAAATAAAAAGACATTCAGGCTGGGTTCAGTTTGTAAAATAAATGATTGGCAGCTTGAGAAGAAGACGATGTCCTTGAGTTTAAGGTCTATGTACTATAGTGCGTTCGTTTTCTAGTACACGCCTGCGTCTCGCTGGTAACATTTTCCCACTACTAGTGCCACTACTAGTAGTACCAAAATGCCCACTAGTAGTTTGACTCACGAGTAACGTGATTGTTATGCCAAAGTTGGAGTGGAAAAATGTTACTAGTGCTCTGAATTGTCTTATGACTGAGGACCTAAGAACGTACTAGTACACGGAGAATAAAGTCCCTGTAAAGTGAAAATGAATGTCTTCGTTGGAATGATTAAAAAAAAAAAAAGGCTAACTATCCAAAATGAGGATCGCGCTCGTTGGCTGTCACGTTTTTTTTTTTTTTTTTTTTTTTGTACCTCGCTGTCCTGCCTTCTCTCCGTGACATGCGTGCACTCGCGCCACAACGAGGCGCTCCAAAGCGGACACCCCAATCCGAAGACCCGGGTCCACCTGGTGGTCGTTCAAAGAAAATTCCATCTTCTTTGCTCTTTTGTCTTTCTCTCCAAGACGTGCGCACACTCGCGGTCAACAATGAGGCGCTCTAAAGCGGGAAACGGTTAAAAACAGTAATGCTATATCGCCGCAACTGATTACTCTATTTATAAACAAATTTCTGAATTCACTTTGCAGGGTCTTAAGATGGATGTAAGGATTTGGAGTAGATGCTCAAACGGCAATCGTATTCAAGGTTATGGAATAAAGCGCTCATCACTCCGATTTGTCATCTTCTAGGTTGGATGTTTTAGTTTTTCTCATTCTCATCATGCCAGCGTTTTGTGGTTGTTGTTGGACTCAAGTGAGAAGTAGACGTGCGTGGGGTTTAGAGGTCCTTGTTGCTCTTCTCTGTGCGTTCCCAAAAAAAAAAAAGATAAAATAATAATAATAGTAATCAAAAGAAAAGAAAAAGCTGCTTTTCTGTTAGACGCCAGATCAGTCGGTCCGTTTTAGGGGGCACCATCCTCGTGATAGAAGACGACGATGAAGATGATCTTTTTTGGTAGACTACAAAACTCGTTTGTATGCTTGTCTGTCTCTACACAGATACAATGATGTCTCACCGATTTTAAGAGCAAAAATAGCATTTTATATTTATATTATAATGTGTATGCTTAATAAATGATTATTGTGACATTTATCGTTTTGTGTTTCTCATTTCTATTTGGCACATCTGGTAAAAATATTTTGGCAACATTGACAAAGAATGACGTAGATTTGTTTAAAATAAAAAAGATGTTTGTATTCAACATTTTGCTGCAAAGCAACTTTTTTTTATCCGTTTTTTTTCACATTCGATTTTATACAAATTCCCCATATGATATGCATATGATAAAACTAAAAATGAATTATAGAAAAACAAAAAATGATGTGTTTGTGTTAAGATTTTAACATTTTTAGATTTTTCTTGTGCTCAAAATGAAAAATAGCAATAGGAAGATTTGTCTTTTAGTTTGAAATATATGTATAATGTGAAACTAATTAAAGAATCAGATTTTAACACATTCATTTTTCAAACCGCTTATCCTCAATTATTAATAATTAATTAATAATTATTTTACATTTTGCTCACTGCTAAAACCATAAATCTATCATTAAAATCAGTATAATTTTAATTAAAAAATTAGTTGTGTTAAAAAAAAACCTACAATTTTATTGAATTCGTCAACGTTTTATTTTGTAATTGAATATTTGCAATGTTGCTTATTAGTCGCTAGATGGCAGCAGCACCATTGTGTTGCCCAAGCGGTCATTCTTTGACCCGGAAGATAAACATACACGCTGTGGAGAAACAAATGGCTGCCTCGGGAGCGGCTGGTTCCCCAGGCCGCTTGGTCCAGTACGTGGTGGTCCGCTCGGACCTGGTCCACAAGCTGTCGTGGCCGCTGGGAGCCGTCATTACGCAGGCGTGCCACGCCGCCACCGCCGCCGTCCACCTCCACTACGCCGACGGGGACACTCAAAGCTACCTGGCCGAACTCGACTCCATGCACAAAGTGGTGCTCGGCGTGAGTCACGCCAAACTCCATTTGACTAATATAAGATTTCAGGCTGCTAGGATTTAAAACACGTCTATGATTGTTTTACCACTTCATTTTTTTTTTGTATTATAGAATGTATTATTCGGTGACAACTGATGTCATACTTGTTACTTAAAAACAAACAAAGTTTTTATTATTATTATTATTTTTTTAAACTGCTTACCGTTTTAATGTTGCATTGCACATTTGTCCGTGTAATACTTTTAAGATGTACTCCATTTTAGTATGAACATGTCACAAGTGTGGTGCAAAATTAGAGCCGAACCGTAAAGTCACATCTAAAGAGTTACTGAAATTGTACATTTTTTCATACATTCTTCTTCTTAAAAATAGGCAAAATATGGCTGTTTTACGAGAAGAGTTTTGCATGGGTACACTACAACCGCATAGATTAATTGGTGATATTGAGATGGCTGTGTTTTAAATTAAATATTGTGTTTCAATACAGTCAGTACCTGATGATGTATTTCTTAATTTTCTTTCAACCCACACTAATACAAATAAGGGTAACTTTGTTCTGAACATATCAATTGCATGTGTGAAATTCATGATTCTACACTATGATGTAAAATATAGTGACTGCTGATGGGAATATTTCACACTTACTACTATTGTGTCCTTCAGGCTCCGGACGAGGCCGCCCTCTCAGACTTATCTGAGAGCCTGACCCAGGCCGGCGTGGCCCACAAGCTTTGGATTGAGCAACCTGAGAACATAGCCACCTGTCTGGCTCTGAAGCCGTACCCCAAAGAAACGGTGCAGCCGTTGCTCCGTAAATTCAAGCTCTTTAAGTGACCTTGCCTGGCCATCAACGTCTTACTGACTGTTCCTGGAAACTCACGGCGAGCCATTGTTCATGCATCCATGACTGGAATACACGGGTTTTCCTGGATGAACTGAAAATCTTCGTCTTCTGTTTATTAAATTGCATGTATTAAAATACATGGTTAATATGTAATTGCATGACAGTTAAAAAAAAATACAATTTGCAAGAATATTCTATATACTATAGTCACATACTAATAAGTCTTCAAACTTGGAAAAAAAAAAAAAAGCTATCATGAAAAATTATGACTCAAAAGGTAACACTGAAACTTGAAATTGTGCATTTCTTTTGACTTTGTGATGCTATTGAAGGCAGACGAAACATCCACTCGACTTTCAGAGGAGGAAGATAAGCAGTAGTAAAACAGGCCAAAGTCCAGATGCCAGCGGGTTAGGCAGGGCATGCGGCAATTTGGATACCAAGTGTGGTCAATCAATAAATAATTGTTTTTAAATGAATACATCTTAATTATAAGTAATTAATCTTAACATGTTCTAGTTGTAATTGTTTTTAATTCATTAATCAACCATTTGATCTTTTTTTTTTTTTTTTAAGTGTCAAATGTATCCCAATTCTGGCCTGACAGGTACGGCAGCGAAACCATCAACAGGGCCGGGACACAATGAGAGCCAATTATCTCAGAGTCATTTACATAGTTTGAAAGCGCGCAGCAGCCTTTCTCATTGTAAATCCCGCAAGCGCCTGTCTGGGTGCTCTCACGCCATCTGCGGAGTGCGCCGTCCTTTTTCAGCCGCTAAATAACTTGCGGATGTGGCATCTGTAAAGCTGATGTTGATCCAAGAGTGCTGCTGAGGTATTGTTGATCCGGGAAGTGATGTTTATTCAAACCCTCCCCCTAAATGAAGTCCACTTGAATTAATGCCTCACCCCAAATACATGCAGTCTTTAGAGATCTGGCATCTGTAAAGCTGATGTATACAGTTAAAGTTAGAGTTAAAAGAAACAGCGCAAGTATCAGCCTCCGCTCGACTAAATGACTTATCTACTTGAATAACTACATATCTGAAACGCTGACACAATTACTGAATTTTAGAGGTGAAACTTAGTTATGAAATGCACATTAAGTCCTAGCATACCTAATGTGTACTTAAGGGTCGAAGTTGCTAATCTCTAAGTGTACCTTGATGCTCCAAGGTAACACATTTAATTGTACTTCAGGTTTTCAGGTGCTCGTCTTAAAAGTGTAGTCTGGTTTCTTTATTTTTATTTATTTTTCAGGGTTCGAAGATTTAATTGTACTTCAGGTTTTCAGGTGCTCGTCTTAAAAGTGTAGTCTGGTTTATTTTTATTTATTTTTCAGGGTTCGAAGATACGAGTCTTTAAATGTACTTCCAACTTCAGACTCTGTAATACTTGTAAGCAGTTACCATTTTCTCAGGCACGCGTCTTTAATGATTTTAGGTATCATAAGGTTGAAAATGCAAGTTCTAAGTGTACTATAGGTACTAGTCTTTAATAATACATTAAGGGTCGAATACATGACTAGTCTTAAAGCGTACTTGACGTTTAATTAGTCCTTTATTTATATACAGTAGAACCTTTGAATCACGCAGTGCGCTATTATCGCTTTTAAGTACTGGTACAAAAATATATAATGGTGTGGGGGGGGTTGTTGTTGGGGGAAGGGGGTATCCTGCTAAATAAATAACTCCGAGCCAGGGACGGTCAAAAAGTCATCCTTCGTGCGTTAGAAATGTCAATATTTTTATGCAACATCGCATTAGCCAGGTAATGTTTTCCCATGCTTCTCCTCGTGAACGCGCACGCACGCTCGCACGCTCGCACGCAGGCTAGGCGCGCGCCCTGGCAGACCTGTTTGTTTGTGTTGGAGAGAGAGAGCGAGAGAGCTTGGAAATGGCGGAGAGCGCCGAGCATAGTGACAACTTGGCTTCGCGAACTGGGCCACCACTACCGCCGAGCAGTCTCGGCCACGTATGGGAGTGACACGCCGAGCCGTCCCACCACCAGCAGGAGCATCGCGAGGAGGGAAGACTCCAGGCAGGCGGACGAGGATTTTTTTGGGGGGGTCCAAGCGCGGTGTGGGTGCTTAGCCAGGCTGGCTAGCCGTGGCTAAGCTAACTGACGTTGAGGCTCGCTGGCTTCGAGTGGTGTGTGGTTTTTTTCTTCTCCTTTCCTCCTCCACGCAGGCTTGTTTGTCAACAGACGCCGATGTTAACTTGTTAGCCAGCCTGCTAATCACAACAAAACGCCCAACTTACGCGTGCTTTTATTGGATGTTACGTGTCAGCCGCCACGGAACAAGTGTAAAGTTACCCACGTAAAGTTAGCAACATCCACACGCACACACAAAAACGGGCCAACGTTATCCGTCACGCAAGTTAAGTTAGCTGCTTGGAGCTAACTCGGCTAACTGGCTGTTGTTGGACGCCCCGCAACGGCGGGGAGGCGCGGCGACTTTCATGGGATGTAGGAGGAGGAGGGGGGGAATAAAGGAGATAACAACAGCCGTGGAGCGCCGAGGGCACACCGGGAGGACGACGTCTGCTTATGCCAAAACAAGGTAAGCCAATTGAGCTAAGGTGGTGTTGGTGTGTTGTTGACAGTCACGATGGGACCCGGCCGCTGCGGCGCGGCCTCCGCTGCCTTGCCTTGCTTTGGCCGCCGTGCGCGCGCGCGCGTGGTATACGTGCGCGCTCACACGCACGCGCCGTTTACATTTTCTCTGCCTCTTTGCCCACCTGTAAATTAATCAAAGACTCTTACGTAAGCGCACGCGAGCGGCCTCAGGGTGTCGCTGCCACCAGATTTTTTTTATTTTTGTCATCTTCCTTCACCTGAGTTTTCTTGACCTCCTTTTTGTCTTGTTGTGGTTCCAGGCTAATCTATGCTAGTGTGGATGAGAGAGAGGCTTCTCCGTATGCATGTGTGCGTGGAATTAGCATTAGCTAATTGAGCCACTGGGCACCTTAATTGGCTTCAAGAGCTTCCTAAAGAAGCACTGACGGATTGTTGTGGACATTTGTTTTGTCTTCAATTAAAGACAAACTTGTCTGAGAACTTGACAGTCTAAAATATCAGTACCGTAAAGACCCTCCATATTTGCAATATTGTTATTCACCAAATAATGACCCACTTAACCAATGATAATACTGCTTGTGGCATCTTGGTGCCAAAGAACTTTGTTGACATGAGTTGAGGAGCTTAATGAAACAATGCTCATGCTTTTTACCTGATGTGCACTAAAAGATTAATACCCAAAGACTTGTAGCAGACGGAAATTTGCCTTAAAGACTTAAAACCTGAGGTAAACTTAAAGATGTGTCTCTTAGAACTCAAAGTACACTGACAAGTTATCTTTGAACCTCAAGTGCAATAAAAGATGATGATCAGTGCCCAAGAACCTGAGGAAGACTTCAAGACTGGTGTAGTTTTGAGTCAGAAATACATTTAAAGACAAGTACCTTAAAGCCTGAAGTACGACTTGTGTCTTTGAACCCGAAGTACACTTAAACACCAGTATAGTACTGTTTAAGACGAGTATCTTAAAACCTGAAGGACAATTCAAGATGAGTACGGGTTGCATGGTGTATACCTGTACTAGAAATGGACCACAATACTTTGCCATAAAAAAAACTTCTTTATATGCATCTTGAAGAAACACTATTGATCTAATGCTTAAAAACAAATGACTAATGTATCGAATGTTGACAGCACAATTTAACATGGCATTAAAATAATAACAATTAAATAACACACCTCAGAATTTTAAACCAGGCTTCCCCATTCCTGGTCCCTGAGGGCAGGAGTCCTGCAGGTCTTAGATGTTTCTGTCCTAGGATCAACATCAGGCTTCTGCAGAGCTTGATGATAATCTGATGATATGAAGCAGGTCTGTTTGGAGGACGGAAATGACGACCAGGATTGGGGAAGCCTGTTCGAAAACCTGAAGTACACTTAAAAGACCTTAGAACCTGAAGTTCACTGAGAGACTGGTAGCTTAAAAAAAATAAAAAAAAACAGCATGCAGCTGCGGCGGCTCGAGGTGACGACGTAGCGGATTGGATAGCGATAGTCCGCTCCCAATTCCTGGAGGAAGATTTTTGTCTTTGCCTCCCCAAAGAAAAAGAAGGGAGAGGGGAGAGCTAAACGGGACAAAGGGTGCAGGGTGAAGAGGAAGTAATGGGATTGGGCCTTAGAGACCAGTTCCCAACACCTTGAAGAGCCGTTAGGAACTGGTACCGTAGAACCTGAAAATCACTGCATCATCAAAGACGCCCAATGCAAAGGTTGCGCTCGCGCGCCACGGCCGACTTGTTTTTGTCGAGCGTGTGTGTTGATTGATTGCGTGTGTGAAAACATTCTCGCGGGGCCTCTCATAGTTAAGATGTCCTCAGATAAACGAGTTGAGCTATCTGCACCAGAACGGCTCGCAGGCGTCCCTCTGCCCTCGAGGCAGCAACTTCATCCGACGCCGGCACTTTTTTTTTTTTTTTTGGTGTGTGTGTGTGCGCGGCAGCTCAAAGCAAAAATCGCGGCAGTGAGCAAAGTTGAGTGGGTAAGCGATATCTGCTGTGGAATTCCTCCACGCTAATCTCTCCAAACAGAAAGAGAGAGGGGGGGGCGGGGTGGGGGGGTCATCTTGTGAGGCTGTTTAAAGTGGATCCCTTCGCGGCGTCCAGTCATTGTTTGGATCCGTGGGTGATTTACCGTCGCCTCCTGGGATGGAAATTTGTAGCGGCTGGTGATTTTTGTTGTTGTTTTTGTCATCTCAATGTCACAGCGGCCCACTGAGGACGTCCATTTAAAAAAAAAAAAAGGAAGCATTCCTCATCCCCAAGTGTTGTTTGGCAATAACGCAGTAGGCACCTGCAGCCAGGTCACCTGACCCCAGCAAGTCGTCTGTGGCCGAGTGTTGGCAGCCGGCATTCATACGTCTCTGCAATTTTTATCAACACGCTCCATTTGCATGCAATTAATGAACATAAAACCTGAAGTAAATACTAATAATTACTTTAGAACTTGAAGCAGCACCTGAGAACCCGAAGCACTCTTAAAGATAAGTAACTTTAGAACTTAAGTAGGCTTAAACTAGTACCTTGGTACTTGAAGAGTTGTACACTCGAGCCTGACATGCACTCCCGACACGACTACCTTAGAATCTGAAGTTCTCTTATTTTAAAAATAAAAATAAAAATAAAAAATCTCACAGCAGCCCTCATTTCACCAAGGCTGTCCATTTAAAAAAAAACAAAACAAACCCAAACCATTCTCATGGCGGACCCCTGCAGCCAACACTGCATGTCAATTAACTCCAGGAAGTAGTCTGACTCTGTAGACCGTAGAGGGAGGCCGGGTGTCGCCAGCCGGCCTTCTTGTGGCTGTGATTTTTTATCATCACGCTCAATCAGCATCGGAGACTTGCCCGCCAGAACTTGGCCACGCTTGAATCAGCAGCTTTTATCGCCCGCGTGGCTTTCAGCCTGGAAAGTGCCGTGTCATGTTTAGTCTGACTGCAGTGTCATCTGCAGAATGTGAAATGGACAGATTAGGAACCTGAGGGTACCGATTTAATAAACTGAGGAAACATATTTTAGGGAACAGATTAAGTGGTTCCCACAGATGGGCGGGTTCTCAGTCCTGTTACTTGCGTCTCGTCTGGTCTCATGATCCACAAGTGAGTGACAGCGAACACTTTTTTTTTTTTTTTGGTTATACTTTTATTAAATGTTCTTTAAAACTTCTTAGGTGGTGGCCAGTTTACTTGGGTGGCCCGCCCAAGTATTAACATGGTGTGGGAAACACTGAGATTAGTAAATTGAGGGCAAGAAATTGGCAACCACCCCCCCCCCCCCCCTTTATACCTTGGCACCAGGGTTTACAAATTCTTCTTATTTTTGCCAGTTGTACACGGATATTTCGCTATTTGCGGTCCGGCACGTGGTTAAAATGCCATTTTTTTTCATACATCTTGGTTAGTAAGTGTGTGTGGTCTTATGTGGCAACCCAGTAGTGTGAAAAATTGTGGTTGGCTCCATCGTTTCAGTTGGCCATCCCTGGTCTAGGCTATGACAGTATGAGCAATTGGCAATGCAGTCGTGCAAAGAAATGATTTACTAGTGTGTGTATATAGAATACATTTTTGAAGTATGATGCTGAAAAGCGTCTAACCGAAAGCTCCCCGGACCACATGACAACCACGCCGTCCTCACGTGAACCTGCCATAGATGTATTATGTATGCATTATTTATACGCTGCAGAAACATGCGTGCCTCCCCCACCCCCCCCCCCCCCCCCCCACGCCTGCACCCGATTCCGCTGGTGCGTGAATCCTTCTGGATTTGTTTGTTTTGTAGACCAGCCAAAAAGGTCATTCTGCCTCATAAATGCCATCTTTTTTTTTTATTTCCATGTATCCTTAGGAGAAGGCTTGATGGCTGTATTTGTGCCACGCTTTCAAGCTCCGTGAGCTGCAGTCGCTCAAATCGAGCGCGTTCATCATATTCGAGGCAGGCCAGAGCTCGCGTTTGGGCCGACTCGTAACCGATCGTCTCTTGTAGCCCGGCTGCTGCTGTTGTGTTGTTGGCGTTATTGTTGTGGTCCACCCTCGTCCATTTTGGATTCAGTGTGAGGCTCAACACGCGCGCCCCCCCGCCCCCCCTTCCCAAACACGCACAAAAGCACAACGCCGCAAAGAAGAAGAATGGCGTGCCGCAGCTCTGCGACTTTATTTCCCTGCTGGTTGTTAGCGACGGCCGCGGTTTCAGTCGGAGAGTGCCAGGCGGCGCCCGCGGTAGGGGGAAGGAAGAAAGGAAGGTGAAGGCAGCGAGGCGACAGGAAGAAATTGATCGGGCCATTGAGACGACAGCATCACATATTGTTGTCTGCAAAGCCTCCACGTATGGTGCTCAAGCACAGATAACGAGATGAGAAGTGGAGAAGCGGTTGAATGGTTGGAATGTGCTGTAAAGCCAGGGACAAAAATATAAATTTGATCTTACACAATGCTCTCTATCTATCTATATATATATATATATATATATATATATATATATATATATATATACTCTGTTTACAAAAAAGTTAGTGATATTTAGATTTCGGGTGAAATTTCAGGGTGAGTCTAAAACACACGAGTGACCCCTGTTTATCATCGGTGAAATAGAGACCATATAAAAATAACAATGTCTGGCCACATACGCATACATTTAGAAATTATTATTATTATTTTTATAACCCTTCTTTCTTGCTTGCCAATTCATAACAATTTCTCTAGGATGTCCACTTGCCACTTTGCCTTTCTGTCACTCTTCCAGTGACGATCACTTGATCTTATGATGCCAATATAAACAGCATGATGAGAACAATGGATTGGATTATTTATTGGGAAAGCATATGCATTGTTATTTAAAAAAGGGGGAGCTTGCCCAAGACATGGTTAATAAAAGTATTTAGAAGCAATATCAAAGAGACCTTCACTGATAAGCCTGCTTGGGACAGACTGCTTGCTTTCTTGTCTAGCTGACCCTCCCTTCCTCCTGCCAAAACCTAACCAGGCTGCATAAAAATCTTCCTATGATGATTTACTGCGCACACTCTCACAGATTACTTCTTGTAGACTGCTCTGTAAGATGTGTGCATATTTCAAATTTAATGAAACCCAAAAGACAAATTGTTTTCCGGACTGTTTAATTTATCTCGCCTAGCTACTGAAAATTCCACAACACCCTCACAAATTTTTTTTTTGGACTGTTTTGTTTTGGCAAACTCAAAATGAGTTACTGGTTGTCTTTGATGCACCGATAGCAATAAAATTCAGCTTCATGGTGCTTTACACAATGTTTCAATGTATTTGTACATGTTAGACCTATAGTAGGACTCAAAAGTATATTCGAATTTGCGTTAATTTTGAAAACAATCCTCGGCTTACTTATCGCTTATCGACATCGGCACTTTCAAAATTATTGGTTTATCGTATCCATTGAAAATAGCATTATCGTGCATCTCTGATTCTCAGCACTTATTGCGACCCTGTCAAAACAAAACTGGCGATTTGTAAAACTATGAAGTAGTACGTGATGTGGTTGATTTGAATAGTTTAAATTAACAGCGTACTATTGTTGATGTCACACAGTGCAATTTTGCAAGTTGAGCCACTTTGGGCTAATGTTGCTGGTGCAGACTAAATGCGTGCATGATGGCACGAATGACGGTTAATCTGATTATTGGCCATATTATCAATCCAAATGACTGTGTCGTTGGTGGAAGACCCGCTTGTATCGTTGATCTTTTCAGACAGCATGCATGTCCTTCAAGGTAGCGATAGCGCAAACTCAATAAAATTGTACGCTGCGACCCTTCCCGGGGCTCGCTACGGTTGATGCAATTGCGTCTGCTCGGCTAACCTCTTTTTCCAATGACCATAACAGAAGCATGACGTCACGCACAATAACCTTCTACTTGTGCTTGTTTGTGTAGCGCTCAATTGGTTTAAAAGAGTACATTGAAGTCAACATTTGAATGTGATTGTGTACTGGGAGGCAGTAAAAAGGCAGTGCGCTGTGACTTCATGGTTAGATATTTGGTTTGTGTAATTTTTTTCCTTGCTTGATACAAGCGAGTATTTAATTAACTCTTTGACTGCCAGACGTTTTCAGAAAAGGGATGCCGTGGGTGCCAGCCGATTTAAGCATTTTTGACTGATCTTTCAAGGTCCACAGAAAAATATGTGTTTGGACTATGGAAACACAAATGAAAGATTGGACTCTAATCTTTCATCAGAAAAAAATTGTTTGTTTCTACCTTATTCCGTTTTTCAGTAATCAACAATAGAAAATGGTTAGTTTCACCTCTGTTTTGAAAAAAAAAAAAAAAACGTCTTTTAACGTCTTTGGCACTCCTCCATAGGATTTTACTAAACGTTATTTAACGTTTTTGGCAGTCAAAGAGTTAAGATGCCAGGTAGCTTTTTAAAAAGGCATGTTTTAAATATTTAGGGAAAATACTAGTTAATTATTTAGTTTTGTTTTTCAATATTATAATTTAATCTCAGCTAAATGTTAAAAGAACTAGTACCTTAGAAAATGATGTACCCTGAAAGACTAATCCCTTCAAACATGTAGGAAATATTTCCTAAAGACAAGTTTCTTTGAATCTGTCGTACGCTTAACTCGTTGACTCCCAGCCATTTTGACAGAAGCAATCCCCTTCACTCCCGGCTGTTTTATTGGATTTAACTGATTTTGCAAGGCCCACAGAATAACCAAAAGAAAGATTAAAGTATCTTCTTTCATCTTTCATATCTGTTTCCGTTTTGCAGCAATTAGCATTAGAACATAGCTAAGTTTCATCATTATTCACAGATCTATTTAGAATTCTGAGTAATTGAGGGGTTTTTCGACATGGCTCTGGTTAATTTCCTATGTTCTGCTGCCACCTGCTGGCCGTTTGTGTAATAACTTACAATTTCTGTGCAGTTGAGGGAAAAAAAACGTATAAATACGTCTTTGGGACACCTGACAAAATTCAAACCAATCCTTTTCATTTTCTGACAATGACTCTATTAGCCAATTATTTAATGAGATAAATGATTACGGAATAAAATGTGACATATGGAGCAATAAATGTTATTTTATTTAGCCAATTATGAAAATGTAAATGTTCAAACTACACATACAACTTGTTTTTGTTTACGTGTTTTATCAGACAATGATACAGTATCTAGACACTTGTTATCTTTCCCACCTCTGCTTCAGCTGCAGTATTCCCTGCTGCACCCGCGATGTTGCCATGTGACGGAGGGATTGCGAAGAGACGGTAACCCTCTCGCCTCACGCCACTGACCCGGTCGCCTTCTTGCCCTGGACACGGCCGGCCGCCACATGACTCAGCCCCTGGTGACCTAGACCACGCAGGTAACTTGCACCTCAAAAACCAAACGATACAAAACGCCAGGGAATTTGCAGTAATGGACCTGATGTGTACACACAAAGAAAATAATCCAAAAAGTAATTTGCAGTAATGGCAAGTGTTCTATTCTGGAGGGACGACAAATACAAAATAATGTCAAAAAGTCAGGAAAGTTCTTGATTGAATTGATGTTGTCACGTGAAAGCGCCCAAGTAATCATTTAAAGAATCGATAGGATAATCGATTACAGAAAAAAAAAAAAGGTTTGCCTGAAGAGAAAGAAAGTTCCACATCTATTAAATTACTCAAGTCATTCAGAATCTAACAATCACTTCTGCTTTTAAAGCAAAAGTAAGTCCACTTGTACTTGGGTCCAAAATGAAACCTTGATGGCTAATTAAATGCGCGTCATCAGCCGTGACGAAATCCCCGTCTGAATCAACAAAATGTATAGCCCGGCAGAAGGATGCCGTGCACATAATAGGCTGCCAATTAGATTTTCAAGCCTTTCAAGATTACACGTTCCTGCGTTAATCTCATCTCCTGGACCTCCCGACGCCGCCTCTGAAGAGTTCAGTTGAGGACGAGGGCGCGCTCACGTGCACGCGCACACACACTAGCCGAGCTCCCCTTATGATACCTTATGATGAATATTCATGTCCAATGATCATCAGCCTGCAAGAGAGAGAAGCGGCGTGTGAACAAGTCATGTGACACATTCAACGCATGATGTAATAATCTGTTTATTGATCTGGTTAAACAAAAATTCCTCACTAGCAGTTAGGCGTGAAAACTTTTATTTATGAAAATTTATGTATCCCCCCCCCCCTTTACTCAAGTTGGTACATTCTTGATTTATTCGCATGGGAGGAAGAAAATGAAAACAGCGATCTTAGTGATGCAACAGCGGCTGGCTGTGTGTGTGTGTGTGTGTGTGTGTGTGTGTTGTCTCTTATCAATCGCGGGCTAACGGCAAGATCGGTTTTCCTCATTGATTAAACCATGAGCGCGCTGACCCTCACCACAACCTTTCACTTGATACGCCGGCCGTTCGGAAGTATTCATGTCGGTTTAGTGATCGTGCGAGCCGCCAGCTGGGAGTCAACGGGTGCAGCGTAGCTGAGGCCGACTATACACATTCCATATGTTCTTTATATCCGAGAGGGCGGGGCCTCCGCAACAGCGACTGAGCGGCTTGCACACTGGTTACTCTCACTTGCAATGCATACGTCCATACGAGGGTTGCACGGCCAACGTGTGCTAGTAAAGATGGATAGCGTGGGAAAAATGTAGCGATATTATGTGTTTTCAGGTGCCAGGACTAGCGAACAGTTGTGAGATCTGCCACAAAGAAATGGAAGAAATTAAATGCACTGTGAAAATAGGGCTGAACAATTTTGAAAAATAATCTAATTAATTTGGTACTTTGCGATTTTATATGTGATTTTTCTTTTTTCTCAAGATCCTCTTCCTGTGTCTTTTAACAAAACACAAGCAATATATTTCTATTGCAATAAATTATACCACATTTCTTCTACATGTTTTTTTAAAAGACCCAAATTGTCAGATTTTTGCCTCTTTTTTTTTTTCTTCTAACAAAATAAGCCAATGATAATAACATTCAAACATTCTCCTCCTAAAAATTTCCAAAGTTAAACAAATACGATAGGAAAAACACTCAAATGTTGTGCCTGCAATTCATTTGTAAACAAGGTTATTTTAGTTAACGCAAACTAATGAAAAAAACAAAATTTATAAAGCAGTTTTGTTAACAAAAAAAACAAAGACGCTTTTTAAAAATACTAACAAACTACACTTTTCTGCTTATGAAGGGGGCTAAAATTAATTATAACCTGAAAAATAATTTTTGTGGCGGAAAAAATTCAGACATGATATTTTGTGGCAATATCGCCCCGGCACTGTTAGCTCTATAGAAACCAGGCAGGCTTCCCAGCCACTACCTCACATTCCCAACCGGGCTCCCAACGTCACGCAGGGCCCCAAAGGAGCTTAAATAATCAAGTGGGAACGATTGAAAGTTTGAATGTACATTGAGGAGATTAATAAGGACAATGTCTAAGTGTGTGAGCGTGCGTGCATGTTCCTTCCTACCCTCCCTCCCTCCCTCGCTCTGGTTAGCAGGTGGTCTTTTCGCCGCTCGCTACACATTGCTGCGTGTGTTTGCGGATAGAGCAATCGGTATTGCTAACAAAGACGCGGAGAGTTGAGGGGGGCGTGTATACGCTCCCCCCCCCCCTCCCTTATTTACCTGCTCGCCACCTGCCGGTTTCCTGTCAAATGGACCTGAGTGTTAAGTGTAACCTGTCATCTCAACACAGCAATTGCCTGAACAAGCTGGCGGACCTTCTACTGTATGCTCTTGTGAGTTTGAAGGAAAACATGAAGGCTGTTTGAAATCACAGAGATTTGTTTTTCACTGCTAGTTTATTGCGAGGTTCCACATCCACCTGGGATTGATGAAAATCTGGCATGTACAGTTGTGAGAGCGTGTAAATAAACATTTTGTTATAGTTTTGCTGTTCCCACGTGCTGTAAACATACGGAGGACCAAAACTACCAAAATTCTAAATAAATAAATGACTAAAAGTGAAAATAAAAAGGGATATAAAAAAAAAAAATATATATATATATTTAAAAGAATAAATATAAATAACAATAACAAAATATATATGTACACATAAATAAATACATTTGTATTTAATTTAGGAATTATATTTTTTACATTTGTTTTTATTTTCACTTTTAGTCACTATTTATTCATTTATTTATTTTAAATTTTGGCAATTTTGCTCCACACTGCCAGGTCGAAATGTTATTCAAATGAAGGGGCGTTCCTAAGCGTGTTTTGGGTTTTGGACTCCGCCGTTGCAAACTGCCTTTCAATGGTCGAGTGAGCGGGCCGGCGAACCAGGAAGTCTCGCCGGCTTGAATGGAGGGCTTCAGCAATGGACGACTATCTGGTCCGCTGTCACCACAACTTGCGACTTGAGTTGCTCGACAAAATAAAATAAAAGTGAAAAATAAAAACGGATATTTATTTATTTATTTATTTTCTCCCCCATTTATATTTATTTTTTCAATTTCATTTTCGAATTATATTTTTTTTTGAAAAAAAAAATTATTTATTTTGAATGTTGGCAGTTTTTGTCCTCCATATAAACACACTTAAGTATTAAGTTACAAAATCTGAGCTTTGACGCTTTTGGAAATGTCCTCGTCTTAAGAAAGCGAATGTATACGCGTATTCTTAAGTCTTGAAATCTACCAGCACACCAGCGACCGGGGGGGGTTGGGGTTAGGATGAGGGAGGGGTCTAAGAAGGCATTGTCGCAGGGACGCTAATCCCTCCTGACTAGCCTTGTTTGCATCCGACCTCAGATCACCCCTCCGACACGCTACTAACACGCAGCGTCTAAAAAAAGATACGCCCGCTGTGCATTAACACCGCGCATGCATCTTCTAAAGACCCCCCCCCCCCCCCCCCCCCCCCGCCTAGTCCCACCGTCCCCTTGAGCCGCAATCAAGTTTAAACACAGTTCGATGTGTATGCTTCCGTGGGAATTGTGTACATTCTTTTCATTCTCTGACTGTGTTTGTGTGGTTTAAATAATGGCTTGTCGAGGCTGTTGGCCCTTTTTACAAATTAGACGGTAACGCTTTACTGCCTAATGGGACAAATTCAGTAAACCGCTACTAGATCGCATTTCATTATTCACTCCAATGCTATAGTGCAGATTTCTAAGTGGTTTTATATGTTTTTTTTTTTTGGAGTAATAAGTCGCCATTGCTCTTTCCCAAAGCTAACGTCGTCGGGTGTTGCCGTTGCTAACGATCTGTCTTTGTCGCCTTAATTTGCAGGTCAGTCAAAAGCTGAAGAATGAGTGCCGTCGGGGAAAGTCCCCTGGACCCTGACACGGCCGAGTCGCGCAAGAGGAAAGGCTCACCATGCGACACGTCGGCGCAAAGGTCATCACCAATATACCATATTTACATCATATTCCATGTTGTGCACATCTAATGAACTGTAATGAATGCAATTTAAATCGTGTTTACGTTTCTGTATATTTCAATGTAGCACATTTAAAAAGCCACACACATTCAAAGTCAGAGATGCTACAGTGTAGAATTGGGAGGGTGGTGTCCCCAAGTGGACAAAAAAGTAGCAACAACTCGCATACATTAATGAAGCGAAATACATTTGTATCCGATTACATAATCGCTACAGTAATCATAAAAAAAAAAAAAAGGATAGCTGCAGCACTAGTACTATGTTTACATTTATTTAATGTATATGCACCTCTAATGTACCATATATACATCATGTTTACTGGTCTGTATTGGCTAGACACAATATAATATGTACAAATGTTTAACCCCTTCAGACCCGCATTTTTCCTGCTGGGCAGTTTATTTTTTTGTAACTGATTTTGACTCTTATCCCACTTAAGAACAACATGGGAAAATATTTTTGGGGTTACCTCATGTTTTTTTAAATTTGTTTTAGTGGACACCAGGATAGTGTGGCTGTAACGTGTTGTAAACTTACCAAGCTTTTCTGTAACATTTTTAACACGAACATAATGCAAATCAACTTGCGATTGTGATTGGTTAGCTGGGACCCAATCATGAACCAGAAGTGTTGACATCATTGGAACGATGCGTTTTTATTGGTTTAGACACGCAAATACGTCATGTCCACTGCAATCATCGATGGATCCGAAGGGGTTAATATCTGCACACTTTTGCTATAACATGTTAATGTCATATTTGTGTCTGCACCTCTAAAGTAGGACATTGGCATTATTTTGAGGTCCATGTCCACCTCTACTGTGCCACATTTCCATCATATTTTCTGGTCTATACACCGCCTTCGTACCATATTTACATCCCAATGCTTCCCGGGCCCGCTGCCCATGTTTAACAACATGTGGGGATTACGTCGGGATGGTGTGTGCAGACGGATCATCAGATCACGGGTTAGCCAAAGTTTAGCCGGAGGGTCGAGGTGTAAAGCGAGGACGCTCACACGCACACACACACACACACACACACACACACACTTTGTGAGCTCCCAGAGTCTGCTCGTCCGCTCTTGTCAGCCTTTTAAGGCTCAATAGCTGATGTAAGCTGATGTAACATCCCGGCTCGGATTTCCAAAAGCAACCAGTGACCTGCGCGTTCACACTGCGTCCTCCGCCTCACCCCTTCCTCCCTCCCTCCCTCCCTCCCCTCACGCAGCACCCCCTTCCTCCCTCCCTCTCCGGGCCACCATGCCTGTGTGTTTTGGCCGTCCAATGTACTGACCTACTTTTTGCTGCTGTTGTCCTCGTATGCGCACGCACGCACACGCACACACGTGCGCGTTTCATTTTTCACATTTCCCACATGCAGCTACTGTTGATGTAGTTGCTCTATCGATCGATCTAGCACAAAACTTTACACTTCTGTCCGAAAGCAAAGAAAACGTGGGACCGATTGCAATATGAGTACTCGAGTAGTCACCGTAACCAAGTACCGATATCACTAGCACTTTTGCTGCATAAGATTTCCTATAAAAAAACAAAAACAATGACAGATTATTTTAAAGAAAGACCTATTCATCTCAATACAGCATTTTTCTTTAAAATGTCATGAAATTAATGGCAATTTTTAGTCTTCCAATTTCTATTTCCTGATCGGAGCACAGCAGGAGTGCCGGGTATCAGCCTGATACCAATACCTGCTATCTGTATTTACACATCCTTATTGGTCAATTTTGAAAACAGCATATCCACATTTTTTTGTTGTTGCTGACTTTCCCCCATTCTTTTGCTGTACTTGATACACTACAGCGATGATTAGAAAAAGCAGGAAAAAAAATGCTGACTGTTACAGGAATTGATAAAGCGGTCATTCTCTGGTTCCGAACGTGTGACTGAAAGTACATCCGTTGTCCTGTTTTCGGCAGCCTGGAGAAGCGACGGCGCGAGCTGGAGAGCCGCTACATCGGCGAGCTGGCGGAGTTGCTGTCCTCCAACATGGGCGACATCGCCAGTCTCAGCGCCAAGCCCGACAAGTGCCACATCCTCAAGAGCACCGTGGACCAAATCCAGCAGATGAAGCGGCGCGAGCTGGGTCAGTACCACACGTCCTGTTTAAGGCCTCATATTTCCTCAATGGCTGCTGACGCTCAGGTTTGTCTCGCCTCCGCAGAGAAAGCAGCTCTTCGCTCTCCGGATGACGCGGTGCAGAAGAGCGACATCTCCTCCAGTAGCCAGGGCCTGCTGGAGAAAGAAGCCCTTGGACCCATGCTGCTCGAGGTTAGCATAGCACTGCGATACAATCGACCCCAGTTCATCTCATTATATACTGTAACTTTTTTGCCGGCATTTGACTTGTCTCACAACTCCTACATTTTGCCGGCACCCAGGCTCTAGATGGCTTCTTCTTCGTGGTGAACCGCGAGGGACGCATCGTCTTTGTCTCCGAGAATGTGATGAGCTACCTGGGCTACCCTCAGGAGGAGCTGATGATGTCCAGCGTCTATAGCATCCTGCACGTGGGAGACCACAACGAGTTCGTCCGCAATCTGCTGCCCAAAAGTCTGGGTGAGCGTTTATGTATTGACATTATTTTCTGGGGCTGGGTATCGATTCTAATTGACTCAATCGATTCGATTTTGATTCAGAAGAGTTCAGTTCAATTCCATTTCGATTTTGTCCGATTCGATCAATCCAATATTGATTCATTACGGAATATCAATTCTTCTTAAATAGCAAGGACATGATAAAAACTTTGAGGCACGTTGAGAGGAACCAGTTGAGGTGGTTCGGGCATCTGCCTCCTGGACGCCTCCCTGGGGAGGTATTCCGGGCATGTCCTACCGGCGGGAGGCCCCGGGGACGACCCAGGACACGCTGGAGAAGACTACGTCTCTCGGCTGGCCTGGGAACGCCTTGGGATCCCGTCGGAGGAGCTGGGCGAAGTGGCTGGGGAGGGGGAAGTCTGGGCTTCCCTGCTAAAGCTGCTGCCCCCGCGACCCGACCCCGGATAAGCGGAATTTAAGACGGATGGACGGGCGGATGATAAAAACTTGACAAACATTAAATTTTGCGGAGACAGTAACTGGTTGAATGATTTATTTTTGGTTTATTAATGAAAGTAACATGTTATAATCTAGTTTTATAATCACTTATGTTACACATTGACATCAGCAAGGATGAGATGAAAATATTTTCAGAATTCTAATTCAATAATTGTAAATTGTCTTAAAGTGTTTTTTCCTAAATATAAGAAAATACTTTTGGATTGTATTATGTGAACAATACATTTCAAGAAAACGGTAAGATAAAAAAAAATTGGCCCTTAAAATTCAATTTTCTTATGAATTTATGTGAAAGAGATTAATGGTTTTATGAATCGATATCGGGCTCAAAAAGGAAAATCGATTCGATATCGTTTATTTGATTTTCTTAAACCCAGCCCTATTATTTTGAATCTTGCACCACTAATGTGTCATTTAATGTCGAAACTATATTAGCATTCTGCTTAAGGACAAGAGGTGTCGCCACTATCCAGGAGAGAAATCCCCGAGTCATTAATTTAATTGCTTTCTGTGCGTGTGCGCAGTGAATGGCGCGCCATGGCCTCAGGAGTCCGGCCACAGGAGCAGCCACACCTTCAACTGTCGCATGTTGAAGAGGCCGCCGGACGAGATGGACTCCGAGAACCAGGAGGCCCGGCAGCAGTACGAGATCATGCAGTGCTTCACTGTTTCGCAGCCCCGCGCCGCCGTGCAGGAGGAGGGCGATGGTGAGGAGACGCCACAAAATGCTCATCGAATGTTTTTTATTTTCATTTTTTTTTGTGTTGCAGACTTGCAAAGCTGCCTGATCTGCATCGCCTGCCGGATGCCTCGTGCCCAGCCTGTCAGCACAGAGTCTTTTATCACCAAGCAGGACCCCACAGGTGACGTCTTACATAAAGCGGATGCTCAAAGAATGCATCTCTGAGCTTCTTTTAAACATAAAAACAAAAGATGGATGGGCAAGTTATGCATACCTCCCGTATTCCTCATTGAATAATGTCTGTTAATGAAAATACAAATGCACAGTGACTTTCCACACACATGATTTTTGTGACTAAAATAATGAGATTTTATTTGAGGCCATATCGCCCAGCCCTACATTAAATTATTGCGATTAAATGTAATTAACCCGACATATGTTTGTGTGTGGGACCTTTCAGGGAAGATCATCTCCATCGAGACCAGTGCTTTGCGAGCGACTGGCCGGCCCGGCTGGGAGGATCTGGTTAGGAAGTGCATCTACGCCTTCTTCCAGCCGCAGGGCAAAGAGCCCTCCCATGCCAAAAAGCTGCTACATGAGGGTGAGAGTCCGTCCGCTATTGAATTGTATTTTCATCGTTGCTGACTCGGGTTGGAAAATTGCAGGTAAATCTTTTCTCTTTAAATCTGTGAACAGGGGTGTGTAGACTTTTTAATCCATATATTCAATATTTATATTTGTATGAAAGTCAGAGAAATTCTCATTCTTAATAATATGCCATTATTTAGTTTGATTTATTCCCGTTAATTCCCACGGAAAGTTTCCGGTTTCACAGAATTTTGCAATGCTGTTGCTGATTCCCGATTTGTTTGTTGTGCCCGTCCCGGCGTCAACGGCCAGTGATGAGCCACGGCACCGCCATCAGCCCGCTATACCGCTTCGCCTTGAGCGACGGCACGCCGCTCAGCGCTCAGACCCGCTGCAAGTTCTGCTGCCCCCCGAACCCAGACGTTCAGCCCTTCATCATGGGCATTCACACTATTGACAGGTACGAGCACTCACACGTGCTGGTCTGATGCATCGGCGCTTGGCATTTTGGGTAATTGAATGAATTGACGTCAACCTTAAACATTTCTTGACAATAATATGTTATATATGACCTCATAAGTCTAAACATGACATTGTGATTGGTATTACATTTTTGGAATAGGAGCTACGAAGCAAAATCCAGCTGTTTTTATCCATCCCAGGAGGCGGCCATTTTGCCACTTTTTGTCGACTAAAGATGACATCACAGTTGCTCAGGGCTCAGGCAATGACCAATCACAGCTCACCTGTTTTCTGAAGCTGTGCTGTGATTGGTTGTTACCTGAGACCTGAGCAACTGTGATGTCATTTTCACTCGAAAACTGCTGGATTTTGCTGCTTAATTTATATTCCACTAACACAATATTAACCAGAATACTGTATTTAGACTAGTGGGGCTGCATAAAATCTATCATTGTCAAGATTTTTATTATTTTTTTGCATTGACTTTCCCTTTAAGCATAATCTTGGCATATGCAGGTATATAACCTTGTATTTCGCTTTCCCCAGGGAACACAACACTGGTAGCTCTCAGGAAAACACTAACCCCAGCCTTCAGCCAACCCTGGGCAACCTGGCCCAGACGCCCTCGCGCTCGCCGGCCCTCGCTGCTGGCAGCAACTCAAAACAAACCTCAGGCCCCGCCGTCGCCTCCGCCTCCTCCGCCCCCTCCGCCTCAACGGGGCCTCACCCCGGCAACAGCAGCGTCTCCCCCCAACGACTGAATCTGTCCGCCGGCTACCTGCCGCCCAGCCGGACGCGCCCCCAGCAGGGCAACAACAGCCCGTCGCCTCTCAGCAGCCCCACCACAGCCGCCCCTACCTCGTTTATGTCGGCTGCCGTGTCGCGGGCCAGTCCCGGACTGGCGGGGAGCCCGCGGGTGCCGGGCCTCCACTCGCCAGCAGGCGCACTGAACAGACAGAACTCTGGCGGCGACGCTAGACAAGCCGGGACCCCCACCGGTTACTCCTCCTCCCGGCCTGGAGCGGAGGGAGGGGTAGAGGACTCTGTCAAAGCCCCCCTGCCCTCGACCACGCCGTTGGCTCATCTCAGACTAAATCAGCCGCTGGACAGCAACAGGACAGGAAGTGACACTAGTGATGCCCACTGCGCCCCGTTGCCTCTACCCAAACCTTCTCCCGGTCCTCAGTGTCCCGCCTCCCACAGTACGCTGACGGAGCGACACAAGATCTTACACCGACTGCTCCAGGACACCAACGACTCCACAACCACCTCCTCGTCCTCCACCGCCGCCGCCTCTGATGATGCCGGCAACAGAAGCGAAGTGGAGATCAAGAAAGAGCCGCCATCCAGTCCCGCGCTGCAGCGCTCCAGTTCCAGAGAGCCGCAGGACCACCAGCTGCTGCGCTTTCTGCTCGACACGGACGAGAAGGTGAAAGTAACGATTACAGCCCAACCCTTTTTTAAAAAATTATTTTTTAAACATCATTAGTACGCTGAACCTCCACATATCGCAGGTTATGCGTTCCAGACCCACACATTATAGGTGAAAATCCCCGACATCAACACCTTATGGCAAATTATTTTTTTTTCAGTTTTTTTTTTACCCCTTGAAAACCCATTTCATCATATTAAGCACACACTTTTTAAAGTATTCCTTACAACCTCTTCTCACATTTTCGCAAAAAAAAAAGGGAGAATGTCACATAACATCACTTTGAGGAAAGAGTAGAAAACTGACTCACGCAGTTGTCCCAAAAAGAGGTTAAGTGTGTATGCTTAAACATAATGCAATATTTTTTAGGGATGGGTGAGTACCAAGTACACCGAGTGCCTTAATTCAAGGTATTGAATGTACTCGCGATTTAATAAGAATAATATAAAATTGCCATTAATTTCATGCAATTTAAAGGGAAAATGCTATTTTGGGATGTATCGATCCTTCTCTAAAATGATCCGCCATTATTTTTGGGGTGAATGTCAAAGCTACTAGTGGTATCAGTACTTGGTATCAGTGTCGGTGATTACTCAAGAGTTGAGTACTCTGACTGGTATGGGTCTGAAAAATAAAGTGGTATCGAGCATTCCTAATATTTTGCTTTTATCTTATTTTAAATTTAACACCAAAATGATCAACTGAATCATAATTTTGTCTTGTGAAGCCGCTAGCTTGTTGCTAACATACAGCAGTAGATATAATAGACGTGCTAAGAGAAATTAGCATCAACATTGTAGTAATTCTACACCTTCAAGCAACTGCTTCTTTAACACAGGCGGAGCAACATTTATAGGCAATTTTGAATATTTTAGAGGAGATGTCCAAGATTTGCACGTTCTTGCTGTTCTTAGCCGATTTTGGTCCCAACCTCCACTGCGATGAAACTTTTGTGAGCTTACAAAGCTGATATGACTTTGCAGGACTTGGGAGACCTACCTCCTCCCTCGGCTCTCAGCCTGCAGACGGTTCGGGTGAAGGTGGAGAAGCGAGTCACCGGGGAGGCATGCGCGGCAGCCACGGGTACCGGCCCCACCTCCAAGATCACCGCCCCGGCTGCCGTCAGCCCCAAGTCGAGCCCCGTGGGGGAGAGACGGCGAGAGAGCCGGCGGGACAGCCGCCGAGATAGCCGTGACTCCACGGTAATTTTTTTCTCAGCTGACTATGGCCATGTTGTTCGGATATTGTTCACTCATTCCGCATTTCTCTCAAATGTTGCTCTTCTCAATTGCTGCCCTTCCCCCCTCTGCTCCTCAGATGTCCGGCGGCGCCTCGGACACGGAGCCCCTTGCCCAGCTGCCTCCCGCCCTCAGAGGCTCAAGCTTGGCCAAGCAGGGCACCGACGACGCGGCCGTCCCAGGGGGAGGCCCCCAGCTCCACTCTCCGACCCCCCAGACCCCAGCGCAGCTCCAGTCCCCGGGGCCTCCTCCGCTACAGTCTCCGCTGTCCCAGCCACGCTTGCAGTCCCCGTCGCCCCAGCTCCACTCGCCCTCCCCCAAGCTCAAGCTGCAGTCGCCCACCCAACCGCAGCCCAGCGGCGCCAGCGTGAAGAGGGAGCCACCCGGCACTCCGAACAGAGGTCGGCCTTTATTGTGGTGTGGATAATGGGGGGGGATACTAGCTGTCAGAGATGACAGGGACTATGCAGTCAACTACATTAAAAAAATATTTTTTTTTTTAGTGAGTGAATAGGAAGTGAGTGAATGATTCCCAACGCAGTCTGTTTGTTTTCCCAGGCAAAAATGATGGTGGCCCAACTTCAGGCGGCCAGAATCATTCGGTCTTCGATTTCTGCAGTCCCCCGACTCCGAGCCAGGCCCAAGGAAAGGGACAGGGAGACCTCTTCCAGGCCCACAAAGACCGCAGCAGTCCCTTCCTCGAGGCAGAAATCGTCAACCCGTTCAGTTCAAGCACTGGTACGCAAAGAAAATACAGCTTCACACTCACACTCGCTCTTTTGGGACACAAATGAGTGAAAAGTCTCCTAACTTTAAAAGTTTGAATTTTTTTTGCCGTAATTTCAACACACACTGGAGAAAAAAAAAATCACAGTGAAGTGTACCTCAGCTGTCACACACCTGACCATGCACGGGATCACTGCGAGGCGAATGTGTATTCTGTCACATCCATGCGGGGCGACAACAATAACTTTGCGCTCATTTGCACCTCAGTGCTGACAGCGGCAGCCTCGCCGATGATAGAAGATGTTTGTTAACACAAGCCGAGCAGATGATTACCGTATACAGTGCATGTAAAAAAGTCAACACACCCCTTTTCGCATGACTTTTCCTGCCATTAATGTGACGTATACTGTACAACTCAATTAAAAAATTTTTTTAAAACAATTGAGAAAATGTACTCGGGAGTACACATTATTTTATCCTCTAATTAACCTTAAATACATTTCACCTGTTTTAGAAGGCTGTCCAATGCTGCTTTAAAATCATCACCTTATTTGTTCTTGACTTTAATAATTTGTCATTTTTCATAGTACCTATATAAAAAAAAAATCATTTAAAAATATACCAACTTGTGAGCTACCTTATTTCTAAATGTCCCTCCAACTGTATTTCTTAACCGTTTCAGGCCCAACCAAGTTAGATTTGGTTGACTCGCAGTTCCAGCCTCTGTCTCTGTCTGACTCGTTATCCTTTGATGCCCTGGGAACGCCATTGCAAGCGCCCCTCAGCTCACCCCAAGAGTGAGTATTTTACACACACACACACACACACTCTATAGAAATGCAACGTTCTTTTCTCTCACCGTTGTTTGAATGTGTAAAGTGATTAGTGTCAGATTAATGTGTTTGTTTGATGGTGAAATGGTTAGTGCGCAGGAGAGCTGATATTAGCTTGTAGGCTAGCCATTTTGATACCTATGCGAAAATGCCATTGGTTCCCCTAGATTGGTTCAAACATTTTTTGAATGACATCGTAGTGTGTTCATTCTAGCAGTAGTCACTTGCATTCTACCACCCAGGAGTTGCATGGCACTTATTGATCACAGTCATAATGAAAATGTGTTAAGCTATTGTTGTTTTTTTGAGCAGGCAGTGCGTACCCTGCACGCTGGACGAAGTCTTGGGTCCGCCGACCACGCCCGAGGCCCGGAATGACGAGAAGGCTCTGCTCGATCAATTGGTCTCCTTCCTCAGCGGCACTGATGAAAGTGAACTGGCCGAGCTGGACAAAGCCCTCGGTATTGACAAGCTGGTGCAGGTGCGTAGTGTGTGATGATATGCATCCGTCCGGGACCTTCAAATCATTCTTTCCTCAGAAATCTACACTTAGGTGCAAGTTCATCGATTTATTATTATTATTATTATTTTTAAATGTCATTCTTTATTTGTCACCAATTCACATTTTTTGTACACTTTGTGAAACACCAATCTGCCACAAGATGGCACCAAAGTCCTATCTAAATGGGAATGTAATAATATACAGTAAATGGTCCCAAGGAAGTATGATCATTTATTCTGTTTTGGAATAAGGCTATAACCTACCAAAATATGGATAAAATTAACCACTGTGAATACTTTCTGGATGTACTCCTGACCTCTGGGCTTGACTTGTCCCTCCCCACAGGGTGGCTGCTACGACCCAATGCCTCAAAGCTTCCCAACTCAGCAAGTCACTGCCACCCCGCTCTCTCTGGACCCCAAGCTTCCCTCCTACCCATCCCAATTCACGCCGCCCGCTCAGTTTCCCGCCGAGATGGCTACCATGCAGCAGGCGCTGGGCTTCGGGGCCGCCCGGGGGACGTACCTCGGCGGGGCGCCCACCGCCGTGGTGGGCCTCCGGGCAGGGTTGACCCGGCCGGCGCAGGGCATGGGCGCTCAGCTTCGACTGCCGCCCAACCAGCTGCGGCTGCAACTCCAGCAAAGACTTCAGGGTCCTCAGCAGGTGAGCGCAAAGACTCCATTAGTCGATTCACAGTTTGTGACTTGATTCGAGTGGTGTTCTTAAATATGAACCTTTTTTCCCTTAATAAAGTCCTTTATTTTCACCGATGCTTATTGTCTGATATCTCGCCGCTTCCTTCCATCCTTAGCTCCAGAATCGTATAGCGATGAATACGTTCCCTGTAGGAGGCCAGCACGTGAACATGGCCGTTCGTCTGGGGGCGCCGCAACCTCAAATTCCTTCACAGGTGAGTCACCTGTTCAATCTTTTGCGTTTAAAGACTGCCTAAAATGTGACTTAAAAGTCACACTTCAATATTCAATTTAACTGTTAAGTGTAGATTTGTAAGTGAAGTGAAGGTAGTTTGCATTGATAAATTGGTTAATGAATGACTGTGAAAGGCTTTCATACCTATTTTATGGAACTTACTGCTTATCTTTGCCTCCATTTGTAGTGAAGGAGAGGTCTTAAATTTGATGGATGTGGCCTTAAACACAACGTTTGTCTTCCGTCCCCAGCCTCCACTAAACGCTCAGATGCTGGCTCAGCGTCAGAGGGAGCTGTATAGCATCCAGCACCGCCAGCGTCAGCTTTTCCAGCAGAAGGTCATGCTGATGAGACAGAACATGGCCACCGCCGCACCCGCGGGCGTCGCCGCCCCGGCCGCAGTTGTCGCCAGGGTCCCGAAAGGTGCCAACAACAGCAGCAGCAGCAACATATCTGCGCCTCAGCAGCAAGCGCAGTTCAACTTCCCCGCCGGCTACAGCCCGGTGACGGGGAATCCTCCTACCTCACCCGGTCACTTTGTTGGCCCCATCCCGGGGGGCCCCCTGGACGGTAAACTGAATAGCCAGACAACGTTGCTGGGCGGCGTGCAGGCTTCTCCTTTTGGCGGCGGCTCCTCGTTGCAGCAGCAAAGTCTGATGCAGCAGTTTGGGGGCGCCGGTGAGAGCAAACGTCAACACCTACATTCAAAATGATCGTCGTCATATCTACGATTAGATTTAAGAAATATTTAAGCAATAATTTATAAAATCCAAACAATCCAAATAAGAAACCATGGAAGCCACACACAAAAAAATATATTAGAAAAAAAACTGTTGCCTTGATGAATACATTAAAATTAATTATTTAATTAATTAATTTTATTAATTAATAGATGAATCGCCCAGCCCTAGTGTAGTAGTTTTAACGGTAAGTTTTACTTCTCTGTAGCCATGGTCCAGCCGGACCCGCCTTTTCCTCCTGAGATCAGCCCCACCAGTCCGCTGTTGTCGCCTCAGAACGCCGCTTCCCAGAGTCCTCTGCTCCAGCAAGCCCCACCTCCTGGCTACCAGTCCCCAGACATGAAGAGCTGGCAGCAGGCCAGCAATAGGTGAGTGATCCTTGGACCCCTGCAGAAAATATGAAAAACATGCAAACAAACTGCTCTAAAATCCTCACATATTCATTTTTTTTGCCCATGTGTGCATATTACAGCCTGTTCAGTACGCCATCGCAGCACAGCGGTGGACAGACATTTGGCCAGCAGGGGGTGTACAACAACATGAGCATCACGGTGTCCATGGCGGGGGGCTCGGCTGGCGTGGGCTCCTTACCTTCCTTGGGGCAGCCCGTTGTCGGCTTGAACAGCAACAGTGGCGGCGTGGGCTCGTTGTGTAGCGACCAGCAGGTCAGAACAAACCTTGAACGGTCAAGAGGGGAGAGAACGGCATCATTTTCCACTATTTTGAAGCCTTATTCACTTTTTTTTTTCTTTTTTTTTATCATTCATACATGCCTGGGTTGTTTAAAGCCATGTTTATGATAGTTAACAAAAACTAAAAGTTCAAAGTTCCTTTACTGAAAACACATCCACGCATGAATTGTTACCCTCTCGAAATGCACTCTACTGCACTTTAGCTAATATACACAATGTTTATAGAGCAGAAAGCTGGAGTGGAGGAGACGTTTGGACTGTGACGCACCACCGTCGCTTCCCTGCTTCAAAAGAAGCCACTCTGTGGTGCCAGTTAGCAGTGGCGAGCTCTCAAAAGCGCGGCGGCCTGCATGGGCACGCTCAAACCCCTTTGAGAGCCAAGTGTTGCCAAAGCCCATGTTGTCACTTAGAGTGACACAGAGTCACTTGATCTGTAGACGTGAGGCTTATTTCATTCAGTAAACTCCAGAACACAGCAAATAATGTTGTGCGAAGGAGTCACTGCAACACAATTTAGCAGTAATAAAAAGTTGTAATTTACAATTCCAACATGAAACGCTAATGCCATCTAGTGTCATAAAATTGATGTCAACACAAATCAATGTTTCAAACGGCACTTTTTTAATTTGAACAAACTTGTAAACTGTATTACTAAAAAATTACTATCAATGAACTAAAAGATTTAACCATATTTGTATTAGGTTAACTTATTTTTGTAGATTTAGAACAGATATAAAATCTGCAATTAATTTGTGATTAATCATAATTGTAATTGTGATGAAAATTTTAATAGCCTTATTTATTGCGTAGTACTTTGTGACCTTTTATCTTGCTCTTGACAAATATGCCAAATATATATTAAAAAAAACTTAAATTTATACTAAAACAAAAAAATTTACCAAAATGAAGCATGTAAAAAAAAAAAAAACTTGCTCTACTAACTACACAACATTTTTATTTTCACTTTACAGGGACTTTCAAGAAATGCAAATGTATTGAACTAAGAACCTAAATACAACTGAACTGTCCTTGTGCATACCACTAGAGGGAGCCAGCGTGCTACCACACTTTCAGACTCACTGGAGTGACGTGTCTATACGTAAGCATGTTTTTTCCCATGCGCAGGTGCAGCAGGTGCAAGTGTTCGCCGACGTCCAATGCACCGTCAACCTGGTGGGCGGCGACTCATACCTGAGTCAGGGCTCCATCGCAGCCGCCCAGAAGGGTCCCGGACCCCCGCCGGGCGCCCCGACCAGCCAGGCCCAGCAGAAGAGCCTCCTCCAGCAGCTGCTCACCGAGTGACGTCCCCCACCTCCTCACCCGGCAGACCACCACTCCCTTTTCACTCGTACGCCTCCTCTGGACCCGTGGCAGTCTCACCTCACTTCAGGACGGACGGCGTCTGGCCGTGGGTGGCGTTTAACCACTTCCTGTGGCGCCGACGCCCCGAGGAGGGGGGCCGGCGTGGGAGGGTGCCGGCGAGCTGCCTGTCTGACAACCTGTCTGTCTGCCTCAGCCTATTCAAGGCAGTGTTGTCTTTGCTGCTCATCCCCAACCCCCAGCCATCACCCACCACCTGCTTCCTGGTTGCTGTCCAATCAGGACACAGGAGTACCTCGGAGGGGCGGCGGCCCCCGTCTGGGCTTTTTGGTTCGCTTTTCCGGGAATGTGACGACGGAAGCTCGGTATCAGCTGGTTCTGCGACGCTCTCGCTCTGTCAGCTACACAGTGCCTGGTGGAAGTTTGAGCTTCTTTTTTTTTTTTTTCTTCTTCCACACACGATTATTCAATTTGATTTTTTTTTCCTTGTTGTTCTGCTCTCTTCATCGTCGTCATCATCTCGTTCAGCTCCGACAACAGCCTGCAAAGGACGCGCTTGACGATATATGGATGGGAGACAGACGGGATGCTGCTCACGTTTCATTTTGGAACTCTTTTCTCTTATTTTTCTATTAAGTATAACAGACAAAAACCGTGAGAGACTGTTGGGATTATTTAACAGTCGCGTGTTTATTAGCCCTCACCTCAGCAGCTGTGAATACGAGGCCGCCTCGGCCTCTCTCTCTCTCTCTCTCTCTCTCTCTCTCTCTTTGAGTCGCTCGTTTTCTATCCCGCGCTAACTCGGCCTATCAGTGTTGTTTGCCACGCAGGCGTGTGTGGCGTTCGTTGTACAGTACAGAAGGAAGGACATTAACGGATGACTCACCGCAAAAAAAAAAAAAAAAAAGGAAAATAGCATACCCCTTTCACGCAGTGCCGGCAAGGCGATACAAGCATTGGTTAATAGACGTTTGTCTGAATCCAGCACCGACATTCAACTGTCATTTTACAAACTTAAGACAATGTTTGGCGCTTGCTTAAAATGGCGACCATCTCTTGAGACAAAATGAGCACCGATCCTTTGATGTTTTTTTTTTTCTCCTCCACTTAATCCGGCACAAATAATTATCCTCAATTTTACAAAATTTGTTGACCCAAGCTGTGTTGGCACCATAGAAAAAAATAACAACACCACTTTCACGCCGTGCCAGCAAGGTGAAACAAGCACTTTTTTCTCTTTTTTTTTTTTTTACGTTTGATTGAATCTGGCACTCATATTTGACTGCCTGTTTAAGCACTCTAAATGTAACTAACCAAGATGGCAACCAACTCCGGCCCTGGATGTAAAATGTCACTTTTTTTTTTTTCAAGTTTCTCTGAATCCAGCACAAACATTCACACTTCTGTTTAAAAACATTTTACCCAAGCTATATTGATACCATGGAAAAATATCACCCATTTGACTGGCACAGAGTCTGATATTTTCCTGAATCCGGCACCAGCATTCGGCTAGCATTTTACAAACATGACTTTAAATGGCCATCTGTCCCTTGAGACAAAGTAAGCACCGATCCTTTGATCTTCTTTTTTTCGCCACCGAATCCGGCACAGATATTCATCCTCAATTTTACAAAATTAAATACCACTTTCACGCCGTGCCAGCAAGGTGAAACCAGCACTTTTTTTTTTTTTAAACATTTGCTTGAATCTGGCTGGCGCTAATATTCGACTGTCCTTGTAAGCACTCTAAATGAAACTAACCAAGATGGCAACTAACTCCGGCCCTCGATGCAAAAATTTTCACTTTTTTTAAGTTTCTCTGAATCTAGCACAAGCGTTCAACTACTGTTTAATTATAAAAAAAAATTAAACCAAGCTATATTGATACCATGGAAAATAACACCCCTTTAAAATAACACAGTGCTGTCACCGAGTCTGTGATATTTTCCTGAATCCGGCACCAGCATTCGACTGGCATTTTACAAATTCTGTATTAAACATGTCGTTTACTGAAGCTGGTCCCAGCTCCGTGTGAAAGGGCAATAAACCGAACATCTTTTAAAGTCCATACAGCTGTTTGAGCACTGGTTCTTTTTTTTTTCTTCCTCAATTTGGCACCAACATTTGAGCGCCATTTTACCCAACCAAGATTGCCACCGGTTCGGTGTGAAAGGGTGAACGTTTTTTGAGTCATGCCGTACTGAAATATATTGCATCGGAGGAGGAAGTAGTCCCCCCCCCCACCCCATCAAAAAAAAAAAATGTGAAGAGATTCATCCCAATCCTACGTTGCCATTTTTTTTAAGCACTTCAGGCACTGTGCCGAGTCGGGTGCGTATTTTCGAGGACGTAACGGTCGTAATCGGCGGCAAACATTCTCTCACTCGCCCGCCAAAGCAGTTTGTTTACAATCGTTCGGCGCCCCACGTATATTCGCATCCTGCACTTCAGACTCCCTCAAAACGGACGCCACCTTCAGGAGAAGCTCTGTCATTCCGCGCCCTACCTCAGAGCACTTTCATTTGACTTCGATTTTCTTACGATTACCTCATCGTTCTCTTTACCAGGCGCACACGCCGCCTGGTTTCGGACCTCGTTTCACACTGTGAACTCAGCTGTTTCTTCTTCGGTTATATTTTGTTGTTTTGTTTGTTTGTATTCTGGTGAATCTCAATCCAGGAAAACCGCAACGTGCTCTTTCACACAACCTTGTAGACTTCAAAATATTATTGTTTTTCTATTGACGACCATTTCTCCGCTTTGCTGTATTTTCTTTTTCTATTTAAATGACTATGTGGACAAAAGTATTGGGCCGGGGAGGATTCAGGAATTTGCTGCGATGTGGTGCGAGGTTTCAGCGTGTTTGCGCTTGGATGGACCTGAAAGAGGATTTGCTCCTAGCATTCTTCTCGACCCGAACACATTGTTACGGACCTCAAAGGAACTTCCTCTGGAAGAATTGTCAATTATCATTCTGCTCTGTTAAAAGGTGTGTCCCAATACTTTTGTCCAAATAGTGCAGGGGTGGGAAAAGGGTGGCCCCTGGGCCCATCTTTTTTCTCTCTAAAGTTGGTTGGTTAAAATGTATTTATTCGTTTTTTTTAAATCTATTATATCATTAAGTGATTGGTTGTAAATATTAAGTAAAAACAAAACATTTTATATACAGTGTGTTAAAAAAGTATTTAATATTCCAAAACGGGGGGGGGGGGGGAGAAAAAAACATCAAAAATTCAACACGCAACATCCCAAAATGAAAATGTGAAAAATGTTTAACATGACCCCCCAAACCCAAAACAGTACAATCTTAAAACAGACCGTAATAATTAGCGCCTGGCCAAAATTGATTTCTTGATATTTGGCATAGTGAAATTGATAGCCAATTTATGTATAAAAACATGTTAGTAAAATAAACAATTTTTTTTAATCACTTAACGCTTAACAATAATGATAATCATGACGTGCAAAATATTTGACTGTTTTCCAATCCTTTCTTGTGAATTTTTAGTGGTTGGCAAACAACGCAATGGCGCTTTTCTGCCACCTACTGGTTTGGAGTGCGGAAGAGAATATCTAATACTAACTCTAAAATTTTGTAAAATAAAAATGAAAGCCCGACCAATATGGATTTTTTTTTCTTAGGTCGAGGCTGACTTGGAATTTTTTTGTGTGGGGGGGGGGGCTCACATGAATGTCTTTATCTTATGTTGTAATGTGTTTGTTTGTTTTTTTTTAAATCACAGATTGCCTATTTTAGAAGAGCTAATATTGGCTTTTGTATTTTTAATACTTTTGCAGACAAAAATAATAATGTTGCCATTATGGGATGTTGTGCATCAAATTTTGGGGGGCAAAATGAATTTAGTTCATTTTGTAATATTACAAAATGTAAAAAGGTGAAGCTGTGAGTACTTTCATACATTTGGAATAAGGAAGTTTTTTTTTTTTTTTTAAACAATGAGAATGAGTTATTTTGTCATTCGAATCAATTGTTTTGCATGCAAATTTTTTGTTGTTGATTTGAAATGAGTCCAAAAGTTTGCCCACCCCTGATTATTATAGCGTTTGTATCTTTTCTTTTGGGGTTTGGCATTTTGCCAAATTGCCATATCGGACTACAGTGGCATCAAATTTGGTTTCCGGCACGCGCAAAGTGGGAGAATGTTTATTTTGTCATTTTTAATCTTCTTCTTTGTCACGCGTCCAGTGTCCCCTCGGCCGACGTTTTCTCTGCAGGGATGAGGAATCCATTTTCCTCTCGTCACTCCACACTACAACAACAACAACAACAACAAAAAGCCAAAAAACAAGCGATGCACGTTGAAATTCCAGATGTTATGCAACAGCTGCTCAGTGGAAAGGCCTCCTCCCTTTTCTTCCTCTTCCTCCTCCTAGTCGGCAGGTACAGGCTTTTTGTTAACATGATGTAAATAACAAAGACAAATGTGAATAATAATAATAGTAAGGAGAATCATCATCATCAAGACAAGTTTGTGGTAAATACTCGCCTCCGTCATTTTTTGTTTTTGTATTGTTTTGGATTTTCTACTTTTTTTGTTTTTCAAATTCTTTCGATGATGATGATGATGATGATGCGTATGTATATGACTATCAGTGCGTGTGATGAATACTGTATATTATTATTATTATGAATCTTCTCCTTTCCTGCTCCACGTGTCTGACGCCAGAGAATGGTTTCTATAGCGACTGCTGAATGTGATTTTTACTGAGCGACGAGCAGTGTGGACTGGCTTTTGTTTTTATTTGTCGTCGTCGTCGTACGGGTTCTTTTAAAAGAGAAAAAAAGGCCATATTGTATTTTTTTTTCTCTCTCTCTCTCTCTCTCTCTCTCTCTCTCTCTCTCTCTCTTGTTGTCATAGCCGATGCAAGCGAGTGGAGCCTCGGCAAGTTGGAGAAACTATTACAAGACCCCTCTCCCCACAAACTCCCTCTTAGTGACCATAAATGACCAAAGCCTCAAAAGATCTCGTATGCAAACTTTGTCACAATGTTAGCGCCTTCTATCTTTAATCGAAGTGGCCCCCAAGTCGACATTAGCTATGCATCTTTTTTTGCCAACAACAAAAACAAAACACCTGAGCCACAACCCATTAACGTGAATTCGCATTTTTGCTTGCCTATGTTCAGGAAAATCCAAACCTCGTATGTTTCCGGAAAAAAAAACAAAAAGTGACATTTTTTGCAACTTGGATTGGGAGGGAAAAATGGCAATTACGAATGCTTTCTCATATTTTTTTTTTTCATCCATGCCAAACTCGATGCAAATATTCTCCAAAAACAGAAAGAAAGAAAAAAAAGCATAATTTTTCAGGTTAATTATTTTCTGTTTTTGGTTAACTGTTGTGGAGAAGGCAAACAAAAATATGGAAACACATTTTTGTTTTAGCTTTTTTTTTTTTTTTTTTTTTTTTAACTCTTTGACTGCCAGACGTTTTCAGAAAAGGGATGCCGTGGGTGCCAGCCGATTTTAAGCATTTTGACTGATCTTTCAAGGTCCATAGAAAATTATGTGTTTGGACTATGGAAACACACATTCTACCAAATGAAAGATTGGACTCTCATCTTTCATCAGAAAAAAAAGTTTGTTTCTACCTTATTCCGTTTTTTAAGTAATCAACAATAGAAAATGGTTAGTTTCACCTCTGTTTTGAAACAAACGTTTTTTAACGTCTTTGGCACTCCTCCATAGGATTTTACTAAACGCTATTTAACGTTTTTGGCAGTCAAAGAGTTAATGGACATGCGTGCTTATCATTGGACAGCAAATTTCTAAACAAATTGTCATAAGGTGGTAGCAAATAAGACAATTTCCTTTGCTATCCTTTTTCGTTGTGGCTAAACTTATATGCAAATATCATCCCAAAAAATGTATCTCCAGGTTTTGTGAGTTTTTTTGTTTTTATCAAAAAAGCAACGCAAAAATATTTAACTGTCCAAAAAAAAAAAAGAAGTCATAAAGTAGTAGCAAAAAAAGACGTATCACTCACTTTATTTTGTTTTTGTACTAAAATAAAATAATTTAAAAATGTATTTGTAAAGTGGTAGCAAAAGATGTTTACTAAATGCTAACTTTGTTATTGGTCTATGCTAAAAAAAAAAAAAAAAAAAAAGCTGTTTGGTTTTCATTAATCAGATTTCGCTCAGACCTCAAACTCTCGGAACATTCCGGATCACAACGCGGTTCTAGGTGGAGCTCGGGCACCCGTCTTCTGTTGAGCTTCTCCTCTCCTCTCCACTTTTTTTTTTTTATTGGGTCAACTCACTTTTCCTATACTGTTTTTATGCAGATTTTCAAAAAAAAGATGCCTCGTCCGGTCTGGGTTTTCTCCACTTTCTAGCGCCGAGGTTCCACTTTCTCCCCTTGTACAAATTAATATAAATAAATATATAGAGATATAAATATATGATACATTTTACTTTTTTTTTTTTTTTTTGTAATATGACCCTCATATGTTTGGTTGTAAAGAAGAGGCACGGGAGCAGCTACAGTATGACGAGTGACAAGTGTTTATGTGGGACAACTTTTTTTTTAATTTATGCATGTTGGGAGTTTTTCCTGTCTTTTATTTTCATTTTTTTTTTCTTCACAATCCCCGTCCAACCCCCCACCACCAATCTGTTCAGGTGTGATTTTGACAAAAATAAAAACCTTTTTATTTCTTTGGGTGTTCTAGACAATCAGTGTGGGTCGCCTCAGTGGCCCCTCCCTCCTCCAAGTTGGACTCAATTGTACAAAAGAAGAAAAAAAAAAAACACCTACTGGAACTTTTTTTCCGTCTGTGGCTGCTCAAGTTTACACACAAAAAGAAACACACTTCTCGAGTACACACACAAAACACCTCGTGCATCATTTTAAATCCCTCGCTCATTTTAAAGAAAATTCTTTTGAATGTTTTAGTTGTCTTTTTTTTTTTTTTTTTGGCTCCTCTGAGGTGAGGACATGTATTTCTTTTTTTTCTTTTTTGACTAACAAATCTATAACATCTGAATATGAATGTGGGAATGCAACACATTGCAATAAAAGCACCATTTAAAATGCAGCCACCATTTTGGTGTCTTTTTATTATATAATTGTAAGAGACATTAACTCCAATGACGTGAACATGGTAACCCGACACATTATTGAATCCAGTGTTGCAATATCACTTAAAGCCGCAAGATGTCAGCAAAGCCTTTCTGGTGGCTTTTTGTTTCTCCAACGCTGACAGTACATGTTTAACGGTCATTTGGTGTATACCCACATACTGTATGTTGTATTGGTCATGTCTATACCCACGACAGGAGCATGACATGACTTTTGTTAAAATATATTTAAAAAAAATATATCCTCCTTGGTGGTTGTCTGAGCGAGAGTTACTGAATAGGTAAAAAAAAAGTTAAAAGTGGCCAAGTTGTCACCAACCGTCATTATGCTTTTGTAATCTGGTTTCTCTCTGTTCGCGGCCATTTTGTTAGTGGGCGTGTCACGGTTATAACCGCCACACTCATGTTAGCTTTTCTGTGAAATTTCCCATGATGTGCTAGCATTAACTTTAGCTAAGAATATTAAATCATCATTAGGCTTATAAAGGTCTCGGGTAGATGACATAATTTCTCCGTTTTATACAAAATATACACAGTTTCAGAGTCCATGGGAGTAATGGCTGAAAGGAGAGAGTCTATTCTGTCATTTGGCAGATTCGGTTTGTATATAATTATTAAACATAATATCATGTGGGTATTGCAAATTTTGAAATTTTCTAAAATGGCCGGCAGGGAATGAGTTTTAACATAACGAATAAAGCATCCAGCTATCTTAACAATAAATCCTCCATAAACCACTGTAATATTAGTCGTGATACGTAGAAGATAAAAAATATATATGACTGTGAGTATTATTATCTGTTTAAATGATTATGGTAAAATTTCTGTTGCTGAAAGGGTTCAAAAACTGACTGGCGAAGCTAACCGTTGTTTTGTAAACAGTGTTTTCCATTGCTAGCATTTTCTAGCTTTACTATATGAAAACTATATATATATATATATATATATATATATATATATATATATATATATATATATAACTCAAAAATTCTGCAAAATTGCATTTTGAAAATTCGTAATTGCGGGTCAGTCGTATCTCAAGGCACTAGCGAAACGGTACGAAGGTTGCGTCTTTACGCTTCAACCTTTGGCTGATTATTAAGGCTCTCATGTTTAATTGATCAATGCTAGCTGGCTCATGTTTGCGCCCACAGAGACAAGACACACACACACATAACATGGCCTACTTTGGAAAAGCTTTTCCCGTTTGCGTCGTCCCAATCCGGTCAAAATTTCCCAAGATGCAGCTTGTTGTGAGCGTGTATGTTGTTGTTGCTTAGAAACACTTTTTTCCTCATTTTTTTGAAGCCCCTCCCAGTCGGTGGTCTCTTTTATGAATATCATTACATATCTCAGTCGAGACAGCGAGACATCTTTATCCGTCTTAATCGCTATTTTTGCTCTCCATCCGGCACAAGGAGGTTTATTTCTTCTTATGATAGGGCGTCCAAAGTCGTTTATTTTGTTTTTTTAAATTCTAATAATATCATCTAACGATTACACCCAAAAAGTTTTGATGTTGAAAGATTTTCAGAACACAATTTTGTTTTTAATTAATAATAAAAGGAATGCAGATGCAGGCCACCAGTTTATCTGCAAAAAACAACCGCATTTCATTGAGTCACTTACAGTAGTCGTGAAAGTCTTTGTCGTTTCAAGGCTTCATGACTGAATCATTCTGCCCCCCAGTGGCCAAGTATATTATTATTATTATTTTCATAAATAGAAGATGATGTGGGCCCCACCTTTTTTTCCCCTATGCTGACCTCCTTGTGTTCTCGAGTTTGTACACATCCATTTGGGGTCGATTTAATCACAAGCGACATTAGGACTTAACTGCAGGAGGGCCTGGCCAAGGTGACTGCCGGTGGCCCCGCTTTGCTGCACTCAATGTGAGGCTGAAGGCTGAGGGCGCCACCCCTCCGCCCCCTCCCGCCGGGCCTCCATCTGTTGGCTGGATGCTTACACGTCGCGATTGATGACTTGATGACGGGCGGCGGCGCCGTGAGTGACAGAGTGATCCGGACCCCCCTCGGGCACCCCTGGGTCGCCCCTCGGCCGCAGCTCCGATTTCCGGCACCGTGCCAACAAGGCTAATGGGATGACGGATGGCGGATGCTGCTGGATGGATGCAAAAGTATAGGGACACAATTCAAATGAAAAGCGAAGACAAAAGTCAGACTTAGATAACCCAAAATGTAAAAATAAAATATGGAAGTGCACATTTCAAACATCTTTATTAATTTCTTACAGTTATTTTTTTCAAAAACTTACTGTACATTTAAATTCTAACTAATGCAAAAGCACTATGTACATTCATGTTATAGAATTACATTTAAAATAAATGTTTCCATACCAATGTAGAAAATAAAATGTGTAAATTTCATAAACACGAATATATGTTTATCTCAAATAATAAGTGATTAAAACATTTTTTTTTTATGCGCACTAAAATGAGTGTGGAAACAATTTATTCGGTTTCTCCACACGGGGGCGCCTATTCACATTCACATTGATTGCAACACACCTGCCGGCTGCCAGCTGAGGTTTGACGCAAAGAAGAAGAAAAACGACGAGGTAAGCAGTCAAAAATGTCAAAAAAGTGACGGATAAAAGTCACCTTTAGTCCATTGCCAGATCACAAATTTCCTTCTGATTGTTTTTGTAGGATCGTTTTCACACTTGAAGGCCTTGCTACGCGACCCCGGAGGACGTTTTCTGGACGTTTGGAGCTAGTCACAGAAATACGTCCGTGCTCACAGCAGGTAAGCTGCTATGCTAACCTGTATAATACAATACAATACAGTACATAGCAATTATCATTTCGCTATGTTAAAGTGTTTCTCAGCATTATGGAATCATTTAAATTGATACTGCCAATATTATACTGGTTAATTATTGTTAAGTCCAAGAGAATATGTGTATACATTGTTTAATGGCAACACAAACACAATGTTTGAATGTTGCTGTCTAATTACTGTTTCACACATTTGTGGTGATGTTTCTTGTATTTTTGTGGAGTCATTTAGAAAAATGTTGCTCCTTGAAGTGCACTATGTTTGAAGCACCAGTTTTGGAAAATAAGGATATTACTGGACAATGCACCCTTGACCATAAATCGATTTATTGTGTTACAGTGATAAGTCCTAGAATGAAACCCATTTTGCCACAATTGTATGATTCAATTCAGTAAATAACAAGGAATTTAAAAATGTAGATTTCATGGGTTTCAGTTGACCAAAATGGGCAAAAACGGAAAATTTACAGTTTGATGGCAATGTATATTATGTATATATTTAAAGTTAGAAAGGACACAAATCCCCATCCATGGTAAGTCTAATCACATTTGCATTTGTGCTGCTGAAATGTTTCATAAAAGGAAGTGAAGTGGCCAAATGCCAGTATTGCGCTGCTTGCTGAAGTGGAGAAAATGTATCAAATGGACCACAGTGTTTGATTGTTGGCAGCCATTTTGTTGTCACGTGTTGTATTATTTCAGAAGCATTTATTTCCTAAACGAAATAAGCCCCAAAAAAGGTGAGTCTTCCAACTAACTTTGCTGCCAGCTGTCAGAATCAGCATGATTAGCGTTAGCCACGAGTAGGCGAGTGGGCTTCTTTCCGGAAGGAGTTAATTGAGGCCCACGGACGGCGGGTGCGTGGCACCTGTTCTTGGATGGCACCCTGCCACCGCGACCGGTCCGCCTGCTGTGGAGGACATTCATGCCTTGATGAGGAATTAGGAAGTCATTAGGCAACTCCAGACGACGAGCATCTCCACTTCCACGCGGCTGAGTGCATGACAGGCTAATCGGTGGTCTTGTAAAAAAAAAAAGAAAAAAAAAAAAGAAAAGCAAGCAGCCACGTCCTGCTGGGCGGCTGACACATGACCGCATGTGCTTGTCACAGGGAACATGTCCAAATATATCTCCATCCACATCGATGGGGTTTCTTAAATTTTTGAATTCATAGTGAACCCCTGTTCATAATGACGGATACTTTTACACCAATGATGGATTGAAGTCGGACTGATTCCAGTGATATCTTTTTTTTGCCAACTGGAGTAAAATGTTCCCTGAGCTGTTCACTTGGCTGAACAACCGCCGCCCCATCCCTGTCACCTAAAGACCCCAGGTAACAACCACCTCCAGCCGAGTGTGTCGTAGCTTCCCAAAAGTCGACCCCCGCCGACTCCCGACTGCACACTCAATAAGCCGTCAACCTTTGGCAGGCCGAAACCAGAAGCTCGCCCAAGCGTTCCAACCTACGCCTGCCTGGAAGAAACCCTACTCAGAAGGCAAAGAGACAAGAGGATTTTTTTTTTTTTTTTTTTGTCTCCTGGTGGAGAATAAAGGTTAATAACAGTCCTTTCTTGTGTCATATTTGACATGACCAGTCATGACAGTAATTACAATCATTACACTCCAAAGGATGTCGAGTTATCCCTCTTAAACACAGGCCGCACAAAGGAAATCAATTATTCAATCAGAGCTCTCCCATTCAGCGGCGCCTGAGTTCACTTCATTTTGGGCCCGGGTGAATCTGCCGTAAATAAACCCGGCGACCGACGCGAAGAAAAGACGGCGCAGGCCCCCTAATTTGTCTCCTTTCAGCCGGTCAATCACGCTCTCAAAGGAATGCGAGCGTACTCTGACAATCAGCGCGACGTGAATGTGAATGGGTTTCATCTGCCGTTTTGCATAAGTTATCTGCCGATAAAGAGGGGCACAGGAGGGAGGGGGGGGGGGGGGGCTACAGTTGGCAAGTGCAGCCCAAAAAAAAGCCCCCACGCTTCCACCATCGCCGCCTGCCCCTCCTTCAACTGATCCCTTAGCCATCTTCGTCTCGCCCGTGCCATCCACGATTGGCAACGTGTAATTTAAGAGCACGGGCACAAAGACCAAATGCCAAGCCCATAATGGAAGCTGGATGTCTTCTGATTCTAATGGGCCGCTCTGCAGCAGTCCCAGGGCCTGTAATTAAGATCACCAGGACAGCGGAGGAGAGACACTCACAAAGCGCTCGGGACCTGGATCAAGAAGGCAGGGAGGGAGGGAGGACATTTTAATGACTGGCACGTGGAAAAAATGTAATGATGGGACTTTTTCTAATGAACTTTCGTGTGGCCTTCGCGGAGGCAGAAAACGGTTTGTGACGTCTGTATTTTGCTGTTGCACATTCGAAGATCAACCAGGACGCCAGAGAAGAACCCCACACGCGTTAAACGGTTTGAGACCTTGATTAAAAAGGAGCTGGAAAAATACCAGTGACTAGTGCATGCAAAAATACAAGTTGGACTTGTTTGTCTCTGTGGACTTTGGTGTGCCGTAATTGAAGTCCAAAATCACCAGGAGGACTCAAAAAGCACTCAATACCTTGATTAAGTGGAAGGAGAGGAAAATATTCAACTTTGGTTGTGGCGTTGACTAAAAGGCATAAATTGTCTGTCTTGTCAAGATCAAGCACATTTAATATGTCCTGAGACAGACCCACAATGTACTTGATGAACAGTAAGGAGTCGGGCGGCATGTGGGGAAAATGCAAAACATGGCCTTTTGTCAATTGATTGTGGCATGGCGTCGTCATGGAAGATGGCTATTTTCCGATTGGAAGGACACCAAGGACACCGAGACAGATCCACCACACGGTTCTGAGGAACTTGACTGAGAGGAAAGAAGGTGGAAACAGGCCTAGTTCCTGTCAAGGTCCCTTATCCACAGCACGGGACTTACCCATATCAGTCGTGCTAATGCTATCATTAGCGTAGCCTTATTTCTGGACATTACAACTGTATCGTCCACAGTCTCCACTTTTATTCAGTGCTGCGCTCAATCAAGAGAAAGAAAACGGAAACCACAGCCACTGGCTCAGGAAAAAAAGTCTAAAGGGGGGAAGACTCTTATCAACGGGCTTGAAATTGTTGTTCACTCTGAGGAAGCGTTCATTTGTGACATCAGGATCCGATTCTATCGGGCCTCAGCTTTGGTTCCATGATATCAGAGGGGAAGGCAAACTGCAAGATGGCCTGTTACTCAACAGACTTTGGCGTGACGTTAAACAATCCTGTCATACAAGCGGCATATGTTCTGATTCTAACAGGCCTCTACAGTACTGTGGGCTCAGGGTCTGTCATTCTAATCACCAAGGACGGACAGAGGGGAAAAATATCAGTGACTGGCACCCAAAACACTATCAAAGTTGGCCTTTTGTCAATAGACTTGCGTGGAAACGTCTGTTTGGGACATTGGCATCCGCCCCATCAGGGAAAACCGGGTCTAACGGCCTCTTCTTTGGGCCCAGGGCCTAGAACTCGGATCATCAGGACAGAGAGGGGGGAAAAAAATCAGCTACTGGCATTTGCAAAATCCGTAAAAGTTGGCCTTTTTTCAATGGACTTTGGCGCTTGGACTGCGCCTGCGACTCATTAGGCCGCCTGATCGCTGAAAGTTGTTCTGGTTAACTTTCAAGGATGCACGCCTCCCTTTGATTGCTTATGGAGGGTGACGCTCAGCGGAGAGCAGCTTCACTTCAGAGAGAATTCCGATTAGCAAGCGGCGACTCCATCAGCATTCCTGTAGGGATATTTGATCAATCTGACTGATGAAAGGACTCGCGCGGGCCTTCATATCCGCACGGAGGACAGGAAGTGTCGTCCTCGCCGCCGCCGCCACCGCCGCCGCTCGCTCCCCAGCGTTGTTTTGGTCCCGGGGACACACTCGAGCTGCTGGTGCTCCGGGTGGTTGTGTGTTCAGACCTTTTTCCGTTTAATTAGATTTGTTAAAACAATTTTTGGAGTGCTTTATTCGGTAAAAGCTCTCAGGGGTTAATATCCGCGGAACACTTCTCTGTTCGCCTCCTTTTCACCAATGGAGCATAAATTATTTAAATTATTCAGAATTGTGCGACCTTTTATCTCACCCCCTTTGAAGGCGGCAAATTAAAAATGCAAATGGGCTAACTAATTAATATGCAAATGCATTCATTCCCAGTTAACAATTAGCAATTAAACCTGCAGTGTCTAGAAAGAGCACTGGCAAAATTAGCAACTTATTTTTGCTGTTTGAAAAAATCGGCAGTCCCACACACACGCGCGCCCACACAAAAAAAAAAAGATGATTGACGAGATGACTTGAACTGACGACCACCTGCCTCGCTGTAAACAAAACGAATAGGATGACGTTCTAACGTCGCAGACGCTAAAAAATCAGAGTGCCGCCGTGTCGCCTCCAAAAAACAACAAAGGTGTCATCGTTTTTTCAATCATCTTTTTTTTGTCCTGCTTGGCTGCTCGCCTTTCATAACTCAATCAAGCCTAATTAGAACGTTTAAAACTATTTGTAGCTGGTCATAAAGCGCTTCTGTCCACAATTTTGACACGCTAGCATAGCGCGGACGTCCGTATTCTGCTACGTGTCAACCATGTCTAGCTAAATGACATGGTCGCCAGAAATATCCATCAAACACTTCCTTTTCGGTCTGATGTGTTTGCGTTCACTTTTGTAAATTTTTTTTTTTTACATTTGTTTGAAAATATAAAAATGTAATAAACCACCGTAAATCTCGCTGTATCCATCAAACAAGTACTTGCTCTTTAGTCCATATTTTTCACTCTTTACGTTCAATTTGCACAGCGGTCAAAACAAGAATATGCTGTCCTATGTTTTGATCAGAAGATTAACTATTTGACTGCCAAAAACGTTAAATAACGTTTAGTAAAATCCTATGGAGGAGTGCCAAAGACGTTAAAAGACGTTTGTTTCAAAACAGGGGTGAAACTAACCATTTTCTATTGTGGATTACTGAAAAACGGAATAAGGTAGAAACAAACTTTTTTTTTCTGATGAAAGATGAGAGTCCAATCTTTTTTTGGTAGTATGTGTGTTTCCATAGTCCAAACACATAATTTTCTATGGACCTCGAAAGATCAGTCAAAATGCTTAAAATCGGCTGGCACCCACGGCATCCCTTTTCTGAAAACGTCTGGCAGTCAAAGAGTTAAGTTACAAAGTCTAATTGATGCATTCAATACAGGTAGCTAAACTATCTTATACTGTTTCATATTAAGTAGATTTAAATTTCAACATAGATAGTAAATGCAGTCTCTTGAGGACTCCCTAATCTGTTGGAATTTAGATGTATCTGGGCTTGGTGAAAGATTCTGGTTTTGTAACTCTGTGGGTGGACGTTGGTGTTGGATTTCACTTTGTTTCATCTTTCTTTCCTTTGATCCTTCCTCTGGACTTCTGGCAAGTATCTGGTTGGGGTGAGAGGCCTTGGATTTGTGGCGGGTTTTGGGTGAATTGAGGAGCACGGGCACGCACGGCAAAAAAAAAAAAAAGCGCAATAATGACACGTTGACTCGGAAAGGCTGCCGAATGAATAATACTGAGCTCTCGAAGAAAAAAATAAAAGGTACTTACTTTGTGACATTGCTAGCTAGACTTTCTTGTTTCATCGGACAGAAACAAAATTGATCAACTTTCCCTCCTGGTTCGCTTCCAAACGGCTTCATCTGAATGCAACGGATGCCTTTTGGACGCCGACTATTTTGCGTAAACCCACGCACATAGTCTTTGATTTTGCGGACGTGAAAGAGCAGGAAGCTATCGCCACACACTTTTCCTATTTCCTCCCCAACGCAATCTTCCGCTCTTCTACGCTATCTCCCGCATTACACCTCACGATAGCGGACGCGCCGCAGTCGACATCAATCATGCGCGGCGAGCCTCCACTCTGCGCATTTTAGCACGTGGGCGATGCCGCGGTGCGATAGCGGGCGAGCTGCCGGGGGCCAGGAGGCGTGAACTGCACCTCCTTAAAGGTTATCTGCCATACACAGACCTGGGGGCACCCGCCTGGCGCACCTCGACGCCATTCAGCCGAGGACGTACAAAGTGATGCGTGCGCAGGGAGATCGGTGTCGACGTGACAATAGAGGTCAGTCAGTCAGTCAATCATCAAGGGAGGCGGCAGGGCACAAGAATGATGTTCTCTTTTTTATTAACATGCCTCCTCATATACAAATAATAAATGTCAGCGTTAGACTTGATCTCTTGTCTAAGAGTATTAGAGCCACACTAGGAAAAAACTAAATACGACAATTCAATTCTACATGTACGACAGTAATTTTACGAACATGAAAAGGTGTCGTCTTACAATACGTTTTCTTAATTGCAAATAAAGTTGTATATATATATATATATTTTTTTTTTTGGGTGGAAAAAAATGCAATGTAGAATTACATTTTTTCAGTCAGACTTTTTACAGCCTTTTTTTGGGGCTTCTTTTGGGGAAAAAAGTTAAATATTTTTTTGTACCGTACTGTATTATTATCATTATTATTTTATTTTTATTATTAATATTTTTAATTATTTTTGGGGAAATATAAAGTGGAATAGCTTGACAACGCTATAAGGAGCATGACAAACAATGACAATTGAGCTAAAGCAATTTTATTTTATTAATTTTTTTAACCAAAATGTCGCAAACTGATGCCTCGGTAATATTTTGAGAAAGTTAAGCAGTAATTATTCAAGAAAAATGTCGTACCATTTTTTTTTTTTTTTGGGGGGGGGGGGGGGAAATATAGTGTCTTGGAATCTTAGGGGGAGTCATTGTTGGGGGGAAAAACCTGAAAATTACTAAATTATGAGGGTCATTTATTTTTAAAGAAATGCAGCTTTTTTTTCTTCTAAGATTACACCGTTCGAAGTAAGCGGTTTGGCAACACAGTTTGCAAGGCAAAATGATCATTTTGCACCTCATTGAAACACATTGAATAGCAAAACAACCGCCAAGACATCCAAAAAAAGCTTCGCTAGGCTACGTGGCTCATGTCACACAACACGTGCGTTTGGAATTTCAGACTCAGCTTGGTGCTACCTACGCTGACCGCCTGACCAGCTAGCTAGCGCCAAGCTACGGCTGGCTACCGTTGCGGAGTCACTTCAAAGTCAGTAATCCTATAATAATAATTTACATATCTGACGAGTATCGTTCTGATGAAGGAAGGAAGCAATGCTAATTGCTAAGATAACCTAAGATTGACACGGCTAGTGCGTTTGGCACTGAAATTAAGTGCTTCGGTGATGGTCCACTTTCCACAGACGTCTAGCCAGAACTGCCTATAAGGTTAAAACTATTTTAATTCAGTGTAAAATATTTGTAATATCAGTAATGTTATTTGTTTTCCCTAACCCTAGAATTATAAAGTTCATCTTCAGATGAGGTCTTCAAATGAACTGCTCCGCGAAGACAAAAAAAAAAACTATTTCAAGCCTTGTACTCAAAAGAAATCTGACATTATTCTGTTGGTTTTTCTTTTTTTTTTCCCTTTTTCAGTGTGTGGCCCTAATACTTGCTGGTACTTGTCAGGCTGCAGCTCGCGCCTGAGGGCTGAGCGGCACCACCTTTGGCACGGTGATTACTGCGCCTTTAAACGCCAGCGTCTTTCATTAAGTCGCATTTAGTGCCCACTTCCCCCGACGCCCCCGGTGTTATATTGCCAAAGAAGCTTCATATTTTATTTATTGCACTTTAATATTGTTTTTGAATATTTGCGCTGCCTTTAGGCCTCTCGCGCCGTCACGTCGCCCTCTTTAATTTCTCCGTGGAATTGATTTCCTATGGCTTCGAGTGACGTTTGATTAAAAAAAAAAGAAAGAAAGCCTTGCAGTGTGAAAATGTAAACGAAGCCCGTTTGCGACAATATCTTTGGATTATGCTGGCGTTTACCCCTATTTAATTGAATTGATTCTTGTTTACGTTGCGCGTCCTGCGCTAGATCGGGCGGCGTTTAAGAAATTCACACCTCGCCGGCCCGCCCGCGCCGCTTCCTCGTCCGGTTTAAATATTTAATACGCTCGCACGCTAATGTACAGCGGCGTAATTAGTGCGGCGCGTGGCAGAGGCTCGGCGAGCATCTCTTTATCCGCTCACTCGTGGAATAAATAGAGCTAAAACACAAGAAATGCGGGCAAAGAGTCTCTTTCAAGCAAATAGGCTGGGGGTGGGCTAGATAATTAATTCCGAGATTAATGTACTGTAGCACTGGTGTGTTATTAAAACGCTATTTTTAAATTACAGCTCAGAAAGCACCCCCTTGGGATTAAGAGTGTTAGCCACTGATCTCTGCTTAAGTTATGGGAGGAAACGCAAGGGGGAGAAGAAGGAGGGGGGGGGGCTACTTTATATGCCCAGGTCGCTTCTTCTTACAGCTCGACGCCGAGAATCTTTTTGCTGTTTGCTCTCCTCGGTGGCTCACTTAAATCGCCTTTAGTCTCCTCATTAATGCACTTAGAACTTTTTGCCGGATAGATGGAAGGGGGCCGCAGTGGGCTCACAGCGGGCGTTTGATGCCCAAATATCAGGCCGTGTTTGCTGGGAAAACACACTTGTTTGTCATGTCGGAGACGGCGCGCTGGTTTCCGTTTGAAAAGGAACCCGTGTGACGGAGGGGCCCGCTACTTTGAACGTAGCAGTTGATGCAGATGGTTGACCCCTGACATTCTCATGTTGTTGTTTTCACCGGGAAGAAGGTTTTGGTTTGGTCCGGCATACGTTTCAAGGTTATTAACGGGTATATACGCTTGTGGTAATTACGAGGGTCCAAGGTGGTTCGCTTTGGGGTCTAGGGTTGAAGTTTAGAGTTTTGGATAAGGGCAATTTTAGGTGTAAGAATTGTAGGTTTAAGGTTGTGTAAGGGATGAGCTACTATTACTGGTTAGGGTAAGAGCCGCCCGAACCTTAGGTTTAAGGTCTACTAAGCCACAATCCCACAATCACAGGCTTCCTTAACTCTTTGACTGCCAAAAACGTTAAATAACGTTTAGTAAAATCCTATGGAGGAGTGCCAAAGACGTTAAAATACGTTTTTTCAAAACAGAGGTGAAACTAACCATTTCCTATTGTTGATTACTGAAAAACTGAATAAGGTAGATACAAACTTTTTTTTCTGATGAAAGATGAGAGTCCAATCTATCATTTGGTAGTATGTGTGTTTCCATAGTCCAAACACATAATTTTCTGTGGACCTTGAAAGATCAGTCAAAAATGCTTAAATCGGCTGGCACCCACGGCATCCCTTTTCTGAAAACGTCTGGCAGTCAAAGAGCTAAGAGTGTTGGCAACATGGATGTAACTACTGCGCTAGTCCAGTGTTCATTGTGTTACGCTGGACTGCATTGCTGCAGTCATTCATCATCAATAGTGGGCTTTCCATCCAATTGTTTTGAATTTTTTTTAAGCAAATTTACTGAAAATCCGCAAAACGGACATGCAATTTATGCCTGTTTCCATCTGTTCTTCTTTTGCGAATATGGAGAGGGGACTCCTCCGCTGTAGGTGGCGGTATACACCGTAGAGATGTGATCTACCAGTAATTTAAAAGAAGAAGAACAGGAAGTGACTGCGTCGTGCGATGACATCGTATCAGTTTGCTTTTGTAATTTTTTAATAAACCTTAGCGTTTCTTTGCTGTTTTCTATTTAAAATTGCATTAATATTCGCTTCTTTAATTAATTCCAAAAAGATTTCTGTTTCGTCCCCCCCACCCCAAACATACCTTACTTTATGGTCCACCATTGCTTTTGTGAAATAATATCCGGTCAAAACGTGACGTGCATCCGGTCTTGTCAACGTTTATTCGCATTACCTCAGGGATGTGATTTTTCCGCTAATTCGCGGAATTCCGCTTTTTTTATCTCCCCCCCCCCCCCCCCCCAAAAAAAAATTCCGAATTTTTTATTTATTTATTTTTTTTTAGTAGTTCATTGTGTATGCACATGACTCCGACAGATAACATCTTCTGCTATAACAAAGACATTTGTGGTATGCTCTAATATGAGTTACTTTTCATTTGGTCATGATACAATTATTTGTTCATGAAATTTGAACTCTTCAACATTATTTATGTGTTAACTTAGTAATCACATTAGTTAGATATGATGATATTCTCAGTGATAGTTTTTAAAAGCAAAGGCAGTCCAATGTTTTTGAATGTGACTGATTTTGAGTTGACTAAAACTGCCATTTTATATGGGATAGTTCAATATACATTGAAAATTGATGCTGTTGTTTTGTCTATTTCTTTGTCATGTGAGTGCATTGAAAGTACTTAAAAACACGGAAAACCCATGAGCTCCAGGGCCATGTCCCCCCACCAGGGCACTGCCCTGGACCTAGCTGGGTGCCAGCGGCCCCCAGACCCCCGGCTAAATTTTCAGATAATTTCACTTTGGTCAAATCACATCCCTGATAACCTGTTTTCATTGCCAAAATTCGCATTTTCCTTTTTTAGATATGCTTCAAAATCCACCCCCTTCCAACTGTAAAAACCTTTTTTCGCGAATTTTGGGCCCTTTATTGAATTCCTAGCATTTCCATTCAGTTTTATTTTCACATTTCTTGAAAGTTTGAATAAAAATGGGTGGATGTGAACCCCTCTATTGTGATTTGTACTAGTTCTGTCTATTGTGCATGTGCGTGGTTCATGGTTTAAAGTAATTATATAGGCAATTGGAGGTGAATGTTAATTTTACGTGGAATTTCACTATTCACAGTCAGGCTTGGCTATCCCCCGGGGATATTTAGTTTATGGTTAGGATTACTAGCGATTTACAGAGTGGCTTTTAGAGAGCTTTGTATCATTTCATGTTTGTCAATTCCACCCTGGTGTTTTTAGCATCAGCGAGCACCTGTAGCTCCTGGCAGGTGAATCCGCGGTGTCGCAGTTCTAGAAGGACTTGGGGGGGGGGCCCATGGCGGCAGAGACCAGTCCATCCTGCTAGCCGTAATTAGCGCGAGCCCTGTTGATTCACCGATAATGAGCGGCAATTCATTAGCTCAGCGCTAATTGCAGCCTCCTTCGCCACCACCGGCACCACGCCATGCCGTCCCCCGCTTCCCTTAACCGCGACCCCCCGCCGCACTCCCCAAAAACTTTTCTCATCTGCGAGATAAAAGCAAAGCGATGGGTAACCTGTTGGGAAATTGGAGCGGAAACAGATGGAGGATGGCGTTTGCATTCATTTGGACTTATTTTGGTATGTGTGGGATTTATTGTGCAAATGTACGTGGGCAGGGTGCAGTTTTGTCCAAGGACGCCATGGAGAGACACGGCACTAATTGCTGGCGAACTGTTTGCTGATTCAGCTTACGCTCAACCTCACCTGCAGCATACCACATCACCACTAGCATGTTTACTTATGTACTTATGTAGTAACCGCAACAAGGTGAAATTCACTTTAAAATGAGGTAGTGATTCCAAGTTACTTATTTTGGTAACAAAAAAATTCTACCTTTTTGTTCTGAGTCCTGAGAAGTGTCGTCTTAAGGTTTTATAAATCCAAACATGTATGTAAAGCTTCCGTTGACAAATAAAAAATAAAAAAAATGGCACAGCCACCTTAGGCCATAGTTTCTCGCGAATCCTTGTTTGCACATCTGTGCTAATTGCTCCTCAAAAGCTAATTGATGTCGTTAATTTATGCTGTTCCTGGCGCTACTGTATACCACTTTATTAGGTACACCTGGTGAAACAGCTCAACATTAATGTAAGTATGAAATCAACCACTCGTGACGGCAACAGGGACATGTAGACATACATGGTCAGGACCATCTGGTAAATTCCAAGTAAGCAACAAAATTGGTTAATATTAGTGCTGTCACTATCGGTTATTGTTAGACTCGATTAATCTATCGATTATTCAATCGATTAATTGACTAATCAGATTCCTTTATCATTTTTCATTAAAATCTATTAAAAACCCACCCCCCCCCCCCGATTACTGTTTATTAACCGGTGATTAGTGTTTTTTGTCTTGTTTAGGGGTTCTCCAAAATTTAACTCTAAATCATTGGTTTAAGATGTCTGGTATTCTGCTGCTACATTCGGATGCAAGATTAGAATTTCGTGTTCAAAAGACTTTAACACAGTATAAATCCATCTTGCCTAGCCTAGTAGTATCATTAGTTTTAGGACATTTTCCTTTCCAAGCCCACTGCCAAAATGAACTGGTAGTCTTTGTCTCTGAAGCTCTTCTTTGCAAATGTAGTTTTGGAAACTAAATCTTTCCTGTCACCCATTGATTGAGTTCCTGGGAAATAATCCTAAAATGAGAGTCATATATCCATGTTTGTTTGTTTGTTTTGCGTCTTCTCCCTGCTCCTTGTGAGTGTTTTCATTTTATATTTCTTTGTTTGACTTTTAGGACCTGTTCAATAAATGGTTGAAATTGAAAGTGCGTAGGTGACGGGCAACTGAGCAGCGGGTGTATCTAAGGCAGGCTTATAAGTTCAAATTTATCTTGCACCATAAAAAGTTGGGCCCAAAAGAAAAACAAATTAGTATTTATAGCTTGGAAAGCTAGTAACCTGGGACACTTGTAACTCGTAAGTAAAGGTACCACTGTGCAGTAATTGTGAAGGTCAAAGGAGTCTAATCCGATCTTAAAATCTGCATCGCGGGTTTTATGATACCGCTTGTTCATTCCTTTCGCTTTCTGCTGTTTTTGTTTCCATTGGATTCAGCTCCCAATCAGACCTCTTCAGGCTTTAACGTTTTATTTCTACTCGGTCATGGTTGGTTGTGCCTTTTTTTTATCATTTTTTTTTTTATGTTTTAGCAGATACTTAGCGATCTGCCAAATTGGCCACTTGAACGCTTTGCAGCGAAAGTAGCGACGCAATCCTCGGACAGGCGAACTGGCTTGTCCACAAGTGCGGCGGTAATACCCCGGCAGGGTCGCGCGTTCCGACATAACAAGCGTCCATTCGGAAGGCAATCTCACCTCGAGCGAGTGATGGGCGTCTGCTGAGAGTCTTTATCGGCGAGGCCGTGATGAATCCCCGGCAGACCAGCACTCCGCCGCGTACTCCGAGTGAGCGCGCATTTAAATGAAACCTCTCCTGGTGTGCATATTGTATGACATGAGGACGTCTAAACTCTCTGCCTTGTCAAGCGCTACATCAAAGACAATAACAACAGCAGCAACCCTCCGTCTCCCCCCCGCTTTCCTTCTTGCCTGCTTTCTTTAATACCTTCCCTGACATTTCCCTTTCTTGGGCCTCATCTCCAAAGGCTTCTTTCATGTGCCTTTCACGGTGGACTCATATACATTCTTTAAAGGCGTCTTACCTGCGTGCCACGTCACGGGTGTGTTGCCGGAGTCAATCACGCCCCGTGGGGGACGGCGAGAGTCCTTTTGTCGAACGGGGTTTTGAACCAGAAGGTGCGAGGCAGGAACCCGGTGATCACAGCATCAAAGCTGCCAGTCAGCCCCCGGGGCGGCGCTGCCTTCTATTGACAAGCTCGCTTATGGAAATGAACGCAAGTGTGATTGGCAAAATGCAATTAAGGTGATGCCCCAGTTGAGGAAAAAACGTGGAGCGCAGAACTCGCTTGTTTCGGGGTCACTCTTGTCAGGAACTTATCCAGTTGTTTGTTAGCTATGAAGTCCTAAATCTGAGGAAATGATAAGATAATCAAAAGTTTCCAGAACAGACGCTCCCCACCTTACGAACGAGTTACGTTCCGGACGATCGTTCGTAAGGTGAATTTGTTCGTAAGTTGCTTCAGTGCTATATTTTGTATTATAATTTATGTTTAAAGCCTATATAAGTATATTGAAGGTTTATATAAGTATGTTTAAGGCTTGTACAAGTAACCTGCATTGGTTTGTACTGCAAAAAAAATAATAAAATGGAGAGAATACGTACAGTACTGTACTGTACTACGTATGTTAGAGAGAGAAAGCGAAAGACACACACACACAGTATGTACATGTACGTAATACAGGGATGTGATTTTTCCGCTAATTCGCGGAATTCCGCTTTTTTTATCTCCCCCCCAAAAAAAAAAAAAATATATATTTTTTTTTAGTAGTTCATTGTGTATGCACATGACTCCGACAGATAACATCTTCTGCTATAACAAAGACATTTGTGGTATGCTCTAATATGAGTTACTTTTCATTTGGTCATGATACAATTATTTGTACATGAAATTTGAACTCTTCAACATTATTTATGTGTTAACTTAGTAATCACATTAGTTAGATATGATGATATTCTCAGTGATAGTTTTTAAAAGCAAAGGCAGTCCAATGTTTTTGAATGTGACTGATTTTGAGTTGACTAAAACTGCCATTTTATATGGGATAGTTCAATATACATTGAAAATTTATGCTGTTGTTTTGTCTATTTCTTTACCTACCTGGACCTAGCCGGGTGCCAGCGGCCCCCAGACCCCCGGCTAAATTTTCAGATAATTTCACTTTGGTCAAATCACATCCCTGGTAATAAGATAAATAAAATGAAGTTTAACTTACTTTTGGCAGATGTACTCGATGCTTAAGGAGATGATGGAGGAGGAGGAAGAGGAGGATTTTATATCATGAGAGATTCTTCGTCGTCGCTGGAATCGGCTTCAAAAGTTATTTCCTGCTTCATGGGGACCGGCGTTTTCTTCCTCCTCCTCCTCCTCGCCACGTTGCTCAGCCTCCAATGAGCTCTCACAGCGCCAATCGTCGGTCGGTATTAGCGGCGGAAAGAAGCACTACGCGCAATACAAAATCTAACTTACAGCATTTCTTTCCGAACATTTTTCGACATACCGTACGCGCAGAAATGTTCGTATGCACCGTTGTTCGGAACTCGAATGCTCGTAAGTAGGGGAGCGTCTGTACTTGGAGCCTCAAGTAAGTGATGGCAGTGCAGTTGTGCCTGGTGGTGAGCACTCCTGCCTGACAGTTCCAATGTTCTGGATTCCAGTCTCAGCTCTGGTCTTGCCATGTAGTTTGCAGGTTCTGTGTCATACCTACGCTGTTTTTATTCCAGGTACTCCATTCCAAAGGCATGCATTTTAGCAAGACTCTAAATGACCCATAGATGTGAATGTGAGTGTGAAAGCATCCCGTGGTATGTACCGGGCCTCTCACCTAAAGACAGCTGTGATAGGCTGGCGTTTATATTTGTATTGTATATTATTATTATTATTATTATATTATTGCTTACTGGTAGTGTGGTGTGGCAGCGCCTGCTTTTGACCTTGATGCAAACGGTGTGGGTTTGATTTGAGTTTTGGCCACAAAGAGAAGGATTCCCCCCCCCCCCCCCCTGTAATGCTTCTAGATTTCACTGCATGGATGCTGGTATGTGAGACATATGATCCTCCTCTCCAGGTTCTAATCATCAGAATGTTGCGTTCATCAGTCAGTACTGATGGTGGATTGGGAGTTGGCCGTTGATGAAATTCTGAAGAGTGTCGGTGATCATATAAGAGCTCAATGAGATGCTGAAGTCATGCAAACGATTTAAATGTCCATGAAAAGGAAGAGTCACATACAGATAAGTCACGACAATTGTTCAGGTTTCTTATCCTTTGTCCCCCCAGAAAGAATTGACATTTTTTTGACCAGGTCCTATGATGGGTTTGCTGTAAGTACTGCGCAATATACTTACTATACTAAGCTTCTCGTCGCCGAACAATTCAGAAATGATCTGATTTTACTATACAGTAATTGGTTAGCAACTTGAGGAGTAGAATTTATGAAGGACTATTCGAGCCACGCTGAAAATGATAAGAAATATGATACGATGTTAAATTTGAGAACAAAATTCAACCAGACTTTGGTTCTTGATGAACCGTACCCATGGTCTGTCTTCTTTGCTGGTACATGAAACTGTCCTCACCACACTTGGATTTGGGGCTTAATTAATTCAATGATCCAAATTGAGGAAGGTTCCAGCAAACAAATAAAAATAAAACAAGCTCTAATTATTCCTAATCCCAACAATTTGAGTGGCGCTTTTTGGCTCAGTAGTCATTTTGGCATTTCTCGCATACATTTGCACATTAATGCGGCGCCGTGCTTGCCGAGGGAGTGTTTCCCGCGTGATGGCCCAGGCGGGACGTCGGCACGACTGACACACAAAGATTGGTTTTGTTCTTGCTGCTTCCGCCATCTTGACGCACTCAGCCGTGTTGTTGACGACATACGGGTAAACAGACACACGTCTGCGATACTTGGGTGTTGTTATTACTGTGTTTCTTTTACTAATAATCAAGCTTGTGGTCAGTATACTTGCTCCTTAATGGCCACTCCAATTGATACACAATTGATTGAAATTAACTCCAAAGATTAAGAGGGCTGTTCATGTAAGAATATTGTTTAATGTGCCTGTCCTATACCTTGCACTGGCAGTTTCTGAAAAAAGAACTCTTAATATTATGATGATAAAGTTTGATTGCGTTCAAGAAGTCAAGTCAATTATTTAAAGAAAAAAGTGACAGTCATTAAAGTAAAAAAAAGTTTTAGTATTACGAGGTTAAAATCATAACATTGTACAGTAAATGTATTTATGTATTTATTTTCAGGAATAAAAAAAACTGGCGCTATTGTAACGTTTTGATTAACATATTTTTTCAGAGGAAAAATATCTGGATTTTATGTAGATAAGGTTGTCATTTATCGAGGAACAAAGTCTGATACATGTATTGCAATATTTTGAAATATTGTATTATGCTGTTAAATAGTAATTGATTGTGCAAAACGTAATTTTCTTATTAAAATGAAGTCATTTTGCTTGAACTTTCAAGAAAAAAAAGGCTTCATAGTGTTTTGAGGTTAGTCATTTTTTCGAAGTCTTAATATTATGAGAATATAGTTTAATTTTGGAAAAAAAAACAAATTTGTATTTTTTTCCATAAAAAAAAAAATCATATGAAAAACAAGTCATATTTTGTCTAACATTTTTTGGGGACGTAGGTGTCAAACTCCGGTCCTGGAAGGCCGGAGTCCTGCAGGTTTTGGAGATTTCCCTCTTCCAACACAAGCTGATTCCAATCAGCAGGATCGTTATCAGGCTCATGCAGAGCTTGCTGATGAGCTGATTATATATCAGCTGTGTTGGAGAAAACGGAAACATCCAAAACCTGCAGGACTCCGGCCCTCCAGGACCGGAGTTTGACACCTATGCATTAGGATGTTAAGGTTGCACTTTGTTCTTGAAAAAGTTGTCAAATTACACAAACGCAATTGTAATTAGGGATGAGTGAGTACCTATAGTACTCAGCCTTATTTCAAGGTATTCATACTTGCAACGGTGGCCGATACTGGTATCAACTGCCCTCTTGTGGCCAGTTTATTAGTAAGAAAAAAAAAATGCCATTGTCATGCATTTTAATGAAAAATGCAGTCTTGGGATGCATATTTTTTTTTATTTTTTATTTTATGTATCAAAAGTACTAATGGTATCGATATGTGTGACTACTCAAGTGTTACTATTCGTTCTGTTATCGGTCTGAAAAAAATTGCATCGAACTTCCTTCGTAATTTTACAAGGGGGACGTGAAGAAAGAATACGTACAGAAGAGGTTATTTTGACATTAATTCATCTTTTTAGTACAGTAATTGAATTGGTAATGTACATTTCCAAATCAAGCGTGAGCAGGTAGAAATATTAAAACCTCCTAGCTGGCGACATTGTGAAGTTAAGGTGTCACTAACGTGTGTACGGCAAGCGACCCTCATTCCCTGTGTCTTTATACCCCCGTCCTGCACCCCTCGGAGGACATCTTTCATGTTCTGCACGTTTTTTGCCCGCCGCGGAGAGACGTCGCCATCCGCGTGCAGGGCTCCGTGTGGCGCTCTGCCAGATTTGCATAAATAAGCTCGGCGTCACAGCATGCCCACGCCGTTGCCCAGGTGCGGGCGCATTTGCATATAGAGCCGCGATAGGGCTCCCCTGGGTCCTCTCGGCGACTGCGGCGCGGGCAGGGGGCCGGCGCCGCCGCAAATGAGATCTGAATTGGAACCTGGCCGCCCTCCATTTTATGTGCGCGTGCGGAGGTGCTGTATGACCGCGGAGAGAAATAAGAGATAACAAGGGAGTGGGAGAAAGATGGAGGCAGGAGACGGGTGACACGTGGCGTCCCTCCTTCGCCCCCCCCCCCCAATCCTGCATGCTTGACTTGTAAAGCAGATTATTGACAGCAGAGGGGGATCAATCACTTGTTTACATTATGTAATGAATCCCATGATGGCTTTCAGTGACGCCGCTGATATATTACCACGCACGCCATTGGATGCAAAGCAAAGCAATAGCGAGCGCAATACTTGTTGACTCCCTCTGATGGCTCCCATCATGCTTTTCCATTACCGCTAGGTCTCAGTGGCCTTTTGAATCGGTGCTATACGGCGATGCTGGCCCACTCCTGATTAGTCACATGCTGCTCCTCTGACAATACTACTCCCGCCATCTGAGCACCATCCTGCCGTCTCCGGAACGATGAGAGAGAGGGCGGGTTCTGATGGGCCGCCAGCCAGAGGAGCCTTGTGGGATCATGAGGAAGCGGGAAGACCCTGCTTTGTTGGACTTCAGCTTACTGCCAGCTGGCCCGTTTTCTTTTCCCTACCACTTAAAATCAACCATCGAGCTCTGCCTGTCTTTAGGGCGTCCCTGAAGTCTGAGCATGGGCAGAAATGCACATTTTCTACAATATCATTTTCAAGTGAACTAAAATGGACTACTTGGTGATAACGACTTCAAGAGAAGACTTAATTTGTCCCATAATAGGGAAATTTGAAACTTTGCATTACTGGGTGTCCTCAAGTTACGGCAGAGTTCCGTTCCGACGTTGGCGATGTAACCTGAATTCCGACTTAAGTCGGATTGCACTGTTAAAGTCGATATATATACATCAAAATACTTTGTACGGTAATTTAAAAAAACATATTTGCGCAACCCGGAAGACAGCGGAACCAATATTTTGTGTTTCCGCATGGACATTCATTGCTGACGGACGGCAGAGCGGAGCTAATTCAAACTAAAACACGGAAATGTGACGCGCCTAATGGCGAGCCGACCTGCTCCGATGGACGTCCCTAGCTAGCTCCCATGGTGCCCGTTTTTACTTTCTGGACTTGGATTTGCCACCTCTGATCTTGCGATGGTTTGCGTTTCTCCCTTCATGTTTGCTCCCTAGCTAGATCCCATGGTGCTCGTTTACATGCTACGGAGCTAGCTAGCGACCACCAGGAGCTAAAGCCAAACTGTAGCAGGGTTTTTCCTTTCTGGTCCTGGATTTGCCACCTCGGCTGTCATGTTGTGTAAACATAGGCTACTATGTCTTGTTTTTTTGAATAATCTCAAGTGTCAAGTATCCAGCAGAGACGACCTTGGTGCGCTAACAATTTATTTTATGGATAGGGGAAAAAAATCCACTGTTGCGTTCTGTCTCCTCACTTGACCTATCAGGAATGTTTTTGTCCGTGTTGGAATCACAGGTACTTAAATGCAAATAATGTCCTCTCTTCAAAGGTGTTCTTCTTGGTGCCGCTGTTGTAAAAGGCTTTTTTTTTTTTTGCTTTTTTGTTTTGTTTTATCATGCTCGGTTATGAGAGGTATCATTGCAAAAATCAAGTGTGACTTATTGCGAACGGTTTGACCTCACTTAGTGCAGGACGACTGTCTGGAAACGGAGCAGCATAAACTGAAGGCCAAACACGAAGCGTTTGTCTCTCGTCAAGGATGCCGAGAGCTCGCTAATTGCTTCTCACCGTGTTTTCATTTAATTTATAAAAGCGCTGTGATACCATGATGACCCTCTTATCTCTGTGTCATCAATCTTTATTCCGACTGTGCCGAATGCTGACCAAAGGCTACGAGTGCCTAACATCAACTTTTGGCCTTAGGACCAATTAAAATAAATGCAAGGCCGTCAATCAGTCCAATCAGTCATGGAAATGATCATGAAACTACATTTTACAAATTCTGTACAGTACCTTGACTTGCTCAGCCATATCTCAAGGCACTGCTGAACACATTAGCGCATTAGCAATAGAATGAATTCATGACTTTCTGTTTCACACCATTTCAAATATTTTTCCATACACGGTCAAATTAGCGTGGACGATCCTTTAGCATTCTTGGTCTCTTAAGACTTCCCACATTAGAAAAAAACACTTTCAGTTTGACTGCGTGACTCTCGGCGTTCACCCAGTAAATATTTCTGAAGCACATTTCATTACGGCGTGTGTTGTGGGCAGCCAGGTTAGCTCCATGTATGCAGCTCTCCAAGCCTGTGATGCTAGCGCCATCCACCAGTGGGAGTATGACTGTGATTGAGCTCCAAGGTGAAGGCTAATAGCAAACATTAGCACTGAAAAGACGATCACAGGCGAACTTGTTGAACCCTTGTTCACATTTCATATCCTGCCAGCTGTTTTTTTTTTTGTGTGTCTGTGACACATGTGAGCGCAATGCATTGATTGATACACTATGTTTTTGGCTTGTCGGCGCGCCGCTCGCCGCCTGCCAAACGGGCTGAGGACGCGCCGGCCCCGAAAGGACGCCAAACGGCTGGCGTAACCTCAGCTCGCCGTCTAATTTGGGGGGGGAGCCTTTTGTTTTCGCCTGTTTTTATGTTTGGCTCCAGCGTCTCTGATGGTCGCTTCTCAGCACTAATGACATTGGCACGTCCGACTGGACGAGCCTCCCGACACCAGGGATGCCATCAGCATTAGTTTGACTGCTCGTCACCCAGATTTCCATCAGTAAGGAAGCTGGAATCTTTGGCTCACATTCGAAATGGGTGTGAATCGAGTCTCTCAGCACTTCCGTCATAAATGTTAAACGGGAATAATCAGCTCTCGGCATTCACCCGAAAACCTGAAAAACAATCCCTCTGCATTCTCACAATAATACTTTTGCAAAATATCTTTGTATGCCTTTGACAATCATAACATTTAGAGTGCTTGACCCTCAGCATTCCTACAGTATATACTTATGACTTATGATACTTATATTGGAATTAGTGCCAATGCCCGCCTGTCAGCATTTTTGCAGCGCAAATTACATCCTTTGACAATATCTTTGATTTGAATGTTTGACTCAGCATTCCCATGGTAACAATTTTTGACTATTGACTATTTTCTCATTAGCCTCAGTGCCAATGCTTGTCTCTCCTTATTGTCACAATAACAAATAAAAATTTTAATCCACAATCGCATTCACTCGAACGACTGTCCCTCCGCATTCTCTGATGGCAAGCAGACGGTACCCGGTGGCCACCGCTAGCGCTCGCTTCTCGGCACTAATGACATTGGCACATCCAGTCGACGGCCTCCCAACACGAAGGCCTGCCGCCGCCACTGCCGTGTCTTCGGAGAGCTCCCATTTAGCCATTCTCTGTGATTCCCCTCTCAGGAAACAAGCAAATCATTTTCTCATAGACACGCTCATTAGCCACCCTCTCCTCACCCACCCGCCCTCCTTCCTCCTTTTACACTGCCAGTTTCAACATTGGAATATTCCCCCACGCGCCTCAGCAAACATCGGAGGTCTCGTAGTTTTTTTTTTAACCAAAGTCGCCGGCGCCTGCCGCGCGTGCCAGCGACACACTCTGAGGAGACCGGCGAGATGCCAAAGCAATAATGCCCGAAGAAGAAAGAAAAATAATAGCTGAAATGTCGTGATACTTAACTCTTTCACTGCCACTGACGTTTAAAGACGTCAAGTAAAAACCTACGCTTCACTGCCAATGACGTCAAAAGACGTCATCCAATGATTTTTTATTTTTTTTTTGAAACGGGTGCTGGGAAGGCTTGCGGAGCTCTCCTGAAAGTTTTAAGCAGGTTTTTTGAACCTAATGACTATTTTTGGCCCCTAGAGGGCAGCGATGACTCTCTTTTGACAAGATCGGGTGGGCGTCAGTAGAGGCGGAGCTAGAGCGTTGAGCAGGAGATCAGAATGGAAAACAAAGGAAAAATGGCGGCCGGTCGCGAGGAGCTAACGCCAGAGCCGTTTTTTTCAAAGACCAAAAGCATCGCTAAAAAAGCACATTGTTGATGACATGATCATCATCGATGATGAAGATGAGGGTGGTGACTCCGTGGTTGGAAAGCATTGACGCGGCAGTAGAAGACGTTAGATGGAGCTAGATGGAGGAGGGAACGGGCAATGGCGAGCGTTTGCAAGCAGCTCTACACTTACAAGACGAAAGGCATCGACCAACGCTAAAATAGTACATTGATGACGACGGTGATGATCCTCGATGATGATGAAGGTGAATCCGAGCTTGACGGCGAAATTGGAACCGCTGACGCGGCGGCTATGACGGTGTCGTAACGCGGAACGCAACCGAGCACGCACAGGCGGACGTTCGATCGGACGACGGAGAGTGCCCCGAATCCAATGCATATTCATCGGAGGAAGTGTGTACAGTCTGCTACTTGCTTTTTATTCCCCGGAAAAAAAGGCCGTCAAGAAAGTGTAACGTTTGCACGCAAAACGGACAAAGCGAAAGTGAAAGTAAAGTGTTGTGCGAGTCCTGGCGTCTCCTTGCACGCAGCCGAGCGTTACAAAAGGAAAACTGTATTTGAAACATCCACATAATTGTAAGTGGTACCACAGTTGCACACATTTGTAAATAGTTTGCAAAATTGTTTTGTCAAATTGTTACACTGTTGAATGGAAATAAACGTATTTTGCAATCAAAAAACACTTTTTCATTGTTGGTGAAAGCGTTTTACAGAAGTAAAGCACTATTTAGGTGTTTGTGGCATCATTCATGGACAAAAAGAAGTGTACAATTCACTAGAGTGCATGAAATAACATCGTTTCACAAAAAGCTCTTTTTCTCCGTTTTTTGTTTCAAAAGAGAGAATTTCGGTGAAAGTAACCATTTTCTATTGTTGATTACTGAAGAATGGAATAAGGTAGAAACAAACTTTTTTTTCTGATGAAAGCCGAGAGTCCAATCTTTCATTTGGTAGTATGTGTGTTTCCATAGTCCAAACACAACATTTTCTGTGGACCTTGAAAGATCACTCAAAATGCTTAAATCGGCTGGCAGTGGGGACAACCCGTTTCTGAAAACGTCTGGCAGTGAAAGAGTTAATGACGGGAAATTTGGCTGCCGTGCCAAAAAGCGCAAATTCTTCCGATTGTTTGTCCATTCAACTTCTATATCAGGGGTTCTCAAACTTTTTGGGTCCAGAGTATTATATTTTTTTTTTTTTCAAAAAGCCCCTAATAATCTTAACACCACTTCACTCATTCACTGCCGTAGACGTTTATATTCTTCACTTGGAATACAACCGTTTACTGCCAACAGCAAATATCAGTCAAGTAAGTTTTTCAATGGGTAGGCGCGGAATAGTCAGTGAAATTCAGGTTTTTAAAACGGATCCCTGTATATGGTGGCTGGAAGCAGTTTGGATTTGCTTGGATTTCTTTAAAGAAGAAAACGTTAAAAAATAAAATAAAAAGGTAAAGCTTAAGAGCGAAGACATTTTTTGTCAGGATAAAGCTTAATCTAGTGGTAACAAAAATCGATAGATCGATGGAGTGATATTATAGGGCTATATTTTCTAAAAAGACAAAAATGCCTAAAATTTTTGCAAAAATGAAGAAGAAAAAAACTATAAATATTGCTCTTTTTACGCTTTAATAAGGAGTAATTAATTTATTATGTCTGTTTTATTGACCTGCCTGTCCCTTATGTACAGTAGGTATTAGTGATGCACCGAATATTTGGCCGCTGAAAATTTTACTTTAGCTAATGTTAGCACTACTGCTATCGGGTGACTACAGATCTGTACAGGACGCCGGGTATGACTTTGCGGTCCGTTCCCAAAGCCGATTGGCTGGTGCGAAGAAATGCATTTCTTTTTAAACGTTGGTGAATATGTAAATGTGCCGATTTTAAGTGCACCGCACCGTTTCCCGCTCCAAATGCGTCATCCGTACCGCACTGCACGCATCCGTACCCGCCGGTGCGATCGTGCGAAGTACTGGACATTGACTACAAAGTGCAATTGCCAAGCCAGAAAATGCTCAGATGGTCACCTCGCGTTTCGTGTTTAGTGTACCATTCGCTAACATGTGTCTGATGTCTGTGGTGTTGACGCATTTCAATTTATATTGTACTTTGGTAGAATGCCCGTGCTAAATAGGCCTAAATATTTTATAATAATATTATAATTTTAATTAATTATAATAAATGCAATGAGAAAAAATTGGCATTGAACCCCCACTGCCGCCGTTTCAGTTTTCGGTTCGCCAAGCATTTTTCATTTTCGGTTTCGGTCCCAAAATTTCATTTCGGTGCATCTCTAGAAGGTATGCACTTAAAAAAAAAAAAGATACATTATCATTTATTATTATTATTTTTGGTTTGCTTTTGTACTTCCGGTATCCAACTACACTTATTTGAGAACCACTAGTTTAAATTTTTCTAAGATGACAACTTTTTATCTCGTAAAAATGGAGTCAGATTCGTCAATGAAGCTAACGTATGTTTGGAATGTGGGAGGAAGAAAAAAAAAACATGCAAACTCCACACAGCAAGGCTAGAACGGAGATTGGAACCCCCGGATCCCAGAACTGCGACGTAGACGTGCTAACCACTCGCCCACCGTTCTCTCCCGTCTTGATTTTATTCCCCTAATATGCTCGGTGCGCTAAATCTGCATTGAAACGCGAGAGAAAAGAGAGATCAATATAATAGCTTTGGCACCTGGCCCGAACGGTCCGCACAATAGGGCCGAGCCTTTTGGAAATCATCGGCGCGTAGCCCTGCGTGTTTGGGGGATAAAAATAATTCCTCGCCTCTTTGCCAAGCGAGCGCCAGGCACAATGCCCGTGTCTGAAGGGAAGGGTGCCACACGGGCCCCGCAAATTGGCTCCGACGATCACCAAGCGAGCATCTTCTTTTCTTTTTGTGTGTGCGGAGGAGCAGAAGGAGGCGGGGAGGTGCGTTGTGGGGGTGTAGTCGTGGGAGAAGGTGGTGGGGTGGTGGTGGTGGTGGGTACGGAGGGGGTAAACAATCCCAATGATTTCCCAGCTCTGGCACAGTCCAGGATGTGGATGGCTGCACTGGAGAGGAATTGCGTTTATTTGGCACGCCGTTTGTTTCTTTATTGGAGTGTGAGAGAGGGATGGAGGGGGAAAAGAAGACAAAAGCGGGGTGCGTTAGCCAAGGGGGAGGGCGGCAAGCTTGTTGTCGAATGAGCGAAGATGCTCAGAAGAAATTACTTGCTTCGCGCCAAGCCCCCCCAAAAATTGGACCTGTGTTATTTGCAAAACACAAGTTACAACAGCCAATGCGACGTGCATACTGTACATGAGCTACAAAAGTATTAAGACACGTCTTGTGCCAAACAAAGTCGGGCCTGATCTGGTCTGCCACATCATTTTATGACGATTTTTATTGATTTGTGTTCACAGTTAGCCATGAAACTGAGAACCAAATGCAGAGGAAATGATGTGTTTATTGGGGTTCCCATTACGTATACGAGAGAAAGAAGTGTAGCTTCTGCCTTGCGCTCTAGCTACGTGCCTTGAGGAGCTTTTGAGGTGGTCCGGTCAGAAGACCAATGCAATAATCAAGTCGACTGAAAATAAAAGCATGGATACGCTTCTACTGGTCTCCAAGTGTTTTGTAACAGCAGTCCTCTTGTCTTTTATTGCCAAAAACAATGACCTCTGTTTTGTTGTGGTTCATCTGAAGGAAATTTTGGCTTGCTCTTGACAGTAACACAACACCTGATTGTCACACTGACCTCCTGTACTAGGCCGGACTTGAAATGCCTTTGACCTCTGTATCCTTGCAGTTCAGCATTCACAAATTTACGCATCTTTGTATTGAAACTTTGCAACAACAGAAAAGGCAGAAAGTCATTGAATTTTTTGTGTGTGGCAAACTACTGTCTGCTTATTGTATAGTTACAAATGTTTACTGTTGGATGCTCTAATATGAGCTACTTTTCATTTGGTCATGATACAATTATTTGTTCATGAAATTTGAACTCTTCAACATTATTAATGTGTTAACTTAGTAATCACATTAGTTAGATATGATGATATTCTCAGTGATAGTTTTTAAAAGCAAAGGCAGTCCAATGTTTTTGAATGTGACTGATTTTGAGTTGACTAAAACTGCCATTTTATATGGGATAGTTCAATATACATTGAAAATTTATGCTGTTGTTTTGTCTATTTCTTTGTCATGTGAGTGCATTGAAAGTACTTAAAAACACGGAAAACCCATGAGCTCCGGGGGGCTTGGACCTAGCTGGGTGCCAGCGGCCCCCAGACCCCCGGCTAAATTTTCAGATAATTTCACTTTGGTCAAATCACATCCCTGTGCTACTGGAAGTTGCTCAGCGGATGTAGTTATTTTTGTGGAGGCCCCTTAAACCACGTCTATCGATGCTAACTATTAGCATGTCAATGGCAATTTGTATGGTTTGTCAACATTAAGCTAAGGCAACATTTGTTTTAAATAGAAAGCTTGTAATTAGTAACTCAATCTTTCAAATGTTCGCCTATTGCCGGATGTCTTGATTAATTGATTCATGACATAGTTTGATGTCATTTTCATGGCATGCCCCGTAGCCGCATACCTTTGCACATAGATGCTGTACCCCCAAACCCTCCCGCGTACAGGTAGCGCTGCCACCTTACAAACAAGGCCGCCACCGACAAAGCCTCAGCGGGAGAAGCAGATTAAAAATGACAATCAGTCGGGGGGGGGGGGGGGGTTGCACGGCGACGCCTCGACGGGGTGCGCGGCGAGTGGGGTGGGGGCGCAGGTGCCTTTGTTAAGAGACACCCCCGCGCTCTAAAGGGCCTAATTATCTGCTGTTATTTTGGCACTTATCAGCCCGCCGAATAACTCCCCCTGCTCCGTCGTCGAACTCACACAGCGAAAAATTACTCACCGGCTCCCGGTGAGGTATTGTGCCGCGCCGCCGACAAGGTATGCATATTATGTGCTTGGCTGGAAATTTCACCACTGTGTGTGCGTGAAGAGTGATTAGGAAACAGGGAATTGTCACAGAAAATATCTTTTTTTTTTTTTTTCTTCTTTTGTGTGACGTATCATTCAGCATTTTTAGTCCCCCCCCACCACACCCCCCCCAAAAAAAATCTAGACGATGGCGTGGTGCATATTGGGTACTAGGGGGCACTGTTGCGCGTGATTTGGTGGCACAGCCTCGTGAACACATTCCCACATAATTGGACAGTTTTATGGAGGATATGAACTCTGAAGGGGAACTTAAGCCATCTAATCATTGGCATTCAGCGTATGCCATTCATATGCATAAACACAAATAAAAGGCACAAAGAGCGGAGCCGGGCTTCTCCGAAGGAAGTCGAGCCACCCAAAAAAAAGGAGGGAAGAAAAAAAAGCTCTCGTCGGATTAGAAGTCAAGATTAATAGGAAGTTAAAGACTTCAGGTAAAAGGAATGAATACACATTTTATTCCTAATCCATCAAGCAAAAACTCGTGGATTAACCGGCGTTCACCGGACACAACATTAGGTACACCTGCACCATCTAAACAGGAAAATTCTCACTTTTTATGGTATTAATTTCACAGTGTTTATTAATGTGCTCCAAGGATTAAAATACATCATGTTGGAAGCTCCTCCTAATATTTAGATTATTTTAATTTGCCACATGAGAGTTGGTATTAGAATATGATGACGATACTCATTATTATTAAATAATGATTACATCTTATGTGGCTGTACCTAATATTATGGTTCATGTGAGTGTTCATTGATGTAAAGCCAATTTTTAAAATTTTGATGTAGATCTTACATAAATGAAGTTTTGGCTTATCAACCTCATTGTTTGTGTACCTAACATAATGGCTGTGTGTGTGTGTGTGTGTGTGTGTGTGTGTGTGTGTGTGTCTTGGCTGTTTTTAACACTTTGACTTTATCATCCGGCCAATAAGGGGTTGAAAATAGAAGTAAAATCCGCACAACCACACAAATTTACAATAATATTGTATTTGAATTTATATTATGGATGTATAAATACATATTAAATAAATTAACATTAGAAAGCACTATAAGTTCAGTCCATTTACTTTCATTGAGATTATTTTATTTTATTTTACAATGTGTATTATATAGTGCAAGGCAGTGTACCTAATTTTGTGTCCTTGCAGTCAGTAGGGGTTGCGATGTTAAGCCCAGAGAGTCAAATCATTAGGAACACTTTTTAATTTGCAGGACATTGACGTGTGTGTGTATTGAACAAGTCCTGCTTGTATTCATAACATGGCGTGGCTTTTTTTTTTTTTCTCGCGACATGTTTGCCCTCATAAATTTATTTTGCGTGTGAGTGAGTGTGTGTGCGTGCGCGCTACTTCTCCAGCCTGGGTCCATGCAAACCCCCTCCTCTTCATCCTCCTCCTCTTTGCTGTATCCACTAATGTAAGCGCCTACATATAATATGCAGATAATGGCGTATCCCGACCATGTCGTCCCGCCGCGTTACAACGGATCACACGAAAAGGGGACTGCGGCCGAGGCCCTGGATGGGGGGGGGGACGGACGCGGGGGTTGGTACAAGCGGCCCACTTGTAATTGAAAAAGGAAAAAAAAAGTTCTCGTGTGGATATATTCAGAGGGGATCCAGCCTTTAGATGGCGCCGCCACTCATCACGGGGGCCAGGGCCGAGCGTCAGCCTCAGCGTGGGGTGCCGGAATGGGGACAGTCCCCAACGGTCCCGGGCCTCCCTCCCACCTCTTCGTTTTCGCGCTCTTTTCCCTCTCGTGTGCAAATGGCGCATCGCTCTCCTTCTTCTTGTGATCTTTGGCTCCTCTTCTTCTCCGTCGCTGTGATCTCCCGCTTCCTGTTTCCCTCCCACTCGCCCGCTTCCTCCTCTATCTTTGTGTCGGTTTGTCTCTCCCCATGGCCCGTCCTCGCTTCATCTTCCTCCGTGTGTTCGCTCGGCGTCGCTGCTGCTGCCGTTTTTTTTTTTTTTTTTATAACTTATTTTTTTTTTTTTAGTCTGTGTGCGTGCGTGTGTATGAGAGGTGAAGCAAAAGAAGAAGAAGAAGAAGTCGTCCTGTTGTGGGTATCTCGGCACCTGCGCTTTGTAAAGCAGAATAATTTACAGCTTTCATAACTTTTTTTTGCGGACACGTCTCGTCCCGTTTCTCCATTCTGGAAGTTTTCCCCCGCAAAGTGAAACAAGAGCACACAAGTGGCGTGACGCAGACCTCGGTCAAGGGCTTATGCTCGGGGGTCACGTCATGCCGACTGTCTTCTGCGTGTCTACATTTTAAATGTCAAAAGTCCTGCATTACGCCACAGTTTTACACTTCTTTGGCCCCAATACATTACAATGGGCGGCATCAGTGGTTAGCACATTTGTCAGAGGTTTTACAGCAAGACGTGGCCCAAAATTTGAGAAAGGCTAACCTCAAATTTTGCATGAAAAGGTGTCGATTAGGGAGAAAGATTATCGGCACTGGTATTCAGCATTGACGAATATAGTCATCAGCCTCATTAAATATCACATGGCCGATTAAAGATCATTTTAAAACTGTGTTAACTTCAAGAAACTATTTATATAAATTTCCAGTTAGCTAACTGAAGAGATGCTGCTAACTCTGGGAACTCTCTGCGCCCTTTGTTTTTCTTTGAAGTTAAAACAAAGACACGTGAAAAATGTAACATTTCACAACTATTTAACAATTTTTGAAAAATGTGTTTACCGAAGAAAACTGTGAGGCGCTATAGTATCTGTTTAAGTTTTCATTTAGCTTTCTAAGACATACCGATGACCCGAGTAACTCCCTGAACTATTTTTTTTTTTAGACATGTCTATCTCTGGTCTTCGAAAGCCACCATCCTGCCTGATTTGGATGTCTCTCTCCTCCAACACAGCTGACTCAAATGATCAGCTCATCAGCAAGCTCTGTAGAAGCCTGATAATGATCCTGTTCGTCGAAAACAGGTAAGAGAGTGCCTCTTGAGGACCAGGGGTTCCCTACCTGTTGGGTCTGATATTACAGATCCCCTTAGTTACTGACCGTGCACCAAGGAAAAAGGAGGCAGAAGCTGTTGCTTTGTTTTATTGCAACCGCGGCTGGGAGAGGAGAGGAGGCGCGAGACCTTAACTCACGCTCGGCTCCTTCCGACTCTCTCTCCTCCCCCGGCCACCTCGTCGCTTTTATTACAGTTAAGTTTCAGTTTCGTTTCATACGTCATGGAAAAATACAAAACATTAGAGAAAGTTGAGCGGCGCCTCTAAACGACAGTTGATAATATAAAAACATAAAAATATATACAGGATATTCTTTAAAATACACATAATGTTAAGACTACTGTTTTAAGCAACTTCACATTCCCTCCTGTTGTGGATTTAAAAGGATATCAGTAAATACTAAAACAATTAAGTTTTCTCAGTATTACTTCATTAATAGATTCACAACATTTGAACCATTCTCAGGAAATGGCGAAAACCCTTAACTTAAAGGGAAAAATTCCATAACTCCCCCACCGCACGGTGACGAGAACCTCTTGGTCTGAGAATGGAACTGAATTTGAAGTTAGGAAAACACAATAAGATGAGGGTCACACTTTTGTGTCGGTCTCCACAGTGTCAACATAATCCTCTACGCGTAGTAAGTTATATTGATACATCTGGGCCACGAACATACGGGCGACTAATCTCTTAGACATTGGGACAATACAGCAGGAACAAATAACACATAATAAGATAAACATTATAATGATCAAAGTCCAAACAATGTCTGAAAAAGGGTCATCTTCTCCTTTGTTCTTCTTCTTTTTGACAAGAATCAGGGGGTAATCCCTTATCTGAGTTCGGTGACCTTTTTGCAGTGACTCTGGTGGATCCACGTCTCTCTCTCAGCGATTTTGAGAGCGGTGGGTGTGGTCAGGAGAACAACGAATGGGCCGTCCCAGCGTGGGCTCGACCATGTTTTCCTTTTTATCACCTTCACCAACACCAGGTCACCCGGGGTCACCGTTTCCTGTGCAGGAGGAAGAGAGGTAGAGGGCAGATCATTTGCTCTTGACACAGTCCGTTCTTTAAACAAGTCACATAACCATTTAGTCAGTGGATCTGCCTCTCCTGTTTTGTCTGACCATGGCTGATTTTCCCATAAGGGGAGCACAAAGGGTCTGCCTGTTACTGCCTCAAAGGGCGTGATCCCTTGTGGGTTTGGCGTTATTCTCATGTAAGTTTTTACTAGAGATAAACACTCAGGCCATGGTTTTTTGGTTTCTTCCATGGTCTTTTTGAGTCTTAGTTTAATAGTACCGTTGGTCCGTTCAACTAAGCCTGCGCTCTGTGGGTGATATGCACAATGATTTTTTAGGGTGATCCCTAAGTGAACGGCCATATTGTCAACGATGGTATTTACAAAATGGCTACCGTTATCACTCCACAAGACTCGTGGAATGCCATGTTCTGGTATTATGTGTTTACAAATAGCTTTAGCTACTGTGAGGGCGTTTGGATGTTTTGAAGGAACAAGTTCAACCCATTTAGTTAGTGAGTCTACTAACACTAAACAGTACTTGTGCTGACCACTTTTGTGTAGTTCAATAAAGTCCATGTATAAAACTTCAAATGGGTAGGAGCCCACTGGGCATTTCCCTCTCTGTGGTCTTAAGTTTCCCTGAGCATTGTGACGACAACACACCATACATGACCTACAAAAAGTTTTAAAATAGGTTTGTAAGCCCTGTGGTTTGTAAGCCCTGTGGTATTGTCATTGTCTGTTCTACCATAGATACCATCCCTCCTGTTGAGACATGGGACTTGCCATGACTCAATGTGGCTACTGCGTGGAACAGACTGCGGGGGATGACTGGTCGGTCTTCTTTGTGGTAGAGGCCTTCTGGGGTGAGTTCAATGTTCATCATTTTCCATAGTGTTTTTTCTTTGTCTGGAGCGTTGTTTTGCATGTCAATTAGTACTTGTCATTAGCTATTTTCGTCCATGTGATGGGATCGGCCAGGGCGATGTCTTCTTGGTAAATTAAATCCACCAGTGGTTGCGTTATTTCGGCGAAGTCCAGAACTCATAGACGGCAAAAATTCACTAGGCCTAGGAAGGCCATCATCTGTCTTTTGGTCTTTGGTTTGGGGGCATCAAGGATAGCTTGTTTCCGATCAGAGGTTAGTTTTCTTCCTTCTGCCGATATGATGTGACCTAAGAAAACTACTTCGGTCTGAGTCCACTGTAGTTTGGTCAGTGAGGCTTTGTTTCCTGTCTTTGCCAGGTGTTGACACAGTTTCACTGCTTCTTCTTGATTTTCTTCTTTGGTTGGACTGGCGATGAGAATGTCATCTACGTAAATTCAGATTTGAGTGGTTTCCCTGTGTTCATGGAGGCTCAGACAGTTGTTGATTTCTTGAGAGAAAATGGTGGGGCTCTCTGCATAGCCTTGGGGTAGTCTCGTATAGGTGTACTTCTTTTGATTAAAGGTGAAACCAAACCAATGACGGGCAGACTCGTGCAATGGGATGGAAAAGAAGGCGTTGCTTAGATCAATTACTGTGAACCATTTCTGTTCTGGCTTCAGCGCATTGAGTAGGGTGTGGGGGTCGGGGACGCAGGGGGCTCTCTGTTTTACTGCCTGATTTACGGCTCTTAAGTCGTGGACCATTCGCCAGGTCGTGGTGTCTGCTTTCTTTACTGGAAAGATTGGAGTGTTACAAGTTACCTTGGGGGCTTCTATGAGCACTCCAGCTTTTACCATGTTCATGATTACTGGTGTGATTCCTTCTTTGGCATCAGGTTTGAGTGGGTATTGATTGATTCGTGGGCGATAGTTTGTTCTTGGTTCAATTGTTACTTCTGTGGCTGTGGTCATTAGGCCCACATCGGTTTTTGACGCTGACCACAGCTGAGGTGGTATTTGATCCATGGCGTCTTTTAGTGCCAGGATCGTGGTTTCCTCCGGATGTCATGTACTTAGGTGGGTGCTGGGGACAAATGTTGTCACCCAGTTTAGTTTTTTCCTCCAGACCACGTTTCCTGATGACATGATGCGTTTAAATCTTCCATCTTGACATGGAGTCCACGGAAGTCGTTGTTCGGACCATGTTACATCTCTTATTTTTGATCCTATGTCTTTCCATCTCCAGCCTGTTGGTTTTGCCAGTGAAATGTGGAAGGGAATGCCAACGCCTTCATATGTGGTTAATGCATATATGTAATCTGGAAAGATTACTGTGGCTGCCATCCATCCTGCTTGTTCGTCCCAAATTAGGTCCTTTATTTGGGCCCGCATGGTTGTCAATCGGGACCATTGATCAAAGAAGTCTCTGTCCTCTTTGTTCGGGGCGAAGCGGATGGTGGAGTGAAGTGGGTACGTGGTTTGGGGCACCCAATTTGAATTTGGTAGGATTTGTTCTGGCATCTGTTGCAGATTGTTTGTTACTGATGTTGGACCTTTTTGGATCGGATCCAGACTGTAGAATGGGCGTGGTTTGTCTTTTCCTTCTAGTACTAACATCTGCATTGGTGTTTCTTGTCCTCTTTTTGTCACGACCATGCTAGAGCCTTCGACCATTAATACAAGGCTCATGGCTTTTATCAAATCTCGTCCGATGAGGTTTTCAGGACAACGAGGCACGTAAACGAAAGTTTGATCTGGGTATTCTGTTCCGTCTTCATCAATAATGGTCAGTGGTTCGGTAAAGTAATGGATGGCTGGTCTACCTCCCACTCCTATGACCATTATTGTGCTTTTTGACAATTTGACACCTGTTGGTAGATCAGTGATCACGGAGGATTGTGCTCCTGAATCCACAATGAATTTCAATGTTGTAGTAAATGGCCCTAAGCCTAGTTTTCTTACTGCTGGGTCAATAGAGGACATCTGGCTAAACAGGACTGTCAGGTCAAGCACCTCGACGATCGTTCTGGTGTCATCAGGGTTTTCATCACTTGACCTTTCCTGCTCGAGTCATTCGGTTGGATCCCAGTGGTCAGATCTTGGGGTCTCAATTTTTTGTTTGGAGCGGCAATCTCGGGCAAAGTGGCCGTACTTGCCACAATTGTAGCACACATCCTGTCTGGTGGCTGGTCGGCCTCTTCCTCTTCCGCGTCCACGTCCTCTACCCCGATTGGGTTGGTTTTGGTAGTAAATTGGTCCAGAAGGTGGAGGAGAGGCATGTTGAAAAAATGTGTGCATGGCATTGAAGACTGATGATTGCGCTTTTTGTCTTTTTAGGTCTTCAGCGTGTGAGGCCCAAGCTACGAGATCATTCACCGGGGCAGTTCTCCAGGTGTGGTAATGTTTCTTGATAAAATTGACTGTACCGTCCACTAGTCCATCCAGGAATGTTGCCCGCAGTAATGTTTGGTATGTGCTTTGTGCCTCAGTGCTTTCTTCGATGCCACCATGTAGTTTCAGTACGTCTTGGAGCCGGTCCACATATTTTTGTGCGCTTTCTTCAGGTTCTTGGCGGCATTGGCGGACTTTAGTTAAATCAGGTGGTTTCTTGAACACTGCGATGGCTCTTTCTAAAAGAGTATTTAGGGCGTTGTCTAGTTCTTGGCCTGGTTGGTAGACTTGGCCTCGTTGGTTGGCTGGAGCAAAGGCTCCTTGGAATCTTCCAACTCGATGTCCTGCGGTCAGACGTAGGACGCTTAGTAATTCATTGCCATTGAGGTGATAGGATCCATGTAGTTCTCTAATTGCAGCTGCCCATTTTTCAACGTTGTCTTCAATGGGAGGAACTGATGCGCATGCGGCTACTTTTTCTTCTTCGGTCCATGGGCGATAGAGCAGCAAGGTCTGTGGATGAGCAGGTTGACCAGGATTTGGCATTCCATAAGCTGGGTTGGCTACAGCTACCATGGGATATGCTGCCACCTGCTGAATGTCTGGGTATAATTTTGTTGTTGCAGCCAGGACGTCTGCTGTTGGTTTGTTTGATCTTGTACGGCTTCCAATAGGAGGGGAGGCTCCGTCCCCAAAACTCGTGGAGGTGGAATTTGGGGAGGAGGTAGACGGGGTAGGCGGTTCCCGCTGTTGGTTGACGTTTACTTCCTCTTCTGGATCATTTTGCTGTCGCACTTCAGCCGGTGCATTTCCGTTGTCTCTTCGTCTGGCGCCGGTTTCTTCCGTTGGTCTTATCTTCATCTGATACATTTTTCTTTCTGTCTTTTCCTTTTTTCTTTTCTCACTTTCCAAAATGCTTTCTGCCCTTATTTTACACTGTTTTATCCACACTTCAACAGCACGTAGTTGTGCTTCCAATTTTTCTACATTCTTTCCCTTTTTAATCTTCTTTGCTCTTTTCTCCACTAAACTTTTCTTAACTTCCTCTTTGTTCCTGACATCTCTCAAAGACGGGTTAAAATCATACTTGGTCACCCAGGATTCCAGATACTTGCACGCATTAGCGTCAAAGCTTGCAACAAACTTAACATTTTGGTGTTGTTCTATTTCTTTTCTCAATGACTGGCCCATTGTTTCCACTCCCGAGCGGGCAGCAGTTACTCCCTTTTTTCCTTATCTCATAAACACGCACAAAGTACACACCCACACAAAAACACACGCACACAACCACACACACACACATAAACTCACACACAAACACACACACTTAGTCTTTTCTGTGGTGCACCACTTTCTAATTTAAAACCATGATTTGTGTTTTAGGCGATTATTTTTAATCGCAGTCAGTTCTGTTCTGACCTAATAAATCTTTGTTATATTGAACACAGATATTTTGGTAACCAATGAGTGGGGAGGTGTAAATTATTACGTATTTACGGCAACGTTTAATTTCCTCTACCCGGGCACCCGAAAACGACACTTTTTTTTAACAAGTTAAAAACTAGTCAATAAAAGTATTTTGGATCTCATCTAATAAAACCGTGATCCCTTTGATGCCCGGATCATGTATACCATGGGTTTTTTTTCTCTTCTTCACGGGCCAACGCCCAAGCGCTTCTCTTTTACTCCCCACTTTTCTATTTTTCTCTTACTTCTTCAGTATATTTAGTGTTCCTTTTTTCAAACTTCTGTGTAAATCGTGATAATTAAACAGCATAATACCTGTTAGTCCTCGGTACCGGTCTGGTTCGCAGGACCCGGTGTCCGGGCGAACGGCCGAGGCCGGAGCGACGAGACCCGTCACGCAAGGGGAGACGCTGTCGACAGATTCTCGGTGTCCTCGGTTCGGCGGCGGTCGTCCGTCCAGATGCAGGTCCCAGGTTTTGGCACCAATTAAATGTTGGGTCTGATATTACAGATCCCCTTAGTTACTGACCGTGCACCAAGGAAAAAGGAGGCAGAAGCTGTTGCTTTGTTTTATTGCAACCGCGGCTGGGAGAGGAGAGGAGGCGCGAGACCTTAACTCACGCTCGGCTCCTTCCGACTCTCTCTCCTCCCCCGGCCACCTCGTCGCTTTTATTACAGTTAAGTTTCAGTTTCGTTTCATACGTCATGGAAAAATACAAAACATTAGAGAAAGTTGAGCGGCGCCTCTAAACGACAGTTGATAATATAAAAACATAAAAATATATACAGGATATTCTTTAAAATACACATAATGTTAAGACTACTGTTTTAAGCAACTTCACACTACCCCTGGTCTGCTTTAAGATATAACTACAAAGTTATGAGTTGGAATTTGTTTTTATTTTGATGCCAATATTTTTTCTTTTCTTTTTTACGTCAAATGATTATCAGATAAATTAAATAAAAGGTTATCGGCCCCTCGACGACTACGGTATTGATATCGGTCCTGAAAAAAACTTCTTGGTCAACATATACAAATGTGTTGCCACACAGTTTCACACTCTTTTTCTCTACAAGTAAACTTTGACAGTCCTCAAAAAGTTAAATTTTCAGGAAAAAAAGTGCTTTTTGGGAGGGACGGACGGGGACTGAGTGTGTGCATGTGTGTTAGAAGTGAAGCAAAACAGAAGTCGTCATCCTGTTGTGGGTATCCGAGCAACCGCATTATAAAGCAGAATAATTTACATCTCTATAACTTTTTTGTGGACACATTTCATCCCCTCTCTCCTGCAATATTTTACCGGGACGTTTTTCGAAATTGTCCCGGCAATGAAAAACAAGTGGAGCGGCGCAGACCTCCGCCAAGGCCAAACTCCTCGGGTCCTGTCATGTCTGCTGATACATGGATGAATGATGTGGGAGGTTTTAGAGCTAGTGGTGGCCTGAAATTAGGCGCAGGCAGTGGCAGTAAAAACCTTGTATGTAGGTCAACATTTCACATCAACATTTAATCGTTAAAAATCCAGAATCCCGCTACAGTTTTACACTCCTTTTGGCCCTGATAAGTTACATCGTCAATAAAATTGGACAATAGTTTTAGAGATTAGATAGTAATTCCCACGAGTAACAGTATAGTGGTTTGTCAGAGGCTGGTGTCCAAATTTTATATGCAAGAACAAACCCTGTACATAGATCAACATTTCATCATAATAAAAAAAAAAAAAATCCTGGCTCATTCCACAGTTTTGCACTCTTTTGGCCCTGATAAATTAAACTGGAAGTAAAATCCGACAACATTTCCCACGGTCCATCCATTCACATTTCCGTAGGAAGTTTTTTTTTTTTTTTTACTCGCGACTACCACCTATGGCCCAAAGTGTAATTACAACATCCGTGTCAGGCTCGTTCATGGCGCGAGTACGTGCACGATCTTAAAGCGAAAGCCACAGTTGACAAACGAAGACGTCACTTCAAATGAGGTAAGAAAAACTCTGCCCCTCCCCAAAGAAACTGTAGAGTGTGCGGGTCCGCACACTCTACTATAAAGGGAAGATAAAAGCTGATAGGTGCAGTCAGAGTAAAACAGTCAGGGCTCTTCGTACTCATCTGGGCATTGGTGGCGCATGCATGATGTAGAAAAAGATTTAATATCACCTTTTTAAACTGCACAATGCACCTTTAACTTTTTGACTGCCAAAAACGTTAAATAACGTTTAGTAAAATCCTATGGAGGAGTGCCAAAGACGTTAAAAGACGTTTGTTTCAAAACAGAGGTGAAACTAACCATTTTCTATTGTTGATTACTGAAAAACGGAATAAGGTAGAAACAAACTTTTTTTTCTGATGAAAGATGAGAGTCCAATCTTTCATTTGGTAGTATGTGTGTTTCCATAGTCCAAACACATAATTTTCTATGGACCTTGAAAGATCAGTCAAAATGCTTAAAATCGGCTGGCACCCACGGCATCCCTTTTCTGAAAACGTCTGGCAGTCAAAGAGTTAATGGGGTTAAATGGTATGCAAAATGGATGAATGATATCCATGTATGGCCCTAATAAATAATACTAGACCTAAAATTGGACAGTAAATACCATGAGGAAAACAAAAAAGTTCCTAGATCTGAGGGGTTGGTTTTATTAAAAACACCAGCTTCTGGAAAAAAAAAAAGAAAAACTGAACAGGGCTATTCGTAAAAAGAAACGCTAAGCTGAACAGTGACTTTGTCTGTAATATTTTTTTGCCTTTGTGGCACCTCAAATTCTAAAACATCAAAAGCAATAGACAGCCTAAATTTGTTTGTCTATCAACGTATTGGCATTTCTCTCTCTCATGACCGATGTGACAAGTTGAAAACACAACAAAGCAATGCAATGTTACTACTTTTAGGGATCTGTTAGAAATTACAGTGATTGAAAAACATACTTGACGACTATTTACGTTGGTGGCAGGAAACGGTTGGATTCCAGTTGAGGAATATAAACGTCCATGGCGGTGAATACGTCTAAACAATAAAAAATTGTGTTTTAGAGAGCATTTGAATTCATTTCATTGGGGAAAATTGATTCAATGTATTACGAAAATGCATTAGAAACTTGTTCAAGAAGGCTCCGGAAACTTATCGGTTAGAATTGTACGGCATTATCTGGCAAGCACCTCAACATGGCTTGCTGGAATGGATCCTGGATCCCGCCACACTTTTACATGGATACAACCTGTCCCACAATGTCTGGGCCTACTGCGAAGCACCCCCCACTCGGCTCCTTTTCCTCCTCCTCCTCCTCCTCCTCCTCCTCCCGTCCCCTCCCCGGGTGTGCCGTGAGAGCAGATCATTGTCATCTTTTCTCCTTCTATCTGCTCGGTGCTTGGGTGACACGCACATTATTTACTTTATGGCCGAGGACTCCATCGAAGACCCCCCACCCTTCGCACCCTCACCACCCTCCATCAGTCACACGCCACACAATGGCTTCCTGCTTATCTGCACGAGTGTCCCTTTTTTTACGGCACTTCAGGGCGCCGTAAATTTCTTTTTTTTTTTTTTTTTTTTCCCCCCTCCTTCTTCTTTTTGCTGCTTGCGTATTCGAGAGCTGCTACGCTTTTTGGATTGGCCCAGACTGCGAGAGTGCCCGTGAAAAAAATTACGACTGTTTTCTCACACACACACACACACACCACTCTCTCTCTCTCTTTGTGTGTGTGTGTGTGTGTGTGTATGCGGTTGTAAACATGGCGCACCTCCCAAACTTGTTTGGAATAAATAAGGCAATGATTATTTCTTGTTGTTTCCGTGAGAAAAAAAAAAAACATGTCATACCAGTCGGGGCGGGCTGACATTGCTGACCATGTCCGGCGGCCCAATTACCGCCCGCCGAACGTGCCCCCCCCGTATAACACATGGTGTGCGTTACCCCCTCCCAATTATTCCTGCATAAGCAGATTGTGTGCAACATCAAACCGGCGACGGGGCTGGCTGGTGTGCGGGCCGCCTCCAGCAGAGTGCTCTTTCTTTCCTATCATTTGATCTCATATTGTAATCCCAGGTGCTTTGAATAATTTATGGGATACAGCTTCTCGTTAAACAATAATTTATATGTGTCTATGAGAATTGATTCCACAGGAATGCACATCTAAATAATGAGAGAATCTGCTGCATTTCATCTATAAGAAGAAGACGCAGCGCTGGGGATAATAATAGCGAAACAAAGGCGGCTTTTTCTCTCAACAACAACAACAACAACAAGAGCGGTGCCCGCAATAAGCACGATAATAATACAAATAAAAAGTGGTATTTACGGAGGCTACTATTTAAATGAGTTTAATGAACTTCCCTGGTGCCAGTGGGCAAAGTACGGCCTGCGGGCGACATATGACCCATTACGCTCTTCAATCATTCAATTATCAAGAGTCTGTAATAATAATATTGCCATTTTTGTTGTGGGCCCAATTGACCTTTAGTAGCAGATTTTTCTCTTTCTAAATGTTAGAAGAATACACAAGAAAATTGTAGTATTCTCAAAGTGTGGTATGCGTACCACCACTACCACACACACACACACACGCTCCCTCTAGTGGTACGTGAAATTAGCCACTTAATGAAATGTTCAAAATGTGCACAATGTTAAAGCAAACAAAATCAGAATTCATATAAACTGAGTGATAAATACATACATATTGCACTGCAGACATGTAGCATTTTTAGGTTTAAAAAACGAAATGTGGTTCCCAAACATTCAACAAAGCCGAAATAAAGTTTTAGGTGTACAATTTTGGCTTATTTTTTTATGTAAGGACGTGGCCATTGTGGCTAAGAATCCAAAGTGGAGACAACCGACGTGAACTTTCTCGGAGTGGCGGCGACCTCGTGTTTCCCTCGGTTCTATCTACTTTATGGGTTGGGTTGGGGTGGATTGGGGGAGGTTGGGGGGGGGGGGGGGCTACCATCTCTATCCTCATGCATGATGAATTTATTGTTAATGCAAAAGGCTTGTAGCGCCCAGTGCTAATGCCCTGGGAGGAATGATGCAACTGATTCCTTCTGAGGCGGAACAATCCGGATGTTCATCAGTGTGTGTGTGTGTGTGTGTGTGTGTGTGCGTGCGCGTGCGCGCGTTTGAGAAGAATAGCTGAAGCTTCAGAATATTATATCAACATGTATTGTCGCAAGCCCATGAAAACCATGTAAGTCCATTTTAAACACAATTTGACTTTTTTTGTTCAACATAACTTGAGCATCAAACGCACTGTCGAAGTTAAACCGCAGATACTGTAAAAAAAAAAGAAAAAAAAAAGTGTCTTTTTTTTTTTTTAAACGTCTTACTTAGAACGAGTATCTCCATTGGCTGTCAGTAGTCAACGTGTTATATGTATACAATAAAAGAAACTTAGTAAGGCTTGATATTTGTGTTATGTTAAAACCAAACAAAAACAACTCTTATATACTGACAGTTAAACTATTGATAACTATTGGCGGCCTGAAATTGACAACGTTTGCGTTTGTTACTATCGGGAAAAAAACCTGCGTATATTTACTGTAAGGCTAGAGTGTTTTTTTTTTATTTAACATAAGGGAACATCAAACGTGGCTGTTGAATTTGAGCAATCAATAAAAATGCCTTTTATTAAGGCATACTCATAACAAATGTCATGTTTTTCAATACAAAGCAATCATCAAATGTAGTGTCAAAGTTAAACCTTAATAAATAAAAACATCTAAGTCCATGTTAACTCTTTGACTGCCAGACGTTTTCATAAAAGGGATGCCGTGGGTGCCAGCCGATTTTAAGCATTTTGACTGATCTTTCAAGGTCCACAGAAAATTATGTATTTGGACTATGGAAACACACATGCTACCAAAAAAAGATTGGACTCTCATCTTTCATCAGAAAAAAAAGTTTGTTTCTACCTTATTCCGTTTTTCAGTAATCAACAATAGAAAATGGTTAGTTTCACCTCTGTTTTGAAAAAACGTCTTTTAACGTCTTTGGCACTCCTCCATAGGATTTTATTAAACATTATATAACGTTTTTGGCAGTCAGAGTTAAGGTTAACGTTTTTTTGTTTTTTAACATAATGCCAACATTACACATACGACGGCATATTAGGGCCATGTATAAATATATTTTTTTTAGAGGGCGGGGGCAAAATTTTGAGAGAAAAAAGCTGTCAGAAGTCCACTTTTAGTCTTGAGTGTTTTTTGTTTTTGTTTTTAGCATGACATCAACATCAGACATATACAAATAAAATGTTTTTTTATGAAGTGATATTTGGAAATGATCTCCAATAGGCAAGAGAAGCCAGAAACGTGTGCATTTAACACTAGCCAATAAAAAAATAATAAATAAAAAAAAATATTTGAACATAATTGAACGTACACGTGCAACATAGGAGGACAGTCTCCTTGCGTTAATTGGACTCACATGATTTAATTGGTCTATGTTTAACGTGTTGTTTTTTGCAACTGAAAGCTGACAGTCGAGCGATTCCTTTTTGTCGGCGGAGGTGCAACGTCGCGACTAACTTTTATCGCTTTGCGCTCGCTAAACGAGGAAGTTTGCTGACTTTTCTACGTGAAGTGGCGGCGACCAATTATCCACCGACGTGTGACGCAGTCAGAAGTCTCCGTCAAGTTCCCTGACACCTTGTCAGTTGTTTTCCAGGAAGGAGGTTTTTTTTTCTTCTTTTTTTTTTTTTTACCAGCTCCAAACAGGGTGGGAAATAATAATAAATAAATAAAAAAAGTCTGCAGTTGAGTTGCCTAAAGGTTTGGATTTAACTTGGACCGGGCCGATACATTTTTAATTATCAATTCTTTTTTCCCGAGGTGGTGAGATAAGCGGTCCATGTTGTTTGTAATCCCACCTGGAAAAAAAGGAGGGAAAAAAAGCATTTTTTTTTGCCATGAAAAAAAAGCAACATTATTACGTGTAAACGTCGCTCATTAGTGACAAGATTTGAGGCGTCACGTGAGGACTCGGGAGGGAGGGGGGAGGGGGGGGGGGTGAAAAAACAAGATGATAAAACGTAGATTAGCATTTTAGAAAGTGCCCGCGTCCCGTGCATCATTCTGCTTCAAAGAAGAAAAAGATAAATGATGATGCCATTAAAAGTGAACTAATTAAGGAATGCTTCTTTTAAAAACTCATTAACTGCACCCTCATTTACATAATGATGCATATTAATTAAGTTTTAATGAATCTGAGCTTCCATCACGTCCCCTCTCCTTGGCAGCGGCGCCGCGCGCCATTGCCACAAATGAATAAACACTTCTTTTCTCTTAAGTATATTTCTCTTGGCTTTTGCCGGCAAATGGGAAATGGATTATTTTATTTTTTTTAAACAATGGACACCAACAAACAAAAGCCTTCAATGACGACTCCGTTGGAAAGCAAGCAAGCAAGCACGCACGCGCGCGACTCTCCCCCAAGGTCGGACGACGACTGACACAAATCACAAGTACACATTTGAAATAAAAGTGAAATATCGCTCATTGTATCCTGCATATTTTTTTTTTATTTTTAGAAATAGGTTTTAATAGATTTTTTTTTTTTTTTCTTTGTGAGAATCTTCATTAATTCCAGCCGGCGTCGTTGTCTTCTTGCAATGTGACAGGCAAAGGCTTTCTTCTAATGAGATGCATTTTAAATTAGAGCGCACCTCTCCACGTCGCCAGCTGGTGCCTGCTCAGGTGCGTCTGTGTTGTGAATGACGGAATGCGCGCACACACACACACGCGCACACACATCTTCACTCCTTAGCACCCTCACTCAACAAAGAGAGTGACTGGTGTTAATCCCGGCTTTTAGCACACTTTTATTATGTCAATCCACTCCATTATTAATAAATAGTATTATTTAAGTTTTTTTTTTTTTTTTTTTTACATTTAAACTGGACTACTGTCACTTTTTTGCGTTGCATGAATCAAATAAGCTTAGCAACCAATAAAATGTGTTTTATAAGGTCGTACTTTTAACAAGTATCTCTAGAAATGTGCTTCAACAACAAAGACTCAAACATGCCGTTCTTCCCAAAAATGATATAATAAAATTATGTGTGTGTGTGTGTGTGTGTGTGTGTGTGAGGGAGAGAAACGAATGTAAAAACTATATGACATGTATCCTTTTACACACCTTTTTAAGTTTTGACTTTTTAACAGTATCTTCTCATTGTCAATGCAGCAAAACTAAATGACCAGTAAAAAAATGTTATTTCCATTCCATCTTGCCAACAAAGTCTATTCAGTGAGATTCAGTTTGACTGAGAAAAAAGTTACTTTTAAAGGATTTTTTTTTTTTACAGAAAACTTAGCTAGTTTTTCAAGCTAGAAGCTAAAATGCACCCTGAAAACTTGAGCACTTTTACATAGGCAAGTTTGTTTATGTATGAAAACTACATATGGTCACTTTAAAAGGCTATTTGGAGGGTTGACGATAGCTTCTGTATTCGCGTTTTTGTTCGGTTAAAGGGGCCGGGAGGTGCTTTTTACGGTTGACTCTCATTGCATATTATTGCCATCTGATAAAAAAAAAAAAATCCACTTTTAAGAGTACACGTGTTCACACATCTGTTGTTTTCTCGACTGTCAACACCTCGAGCTCAACGGCCGATTGAAGTGTCCTATTTTCACTTACAGTAGGTCCATAGTAACACAATACAGTTGACTTTTCTTTACATGATACACACTGTTCAAGCAAAACCACCAATAAAAATGCGCTAAATAATGTTTTTTTTTTTTTTTATGTCCTCACTGATTGCAAAAAAAATGTTCATCAAATATAAACCCGTAGTACAGCACATGGTTATTGCTTATTATGCCACAGAAATCATGTAAATCCCTTTTAAAGCATCTTTTAGAACTAACAATGTTTTTCCCAATTTTTTTCTAAACTAACCCCACCCCCCCTTTTTTTTTTTTTTTTTTGCCTTTATGGCTGATAAAATGTTGAAATGATAAAATTCCTCCACACTTTCGGGCAGATGAAAGACTTTGATCACCCATTTCTTTGCTACTATCACATCTAGATAACCAATAAAACATGTATTTTATTGTGCCATATTACCATGTAAGACAATATAATTGGACTTTTTTAACGTACTGGAAAGCATACAATAAAAATGTCAAACATCGCCTGCCGGAATACTTCACAAAATATCAAAAAGTGCAAAACAGAAAGAGTGTCCTAATATTATATCAATCCATTTGAAGACTTACGTTTTACTTTTTATTGGGACGCAAAAGTCCAAAATATTGCCCAAGCTAGACCATCAAATTAAAAAAAAATAGCATGCAAGTCCACTTTACAGAATTGCTTATGTCTTATTTTCATTATCTCATGAAAACCATGAAAGTCCTCTTAAAGAGTATTTTAAGGTGTGACAATATCTACCACATTACTGTTATTATTATTGTCATCATTTTTAGGTGTCATGTGATTATTTTTTTTTATTGTAATTAATCACATGACTTCAACAGTTAACTCACGATTAATTGCAAATTGTATATCTGTTCTAAATGTACAATAAAATATATTTTTTCCAAATTTTCATACTCTTAACACAAAAATTAAAAAAAAAACTAATAGAAATATGGCTGCATTTTTTAGTCATCGATTCGGTCATTTCATAATAATTCATAAAATTAAGTTAAAATTAAAAAGATGTACTGTAAAAAAATTTGTGTGATATTGATTTGTGTTGAGGTCATTTTTCTGCCACTAGATGGCATAATTCCTGTTGTAAGACGTTGGTGACAGCTCAGTGCATTTTTGACATGGAGGTGTCTGCTACATTGCGACTGGAATTCCCCCAGTACAGGCTTTCCAAGTAAGGGGCGGTCATTAGTCGGGCGTTAAAAAAATTTGTGGTGTTAAAGGAACTTTAAATTAACTCAAAATTAACGCACTCATTTTGACACCCCTATTTTTATTTATTTATTTTATAGTTAATAAGGTTTTAAAACATTCCAGCACAGGTTTGGCCAACTGAAACACTAGCGTCTGTTCGCAGCTGTTTCGGGAATGGCGGCGGAGGAGCGGGGGTTTGCGCCGGCACGGGGGTGAAAGGTCGCACCAGTCGGATGATCGCAAGTACACGGGCAGAGCGCGTCGCCGCCGTGTTGGGAAACGCGGGGGAAGCAGATGCCCGTTAATTAGGGGAAATGTGACGGACAAGATTTGATCAGCGAGGGGTGCGCCTGCCTCCCGCAGCATGGCAGCTGTTGTGAGGGGGATGCTGGCGGGGATGGTGTGCCTCTGTGTGTGCGTGTGTGTGTGCGCGCGTCCCCACAGGGCACCGCCACACTTCACAGACGCGCCAGCGAGCGTCCGCAGGCCAACGCGCAGCCCCGGCGAGAGGCACTATTTACGGCACAATACGATGCAACTCATTAAACTCTTCGCTCCCCCCTAAAACTTTTGTTTGTTTCCGCAGCATTTACGCACAGTTTTCTTTCATTATTTCGAAGGGGTGGGGTGGGGTGGGGTGGGGTGGGGTGGGTAAAGTTTGAAAAAGTTGTCTCGTCCGTGCACGTATGCCAGATGTCGCTACTCAACAGGAAATGCGCTATCTTTAATTTAACGTAATGTTAGCAGACATTTATTTTCATGTCTGATAGATGGATGGATACAGTTGATGGATGGATGGATGGACAGATTGTACAGCTTTAAATGAACTGTTAGCAAATAAGTCAGCCGCTTAATCACCGTAAAAAAAAACCTGCGAAAAATAAGCAAATTTGATGTTTTCTCGTTCACTTGTTTCCTTCAAGCTTGAAAAAGTGTTTCTGTAAAATTCTTTAAAAAGAACACTTACTTTGACTATAGTGACTTTTTTGGCCAGTTAATCGATTGAAACTTGGCAAAAAAATTACAGTAGCTAATTTGGCATCTTTTCATTCCTGTATTTCTTTGTTTGTTTGTTTTCGCAAATAATGAATTTTCAGGACAACTCAAGCCACTTAAGACTTAATTGACTTAAAAACGACAATGAATAGCAAATTTCACTTTTTTTTCATTCACTTCTTATTGCGTTTGGGCTGCTAGGTTGAAAAAAAGGCTAAAGGTTTTTCATATTATTATTTTTAATATAATAGTCCTTTACAATTACCAACATTGTTTTTATAGCAAAATAGTCAGCCACTTAATAGAGTCAAAAGTCTATTTTTTATTCATGTAGACTTTTTTTCTTGACTGAAAAAGTATTAAATAAATAAATAAATAATTTTGTTTTGTCGTGGCTTAGCCAGCAAATTTAATGTCTCTTAACTTATGTTTGCCTTTATTCATTTTGTCTCTTTTGGGGTGAAAAAAGTGCTAAAGGTTTTTGGTAAATACTTTTAAATTTAGCTTTTCTTTTTTTTTTTGTAGCAACTCTCAGTCACTCACTTCAATGAGCTATGTGCATTTTTAGTGCATGTTGCATTCTTCTAGATTGGAAAAGTGCTATTTTAATAAAAAAAATAAATAAAAAATTAAAAAAAAATATATATATATATATATATATATATTTATATTTATAGGCAAATTAATTGATTTTCTGATTTGAGTCTCCCACCAGAATATGTAACTCATCAAAAACAAAAAATTCCCAAAAAGTTTTTGATACATCTTATCGTTAATCCTTACTTGGCAGTAAGAAATGTCCATCCCATGTGTAAAAGTACCCCCCCCCCCCCAAAAAAAAATCTTGTTTTTTCGCTACTTTGCCTGGACAAACTAATAAAAAGTTTATGACATGAGGAACCTAATCGACTTTGAAACGATGAAAATGACTACAAGGTTGATCTTATTGATATTGTTGATCTGCATTAAAATAACATTTATTTGAGCTTTTCAGAGCCTGCATTTCGGTTTGTGTGCTGTAACCGTAAGAATTACACATGCAGTATGTCGAATATTTATCAAGCTAGTCAGCAAAAGCCAAGTGTTCTTCCAGACTCTTCATTTCCTTTCATTTCATCTGCCTCTTCTATCGCATAATATATGTTAGCCATATGGGGAAATAGCACATTGATATATGTATTATTTATACCACGCACACTAGTATGTGGCGTTTTAGAAAATATATGTAATTGATCACAGGAATGCAAGGTGCTGATAGATATATATATATATATATATATATATATATATATATATATATATATGTTTAGAAATGTAACTTTAGCAGGATGAGTTTTACTCAAGTGGCGTTCCCACTCATCTTTGTTGTCATCTCATCTTCACCTCGGCTGCCAATGTTCGATCCCCAGACGGCAAGCATAACTGACTGCCATACTTTGCTTTTTCATTTGGTTTAAAAAAATTAAAATGAGAAATCTCGTTATTAGCATGAAAAACAAAACAGATTCAATCATAATTTGTCTGTTTTAATGCTCAGATGTACTCAAATATCATCCTGTATCTGTTTCACACCTTTTAACTCAAGCAAAATGAAACTTTCCAAAGACTTGTTTTTTTTTCAAGAAATTGGATATGTTTTTCAAAAAAAGTCACTATTTTGTCTTAATTGAATTCAATAGTGTGTGCTTTCTTTTTTTGGGTGCTAAATGACTTTATTTCCTCATGGTACGGCCGTGGCATGTTTGAAACGACATGAGACGACAAGAAGCAGAACTCCTTCTCCCTCCCTCCCTCCCCTCCCCTAAAAAGCCGCCGCCCACGCCGCAAGCTCGCAGCACCTATTAAAACTTATCTTTCTTTAATCAATTGTTAAATGTCATAGACAATCATCATTTAGCCGCGTCTTGCTGTCGGATTCCTTTTAATCTGGCTGTAAATAGGGCAGCCCTGTCTATCACTTCGCTTCCTGCCACACACCAGAGACTTAAGGTGTTTCAACAATAGCTCGCGAAGAAAAAAAAAACAAAAAAAACAGGAAAAAAAAAAACAAAGAAGTACTTTTTTTGATGCATCACCCTCCTCCTCCTCCCTCTTTCTTCCACTTCTCAAATCCCCGCAGAGAACACCAAAGGTATGAAAAGTGAAGAAAGGAAGGAATAAATCCGGGCGATGATGAATAATTTGAATGTGGAAATGAAGCCGTTTGGAAAAAGAGTGCGAGGAAGAGAGAGACCGCACAAGGAGCAGCCATGGGGAGCGTACAATTAGGTCACCCCAAAATATATAAAAAAATAAATAAAATAATATAAAATAAAATAAAAAAAACTCCTCCAGAAAGTCTTTCTTGGATTTGTCAAATTCAATCGACTTCACTGCCAACAGAATCGCTGATTTGGCTGTGAAGTACGAGGGCGAGAGAAAGGAGGGACGAGGCGTCTCATCATTTATGTAAAATGACACTTTTTTTTTTTTTTTCTCCTTTTAAATTGAAGTTAGGCGAGCCTCTCAGGGAAGGACAGCAGGCAGACATATTGTCTTGGTTGTACGCGTCGTCGGCGATACCTGCGTCGTTGCGTTTAATGACACTTAAGGGAAAAAAAAAAAAAAAGTGTCTCGTCCTTCTTGTGCCCCAATCCGAAGTTGTTGTTTTTTTTTGTCGCTGCTAAAGTTTACAAAAAGTCAAAGCTTCTCATGTCGCTCTAAAAAAAATCTTGTGTTAGACAATGCAATGGCCTTTTAAAATTGAAAGCGTCTCTAAACCAACGGAAATTGCGAGATTCTGCCCCGAAATTTGTAAAAAAGGTAAAATTGAGAAGATCTAAAAGTCCCACTAAAGTTAACGGTTTAGACTGTCGTCTGTTGTTGCCGTCATATGACCCCACAATTTTGCCCCCCCCCCAAAAAATCTGAACAAAACTCAAAACAAGACCATGGAAAGTGAATTCTGAGATTATTTTTTTCCAAAATACGTTTTCGGTGTTTGAAATTTTTATTTATTTATTGACTGTTTCTTTTTTTACTGAGTACTTTTATTGCTTTTATTGTTCCTTGTTTGTACACTTTGAGAATAATTTTATAAATCTAAAGTGTTAAAAATAAAATCTATTATTACTCAAAACGTCCAAAGACTAAGCACTTAGTTGTGAGATGTAGTGTGAAATTGTTTTTCCACCATTTGAGTGGTCCTAATTTGTTGAGGCATTTGTTTTTGTTTTTTTACTTATTAGCAGAGGTGGCAAATCCAGGTCCAGAAAGTAAAAAACCCTGCCACAGTTTGGCTTTAGCCATCGATTCTGGCTAGCTAGCTCTAGCGCCCTAGGTGCTAGTTAGGGAGCTAGCTAGCTAGCACCTGGGGCTAAAGCCAAACTGTGGCAGGAGTTTTACTTTCTGGACCTGGATTTGCTGCCTCTGCTCATTAGCTAAAGCCTTGTCACAGTACATCCAATCACTATGCATGATCTTTGACTAAGAATGCTTTTATAGCTAACTTAGCTTAGCTTAGCTTGCTCCAAAGCGCATCTACGTGGCTAAGTAGTGATCCAGTGTGAGTGTAAAGTGACATGTTTTAATTTGTCCTCATGTACACCACCCAAATCTTATCTGAAGAGGCATCCTTGTCCCTGTGGAAAAAAAAGAAAAAAAAAGTCCTTGCGGTGCTGATTACCGAGTAATCGATGGACTAATCGTTTGGATAAACGATTCTTAACACAGCCCTAAATATGACTTCCACATTTTGAATTGAACGACTAAAATAGAAACTTTTCTACCATATTGTCATTTCGACTTCCCCGACTGGCCAGGAGAAGTCGCTCACCTGCTATTGAGGTGTCCATTTTGTCTTCAAATCCTCTAACTTGACGTGTGAAGAGAAAAAGTACCATTTGAAATCAAAAATGCAAATGGATTTTTTCCCACCCCAGCTCTGCTATCCAGCCGCTCGTGTGACATTAAACCTGCCGCCACAAACGAATGGTCACAGCTCCTCTGGATTATTCATTTGAAAAAGTTTCTCAAATGGCTGAGCTGCGGGGGGGGGGGGGGGGGTGATGGCAGTGATGATTGGGTGGGTGTGGTGACTGACTGAGGCCCAGAGGATTTGACTGGAGCGCACCCAGCAATACTCAAGAAAAAAAAAAGAAGTGCTTTGTTAGAAGAGCGAGAGGCATCCCTTGGGCTGTCTCTTTGAATAAGCCAGGAGTAAAGCATCACACACACACACACACACACACACACACACATCTCACTCACTCTGTTCCCAAACTACCCACCGCCCACCCTCCTCCGCACCCTCCTTCTCCCCTCAGACCGACAGAAGTATAATTGTGCCACAGGGTTTTAGCTGCGGTGACATATCTGTCACCTGGAGACAACGAGGCGCACCGTGCTCTCCGGAGGAGCCTCGTCTTCCTGTTGGGTGTCATGGTGAGAGCCAAGCGAGGAGGGTGGGTTCGGGGGTAAGGGGGGTGGGGGGAGAGGTGGGGAGGGCGCTCGTTTGTTGACTTTTGTCACCACATTGATGCTTTGTAAACTTTATCCCCCTCACCCCCCCCCACCCCAAAAAAAAAGGAAAAAAAAGTTTGGTGTGAAGACAGAAGGCCAGTGCTTGTTTTAGTTTATTTTTCAACAGGTGTCATTAACTCATTCACTGGCAGCCGAGTTCCCCAAATCGACAGCTCTTTTTGAGTGATCTTTAGAGACCAACACAATATTCTTGTGTTCTGTAACAATATAAGCACTAGGGATGTGAATTGCCTCGCACCTTGTAATTCAATCTGTATCACGATTCATAGGTCACGATTCGATTTGATACCGATTAATCCCGATACGAATCTAAAAGTCAGTTATTGCGATTTTTATTTTTTTTTTAACTCAAATTTAGAAACTACTAATCAGTAAACTTGTACATGCACACTGTAAGATTTGTATGAAAATGTACTTCAGGCTTCTAACTTTGAGCCACTGTATTTAACAAACAGGTTGCAATCTGTTTCATGTTTGAACAGCATTGAAATCAAATTTGAAGGCCTTTCCATGAATATAACATTTTCCTATGCTTAACTCTTTGACTGCCAGACGTTTTCAGAAAAGGGATGCCGTGGGTGCCAGCCGATTTTAAGCATTTTGACTGATCTTTCAAGGTCCATAAAAAATTATGTGTTTGGACTATGGAAACACACATACTACCAAATGAAAGAGTGGACTCTCATCTTTCATCAGAAAAAAAAGTTTGTTTCTACCTTATTCCGTTTTTCAGTAATCAACAATAGAAAATGGTTAGTTTCACCTCTGTTTTGAAACAAACGTCTTTTAACGTCTTTGGCACTCCTCCATAGGATTTTACTAAACGTTATTTAACGTTTTTGGCAGTCAAAGAGTTAAAGTGTGAAACCTAACCCTAAGACAATTTGTTAAATATTTCCATCAAAAATTGATTGAAAAAAAATGATCGATTAATAAACACCAAACCTACCAAAAGAGTAGACTTCAGCTTTTTTTAGTTCTTTTATAATCACCTATAGAACATGAGTTGGGTTCACCAAAAACAGCAATTTCTCATCAAAAAGCAACGAAAACTCGTTTTTTGGTGGGTGGAAAGTTTTATGTCATGTAGAACCGCGAGGCATTTGTGTTAACCATTAGGGCCTGCCTGACCTTTTACATAATAAAGCAAGCATCGACCTTAAAACTTTTGATTTCAAAACATTGCCTCCACAGTTAAAGCCAACATTTTTTATGACAGTTAAAAATATGAGAATGCTGATTTCTTTTATTTCCTATTAGAGCTTTTTGTTGTGTGAACAAAGTTAAGTTTAAACTATTTGCTTTCACTTTTTACTACTAACGGTGTTTAACTGTTGCATGAACTGTTGATGACTTCCTGTGTAATTTTTTACTTATTTATATTGTGTGTGTCAACACTCTAAAAAGAGAATTGTTGAACACAATTAAGTTTAAAAAGAGAATTGTTGACAAATTCAATTAAAAATTTGCTTCAAATAGTAACACATGATTGAATTAAGTTAATCCGAAGTGAAGGATTAACTTTAAACTTAATATATTCACTTTGGATTAATTTAATTCATCATGTGTACCATTTGGAGCGATAAAAAAAAAAAAAAAAAAAAAGATCAACAATTCTCCTCTTAAACTTATTTTGTTTCAACAAATCTCTTTGTAGAGTGATACACAACCAATAACTAAATAAAAAAATAAATAGATAAAAAAAAAAAAAAAGATCAACAATTCTCCTCTTAAACTTATTTTGTTTCAACAAATCTCTTTGTAGAGTGATACACAACCAATAACTAAATAAAAAAATAAATAGATAAAAAAAAAAATAAATAGATAAATAAATAAAAAATTCCACAGGAAGTGAAGGAAATTTAATTTAATCGTGTGTTACCATTTGAAGTGATTTATTTTTTTTTCAAGTTGGGCAACAATGGCCTCTGCTCAAATCCACTACTTCATTTCCTGTCTTTCATGAGTGGACAATCTCAATTAATCCAGGTTTACGTGACCTCAGTAACCACGACGACAATGGCCATACACGCCTGGATTAATCCGTTTGTCCAATCATGAAAGACGGGAAACAAAGTTCAGGAAGTAGTTAAGATGCGCAAAGAGTCCTTTCTCTTTTAGAGTGAAGTCAACCCGGGTTGTGTAAATGACACCTAACTTCTTTGTACACATATGCCAACAGTTTGGCAATGAAAAATGCCGGCACAGATGATCTCCTTTGGGAAAAGTTGTTAACAAATTGGAGGTCCGGGAGCAGATCAAGTTGGACCTCAGAGGTTCCGGTGCGACGCCGATTAGCTGTCAGCCTAATTCTCTTTCTCTCCATCTCTCCATCTCTCTGTCCCCGTCCCTGTGTGTGTGTGTGTTGGGTGGTCCCGCCTCTTTAACAATGCATGAGCGCGGCAATGCGAGAGAGGGGACGCTCGAGCACTCCAACTAGGTCAAACTGTCTCAGGAACAAAACACAACAGACCTCAAGTTTGCGCAAATCATTACAGCAAAACAAACTCGTCACTCGCTTGACACGTTTGCACCACCGCCACGATCATAAAAATAATAATAAAGAAGAAGGGGGGAGGAAGACAAATCTCCATTGCAAATTAGCCTCCGTTCTGGGTTGTGAAGTTTGGCCTGTTTGAAATGCATATGAAAACGCCACAACTTACCTTGTCGCTGACATCAGGGTGGGGGGGGGGGGGTTGGGGGTTCGAGGGGGAGAAGAAAGGCGATGCGCTCTTTGAGGGCCGCCCCGCCGCTGTGTGTACACAAGGCGTACGCGCCAAATAATAATAATAAAAAAAAGCCCGATAAACCGGCGGCGCACGTTCATAAAATATACATTGGCTTCTTTGTCTTTCGTTAAGATCTTCCGCAAATAGCGCTGATGCGACAAAAGCGAGAAGAAGTGAGGAGAGGAGAAAACGAGAGGAGCTGGCGGGCGTGTTTGAGCAACGACTTAACCCCAAACTTAACTGTACTTTTCCGTCTCTTACAGCACACAACCTGCGAGCATTCATTGCATGGACTCCTTCTGTGATGGCTGATTAATTACTTTTATTTTATCACATTTATTAATTAATTCGATAAAGCGATCATTCGATGAGCTTGAATAATTCAATTTCCAGAAAAACGTCAACGCAAAGCACAGACCCGCACATGCACTTTCAATCGCCTTATTGAACAAATGGTAACAAAATAAACTAGAGGTGTTTCAATAAGAGTCGATTCAAATACTGATCATTGCGCCATAAAAAAAGTAAAATCTTAACTCATTTGCTCCCAAAAATGTATAAAAACGTTCTATTTTAAATATTGCAATGGTCCCAAAATCGTTTTTTTTTTAATAAAGAAAATGGATGGATGGATGATTCATTTTTAAGCACCCCGCCCCCCACAATCACACAATCTAGGATTACATAAATGTATCCTTAAAAAAATAAATCTTCTTCATCTTCTTCTAACGCCAGCGAGCAGCTGCGCCGTCAAAGTTGGCTGCCCAGGAAGTGGAAGTGGTGTGGGTGAGACAGATGCAAACGTTATTTTACATGGCGTTCCCGTCCTTTGGCTTTTGGATGCTGGGGCTGCGCCTCGCTGCTTTTGTTTTTGTGAGAAATGACTGACAGCTGTTGCCGTAGCAACCATACATCTGTTGAAAAAAAAAAACCATGTAATTAAAGCTGAGCTATGAAGGGGTTTGTTGGGGCGGCGAGAATGTATGCGAGATGGAGAACTCATTTTATGTTTCTGCTAGTAGGGGGCGCCAATGAGGCATGTGGGTCATGATTTTTTTTTTTTTTTTCGAGTGGAGCTGACTTATTGTTAGCTGTCTGCTGTTGAATCATCACTGTTTGGAACCGATTACAGTTCATTGTAATTGGGGAAAATACATTTCGTATCTAAGTAAATAAGTCATGATCTTTGTCATTGTATACTAAACTGAAGTTACCTCCGTCTTTGTTCCCACGGTAGCTCAGCCGATATGGGACTCTACTACCCGACACTTTGTAAATGTTTCCTGCGCGTTTTTTTGCCGGCTACATTTCTTACCATCTTGTCACATCCACTCAGGACCCAACCATCCATGTAGGACACGAGCGTCTCACCTTGTCGGTCCGAGCCCGCCTCCACACGGACACTCTGCATGCATGCATATATATATATATATGTGTACCTGTGTGTGTATATATCTGTATGATTGGTGGTACGTGAGGGGAGCAGCGGGAGTGACAGCGCCCCATCCCCAAGGTCACATCCAAGGAGAGCGCAGCCAATTACTATGCAGATCAGACGTGATGGCGTTTAGGGGGATTGCTGCGATGCAATCACATTAGCTGGCCAGAGAGGAATCTCCCGGCTGACCCCAATCACGGGGGGCTGCGGCGGCGGGGTCGCGCGCCAAGGTTCCGCCGCCGCCGCCTGTGTTTTCTTTGCGCAAAACACTTTTCCCTTATCGCGGGCTGCCACGTGATTATCAAGTCAAACAATCCTCCTCCTCCTCCTCCACAGCAGCCCTGCCAGCACTTGCGAACATGACTTCAGGAAGGGAAAGCACTTTGTTGATGTTCCATCAACACAGTTGGACTTTGGACATGACCAATGAGAACTCGAAAACCGGTCTTGCGCTGGTACCTTGACTTATGATCTTCATTTCTTCATTGACCAAGCTGCTAATGCGGTTTACTCATGTCAATGAATCTTCGGCCATTGAAATGAATTGAATTGCATAACCAAGTGGAGCTTAGGCCAAGGTCAAATCTGTGATATCAAAAATTCAAATCTTACTTTTCACCTGCTTCAGCCAAGCACAGCATTATGAACTACATAGACTATGATACTTTACGCTGCTGAGCCAATTGTGACATCGCTGTGCATTGTTTACAAAATAATTCAAGATGGTGTAGGGCAGAAAACTTTCATATCGTGAGGTTCATATCGTGATAATATTGTATTGTGACATTTGGATATTGTTACATCCCTAGTAACTATTCCCGTGACTACAAACATACTCTAATCAGTCATAATATTAAGTAAGTCCCATGTGAAACATATGCTAAGTAAGACTGTATACATAGAAATAGATTTTCTACCAACCACGCAATCGCTTTTTTCTATCCATCTTACTGCCACCTACAGGACTGGAGTGCTCATGACATTTCACACAACACATTGGACAGTTTTAAGATTCTTGGGCCTTGGCAGAGATTTTTCAAATGTGAAGTAAAATGGCTGACAGGTTCACCATCAGGTTCTCCAGTGGAATGGACATGCCCCCCGACCTCCCCACCCCCCGCCCCCCTCTTTTTTTATTCGCCTCGCAGGTGAGCGCCTTGGAGGGCAGATTGCAATTTACCCCGCCAGCCCCCATGGGTGAGCTGTGTGTATGTACACATGTGCATGTGTCTGTGTGTTGCTTGTAAATACACCCACCTCCTTCCCCACCAGCCCTCAAACTACCCCCACTGCATTTTTATTTTGGAGATATTCCTCAAACGTTTGCATTATTGAGGATTTATGACCAGCTCCTCGCCACATCCTCCATCAACTTCACTCATAAAGAAGATTTTCCATAACTCACGGGCGAGCGGGATATGATGGCCCCTCGCCTCCCCACCCCCACAACCCTCTGAAGTAATTAGATAGCAGAATTGTGATATGGAAAAGTTTGAATAAATCACTTTGTTTATGACTGTAGAGGCCTTGAGCCCCCATTTGAGACCACACATTTGCTTTTCCTCGTCACGGGTGACTTTTGATTATCCTCAAACATTTGCCTCTTTTTTTTTTTGCCTTGATTTAACCCGTGTGTGTGTATGTGTTTGTGTGTGTGCGCGCGTGTGTGTGACATGTGGTAACAATGAGACCTTATCACAACAACACAAGTGTCACGACGCCAGGAAGAGGATGATCAAACGTTTTATTTTTGGGAGGTAAACGCTCTCAAAATGTCTGACAGGAAGTGAGTGAGCGCACCACCAGGAAGTTGGTTGTTCAGACATGCCAAAAAAAAAATTAAAAATTTGTCATACTGAACAAGCCTTTTTCTTTCACTTTGGCTATATTTTGCATATTTTTCATGAATGCACCATTGATAGTTTAAAAGTATGAATTTGTGTGTATTTGTGAGTATAATTCTTTCAAATGTCATTTTTGTCTTCGGCCCTCAGCATTGGGGCAAAGTGTCAAACGGTGAGCCACCCCATCCAGCAGATGGCGCTGTACTAGTGTAATAGTTTTAAAAACTTGCCACTGAGCTCTCCTGGTTAAATTTGGACGTCCCAAGAATTCCTTTGTGGTTTGATTGGATTCTTGCTTGTCTGATTGTTGGCGTCACCTGTGTGCCATCAGTCCTCGTCAAGACCCCCACCCCTTTTAAGACCCCTAAAGGCCCCCCTTTTCCAGACCCCCACCCACTGTGTTCTCTCACCTGTGTCTTGTTTGCTAATTAGTCATCTTGCGTTTCCTCGCTTGCTTTCTCTTCTCACTATCGCCTCCTTTTTGCCCATCTCCTCCTCCTCCTCCTCCTCCTCTTCTTTTTTTTTCTCTTCATTCTTTTCGAGCCGCTCGTTAGTTTCATCAGCATCACGACTTGACTGTGTTTTATTCACACAGACGAGTACATTTTACACTTTTTTTTTTCCCTGACACACGGGTTCATTTAAATAGTCCCTCGTCGTAGGAATGTGGCCAGGAAGCCACTTGATTGATTTTGAACTTGATCCACCGTATTTTGGCGAATGTTGGATTGATCGGTCTGTCTGTCGAAATTTATGTTTCTATACCAGGGATGGGGTAACTTACTGTAAATACTAGAAGGGGCCACTATTTTACATCAGTGCTACTGGAGGAGGGCCACATATGATCAAGCACTTCCTAACCAGATGTAGGACAACAAACGGCTTGAAGCACTCAACAGAATAACCACATACTGTGATTTTTTTTTTTCTCTCCTAGTGGAAAGGGCTGTTTTGCATAAAAATGACCATTCAAGGTTGACACAAAACTGCTAAACAGCAAATCAACATTTACTGTAAGTGCAAGAACTCATTTTGCAGATTTTTTCACAAAAATCTAAATATCTTATTGAGGTGCTTTCCTTGTCCTGCATTTCATTCCATATCCGCAATAAAATTATGAGGCTTACTCCCAAAATACAATGTAAGTGCAACTAAACCATGTCTTCCATCTTGTGGTGAATGGTGACATTACAACTTAAAACTATAGCTGACCTTGCGTATTCATGTTTTTGCACCCGCAGATTTGCACATACTCATTTTTTTTTCTCAATATTTTTAATGTTTTGGGGGATTTCCCTCCCCATTTTTCCTGCCGTTTTCCGTGTATAAAGTATACTGGATGTAAACATCCATATATTACAGCTGCAAATTACGATTTTCACAGTAAATTAAATTGCCCCTCTTTTTTTTAGTTTTTTTATTTTTTTTTACATCACTTGATTGTGATTCAGCCTACTGGTTTGGTCTGTGCCATGTCAGAAAATAGGCAAAAGTGTTGATAATTGTTTTCCAAAAACATACGTTTTTACATACGTAAGGAAGGGACTACACATAAATGAGAGAATATTTACTTTTGAATGGCTGAAAGCAGAATTAGTGTGTACCATTTTGGATATGTTTTTAAAACCTGATTTCATTTTTTTGAGGGGTCAGGAAGCGTACATGTCACACGCTTGGCGAGGCTCAAACCGTGTGAGAGTAAAGAAATAAAGTGTGTGTCTTGTGTGTATGCTCGAATAGGACACGGCGAGACGGAATAATAACATCAAGAATCTTAAAACGCACTCGGATTTGGGGCGACAATAAAGGCCGATCGCACCGTGATCGTGGCGCAAAATTAATGCATGCACAATAACTTCCATCTTATTATAGCCAATAAAAATGAGAACGGTGAGGGGGGGGGTGTACTTTACGCATTTTAAGAAAATGCAAATGGCGATCCATCAATCAATTTGTTGGTCCCAAAACTGCCATCAAAGGGGCAGAGGCTGTGAAGTATGCAATCCCATCAACAAAACGCCCGATTGAAAGGGGAATCCTTCAAGCTTAATTAATGGGGAGTATGCCACTATTACTTGGTTTGTTTAACGCGCCTCACACAGAGGGCAACTTGTCCCTTTTTTTTTTTTTTTGTTCTGAATCTGAATTGTTCCACATTGCTCATGCACAAAAAAAATGAAGAAAAAAAACAATCCATCTGGGCTTTAATCCTTTCCTCTCGCGTCTCGACATGTCATTATTTTGATCCCTGCGCAACAATGGCGACGGTGCACATCACTAGGATAATTATCGCCAGGCGCCGACTTCTATTTGGAGAGGAAGTACTACCTACACACACACACACACGTGAAAAAAAAAAAAAAACACGCACACAAAAAAAAAACTCGCCGCTCCGAGATAGCCAATTACATCTCGGTAAACAGCGTGCGGCGAGCCTCGTTTTGCGCTGAGCGTCGTTGCCGATCTATAATAAAAGTAAATAGCGGAAGAAGAAGAAGAAGAATAAAAAGAAGTTTGTCGGGAAAATGTCAAGTTGGAACTTTGTGTAGATGAGTCAATGTAAATAACGCTTTAATAAGCGCCCGCCCTCGTTCGCCAGCGGAAATCAGACGTGAAATTTGTCCAAAAAGGGGGGAAAAAACAATACATTTCGCCCTCGCCAGCTAATAACTGCAGACGGGAAGAGAAGCTTAAACAAAAGATCACTCAGCCGTTCATTTGAATATTCAAATCTTTTTTTTTTTTTTAATAAAACTCGCCTCCCAAAAAAAACCACTCATTTTTACAGCAACACGTCGTGAAAAAGATAATGAAACAGTCGACGCTTGTTTAAGGTCATTGTCCATAACTGACGCAAATATTGTCGTTTTTAAATATACGACAAAGTGAGGCAGTACTGAAATGGTTATTTTCAAACAATGTTGTCAATGAAACTAGAAAAATAAAAGTTGTTGAATTGTCAAGAGATTTCAAAACCCAAATTTGAAATTCTATGTAAACACGCGCAAAAACCCGAATATGCTCTTACTCGAGTTTTCACTTTATTATCTATCAGTTTATAGTATAGTATCTATTTATTTATAGTTTTGACACGAGGGGTGTCAGGCGATTAAAATTTGTAATCATAATTAATCGCATGACTTCAATAATTAACTCACGATTAATTGCACATTTATATCTAAATTTAAAATAAAATGTGCGATATAATATTATTTTTCCAAATTTTTCATACACTTGTTAACACACACACACACTCACACATAAGTGTGTATATAAGTCATTGGTTCTGACGCACAACCCACGGGAAAAACGCAAGCGCAAACAAACATAGCAACGCAGCAAAGAACCACACTTTTGAAACGAGGAAGTTGCTGTCGATATTCGGGTTAAGGTCAGAATTCCGGTTTCTGAAACAACCGAGGTAACACGTTTGCATGCGCGGCGGAAAGAGTTACTCCCGCTTACATGCTAATTTGTGCTCGATTGGAATGACCCGTTGGGACCGCGACATGCGGACAAGGTAATTACGGAAATAACGTCATTTCCGCTTTGATAAATAATTTTTTTTAAATAAAAAAGGGTTAGGGTTACGGGATTAATTCACAAATGGAAACACTTGTGATTTTGTAAACGTAATCACTATTGTGTCTGGAATGTTTCCCTTGCAACAAACGGCTTCACTGAACCTCATAAAGCCCGATTAATAGGCCAGCTGTAGGTCCATCTATGCGATGTGGACTTGCATAGTCTAACAAGTCACTTTGATTCCCGCCTTGGCCACCATTTCATTATTGACGAGGCCAAGTGAATTGGAGCTGGTGGAGGCGGCGTGCGTCCAAAGCCTTACATTAAGTGCAATATTCAAATTGCACCTCCTCCCCTTGGCTCTCTCAGCCCCTTTTCGGTATGAGCTGTGACCTTCCGGGGGGGGGGGCACGTGGACGGCAGCACCCCCATAATCCAGGCAGTTAGTTTGCCTTAGGCACATGCTATATAAGCATATGTATATTGAAGCATGGACGTCCCTGGGCTATGCAATGAGGCGCGTTATACATATATATTTATATGGCGCTGTCCGGTTGCTGTGTCCGCTGACGAGAATGGGAGCACGGACGGGAATTCACTCGGGGTGGGGTGGCGGATAAGAGTTGCCAGGGGTAGGGCTGGGGGGGGGGGGGTGCGCACGGCAGGGTTTCAATCTCCCTGCAAAGCATTTGAATATAGGCTGCTGATTTATTGCCTTATTCGCTCTGTCTTCTCTATGCAAATGCGAAGCGGGGGGGGGGGGGGGGGGTTTGGGGTGCGCTGGTACTGGTGCAGCTGGGGGGGGGGTGCACTTTGGTTGTATGCATAATGAGATTCCCAGGGTCATCCCTCCGGTGTGTCAGGGACCTGTACCGAAGCCACTCTCCAGGGGTTGATGGGTGGAGGGGGGCGCCTGCAGGGGAAGAGTGGGCCCCCGCTAGGATGGAGTCCCCAGGTGGGCTGGGGTGCACCCGCTACCAACCCACCCCCTCACCCTTCAGCCTGGCAGTTCCCCCCCGCCTGCCTTGTGCCGAGTGCAGGGGTGTGTGGGCAAACTTTGTTTGAAAATGGACAGACGGGCCAACTCATTTGTCGAGGAAGTTACAAAAAAAGTGTATGTGTAATAGCTTTAAGTGAATTTTTATTGTATTTAGTTAATTGTGTTAATTTTTTATTTGTTGTTTATTTTAGTATAACTATAATTCATGTTCAACAAATGAATAGCCAATCATTTAATGAAATAAAAAACATTTATAATTTTTTTTTTTTAAATAATTTTTGGGGTTCCGTCTCATTAAATTAAGTAGATTTTTTTTGGTATTTTTTAAAAGTAAAATAGTACATTCATTTTTCCAAAGAAAAAAAACAAACTACTGAGAAAAAAAAAAGAGAATAAAAATCAACTATATCATTTGAACTGACCAAATTAACTGGGAAAATGTCTAAATTAATCCAACAAATACTACTGTACTCTTGGTAATGTTCGATGGGTCAGATTAAAGGATGTACTACTAGCCCCTGCTCCCAACTACCTCCCACCCCGGCCTAGCATGTCACACTCAATGCATTAGCCTTATAAGCACATCCCCCACCCCCACCCCCCACCCTCTCAAATCACACCAATTATGAATCTGATCTGTAAGTTTAATAATTGGCCTCTTTAGACACATTCAATTGTGTCCAAATGGGAGTGGAATTGATTTTCTTTTTGGGATATTAGCCGATTACGCCGACTACCTCTCGCCCCCCCCCCCTCCTATCCTCATTTGAATAATGGTTATTTCTGTGATCTTTGCGCAGCGTGGCGGCGTGCCCTCAAGGTGGGGCGCCGCCAACGAGCCAACGCTGAAAATATCAAAAATATTTTTAGAGCTGCCTTCATATTTGAACGTTCATTTAATAAGCATTAGACGTCACCGCACTAAACATAGTCACTCCTTTGCCGGCCAGCCAATAAACAAACTTAAAAGCCTGCCTATGCCTCGTATGTTAGAAATGTCTCGTTGAAACAATTTGTGAAGTCTTTTGTCGTTTTAATTGGGATGAATTAAATTGGCTTCGCTTCTGGCGGTTGGAGAATAAATAAAGCTAAAGCGCAGGAGCTACTCTTTGTACGCTGTAATGGTTTTATTTACATTAATTGTAAACGCTTTGTAAATTTAACCAAACATAAAAGACAGCTAAAATATGAGCACATACGGCGAACTTTAACTAAAGAAAGCTAAAACACAGTCGCTGCTCCTCAAATGTCAAAAACAGGTCGTTCCACTCTTTGCAAAAACATACAAAATCCCCCCGACAAAAACGACAAAAAACAAAGCCAACTATGCAAGCAAAACACTTTTAAAGCCAATGACATTAAAAAAATATATCTTGATGTTGACGCTTGCTTGAACTTTGAAGCACATTTTGATTGACATTTTCGGTTCAATTATGAATGTAGCGTGTCCACTCTATAGGTGTGCTCTTTAAAAACTCCTTGACTAAAATAAAAAAAAATACAAACATGTATCAAGGTGTTGCTGCATTCTGACAGCGTCCATGGACGCAGACGGCGATTTAACCCCCCAACTCCCACCCCCCCCCAATAGATAGACAATAGACAATAGACCCGTCTGACACTTAAAATATTAAAGAGCGGAATATGCACCGCGACGTTGATCTTCTCTATCAATATTTAACACCCTTTTATGCATGTATGCCGACTTGTCCAATTTCATTAAGGCCATTTGTCATGGTCGGAGGGCAGCGGTCGGTCCCGGGCCCTCGAGGAGTCCTGCCACAAACCAAATGGGGCTTGTCGCCAGGGGGAGGGGGTGGTGGGTGGAAAAAAGTTGTTTGCGACGGTAAATATGCTAATTTCTGCAAACAAGCTGGCAAAAAAAAAAAAGTCTGTGGCTTTGCGAGCTGGCAGCGGCTGAAAGGCTGCCGAGTGGCTCCGACATTATCGGGCGTGTTCAATGCGGAATTAACATATTTTCCCGCGGATTTCGGTCATTTGAGGAAGGCGGCGGCGCGCGTTTGCTATCAAAGCGTCCGCATTCACCGGGAATCTGGGCTTTGAGTGTCATTGTGCGCCAACGTGGTCCCCCGTCTCTTGTGTGTATGTGTTTTTTTTTGGGGTCTTTTTTTTTTTGTTGAGTTTTTTTGGTGACGGAGTCGCCGCATGGATGGGCTGGTGGGCGTCGCTCGGAGCGCGGTGACTAAGACAACGCGCAGCCGGCTCTTATTTGCCGCCTGTACATTATCGCATTTCCTCCCGACAATACATCTCGATTCCTAAAGGCACGGAATCTCAAATGTGACATTTTAACAACCCTTATTCCTTTCACACCGCACCATTATTTCCATTTTTTTTTTTCTTTTTTCTTTTGCACTTTAGAGTCATTTTCATTCCAATCCTGAATTACCAATTTGTCTTTGTGGCACAGGCAATTTACATGCATCCCTTTTTCCACCATTCTCTTTCTCACTCGCTCTCCTTTTTTTTTTATATGCAAAATGCACTAAAGTGTAGCATTTTTCCCATCACAAGGATATTTCCTGGGCTCTAATTTCATGGTTTTGATGGCGAGCGAGTACGTCTCAGGAGGAACTGCGCCTCTTGTTCTCATAGCTCCTGGGTGACGTCTTGATGACAAGTGTCTTTAATATGCATGGAGAATGGCAGCTCCCACATTTCGTCCCCGCCGTTTGGCACGTCGGGAGGAAATTGCCCGGCGTTGGGCTGCAGTTACTTTGGGAGACGAATGTCAGTTACCGTTCAGGAGGAGACCCCGGCCTTTTATGATTATTGCCGTGTACCGTCATTAAAACACACACACACAGGCGCGATGTGTGTATCTGCTTTTGGGCTAACACCCCCCCCCTACCCCCACCCCGTTCCTTGGCCAGGCCTAACCGCGCTGTCGCCAAGCTTAAGTGGCATCAGTGGGCTCGTTGACGCCACGAGGATCATAAAAGCCTGTTTATCGGGTGAACCGGACAACAAGAAAATAGTCGCTCTGCTACCAGTCTTGATCTTATGGCAAATGTCTTGTAATTATTTCAGCGAAAAAGTCACATTTTTACAAGCGTATTGATTGTTTTGTGAAGAAAAAAGGTGGAGTATAATAGAGCGACACTGCACAATTATTATTGCACAATCATTATCTCATACCATGAGAATAAAGTAAGGTTTTTAGTAAAAAATATTAATTTGTCAAGAAATAAGTTTTATGGGAGGATTCAGTCATAATTTTTTTTTTTAGAAATCATATTTTTATTTTATTTAATTATAAAAAAAAAAATACTTGACTTTTCCAAATATTAGGAATTTTCTGGGGGCATAATGGTAACTCTTTAATTTGAAAAATGTCCTGTTTTAAAAAAAGAGGATGAAACCATTTTTCAAAAACAAGTTGACTTTTTTTCTAATATGCAGGGAGTCCTTCGACAGTTCTGTTGCTACGCTGGCGATGTAACCCGAATTTTGACTTAAAGGATCTTTGTGCAAATTGTCACTTTTTTTGAACGAGGCATGGGCACCGTAAAGTCAAAACCACGTAACTCGACGACTCCCTGTATATATCAATCAAAATAAGAGATGATTTGAAAAATCCTGTTTGCTGCATAGGATCTCTACCCCCCCAAAACAAAAAACAAAAAAATAAATTAAAAAATTGCTTCTTTTTTTTATAATTAAAAGTACAACTGATCCCCCCCAGTTTTTCTCCGAAAATTGTTATTAATTTCAAGGAAAAAATGCTTAGTCATAATTTTTTTTTTAGAAATCCTATTTTTATTTTATTTAATTATAAAAAAAAATTATGAATAAGCATTTTTTTCCTTGAAATTAATAATAATTTTCGGAGAAAAACTGGGGGGGGGATCAGTTGTACTTTTAATTATAAAAAAAAGAAGCAATTTTTTAATTTTTTTTTTTGTTTGTTTTGGGGAGGGGGAGAGATCCTATGCAGCAAACAGGATTTTTCAAATCATCTCTTATTTTGATTGATATATACAGGGAGTCGTCGAGTTACGTGGTTTTGACTTTACGGTGCCCATGCCTCGTTCAAAAAAAGTGACAATTTGCACAAAGATCCTTTAAGTCAAAATTCGGGTTACATCGCCAGCGTAGGAACAGAACTGTCGAAGGACTCCCTGCATATTAGAAAAAAAGTCGACTTGTTTTTGAAAAATGGTTTCATCCTCTTTTTTAAAACAGGACATTTCTTCAGATTAAAGACTTACCATTATGCCCCCAGAAAATTCCCAATATTTGGAAAAGTCAAGTAATCTTACACGAAAGAAAAGTATTTCAATAAGAAAGTTATTGCAAGGCAAACAAAAGATACAGTTTGAGTCATTTTCAAATGATTGAGTTAAATATGCAACCAGTTTATTCGTTCCAATGCATTTTTATTTTTAGCAATTTGTCCTTTCCTAGCGTTTGTTCTCTTCTAGCTTGGACATTTGGCAGACGCCTTCAAGTGCTTCGCGAGGCGACGAGGTGAAAATGATGACGGGAAAAAAAAAATGCACTTACCGGTGAGCCGCCCTCACTACGCTTATTGAAAATAACACATTGCGATCGCGTTTGGGATTCTTGCGCAACGTTAATTGCTCTTCCAACAATTTGCACTCTTTGTTCATCGGCTTTGCGATGCAACGCTGGCATTTTTACGCCGACCACACGCTGTGCATGAAAGCATAAAATATAGGCCTGCTCACGACAAGTGACCAAGCTTAAGTGCCATTAGCGCCGTCTTTAAATGTTCAACTATATACGCAACAAGGGCCAAATAGAAACTTTGCGCAACTCCAAGAGAGAAAGTCACCACTTTGACACTAATAAACATACAAATCATTCGCTCACTTTTTTTTTTTTTTTTTTTTTTTTTTGGGAGCGATGCTGACAGCCTGCACGGGTACGATTAGTTTCAAGCCAAAATCAGGAACGAGTGCGGGATGATCACGGTGGAGGCGCACGCAACATGACACTTGCTACCCAATTATGGAAAAGTCAGTGGCAGATTTAGTACTGAACAAACAACTAATACGCAAACTTGTTAGCTCGTTGTGTTGCCTTTCTTCTTAAAAGATGTTTGTTTTTGTTTGCACTGTCAGATAAGCTTAAAAGCAATTATATCACATTAAGACAACAACAGCAAAATAGTAATGAAGCTACCCAGAATGAAGTCACAAGCTAATAAGAAATATGTCATGTGGAACTTGTATTTGTGTGAAAAAAAACTTCTAAATATCAGACAATTAGAAACAAGTTCGATATCACTTTTTTTTCAGACCAATACCAGTACGAGTATTCACTCTGAGTATTCATCAATACAGAATATCGATACTTCTAGTGCTTTTGATGTATAAAATTTCATTTAACACAATGACAAACCATTGTGAACTGATTGGTCGCTGTGTCTGCCGCAGCATAGCGACAACTGCTGCTGAAGGAAGACTTGATCGTCAGATTTTTTATTTATTTTAATTTTTGGCATTGACAAATTCCACGAGGACCCTAAACCTTTCAAATGAGGCAGGTTTTAGCACAATACTGATACCTGGTATTAGTACTCGGCCATAATATTGATTTTCCAAGAGAAAAAAAAAATCAAGTTTTGTAGACCAATATAGTTGAAATTTCTCGAGAAACCTTTGAGAGAAAAGTATAAATTTTTCTAGAATAATTGCATTCATTTTCAGAAAAAATCTTGTCTGAGGAAACTGTCTTTTTTTTTAATGACAAAACTATTGATTTTTGAAAAAGTCACTTTTATGAAAACAAAAAAAAAAAATCTTAAACTCAAATGTCTCAATTTTACAAGAAAAATCTGATCATTTTTATCTGGAAGAATATCAGAAAATTTCAAGAAGAGTGTTACTTTTTATAGAAAAAAAAAGCCTTATAAGAAAATATAAGCTTATCAACAAAAAAAGTATTTTTTTTGGTTTTCGATATAAAAGTTGTACGTTTTTACCAATTGACACCTTTTAAGATTTAAGTTCCATTTGACAGAAAACATATTATTTGAGAATGAAGGTATAATACTTTGAGATTAGTGAATATTTTTGGGGGGTAAAATGCTGTTACACCATGATAATAGCACCAGTAGCGTCCCCATGGAAAGTTTGAAAATTAACAATTTCTCAACGCTCTAGCTCCGCCTCTACTGACGCCCACCCGATCTTGTCAAAAGAGAGTCATCGCTGCCCTCTAGGGGCCAAAAATAGTCATTAGGCTCAAAAAACCTGCTTAAAACTTTCAGGAGAGCTCCGCAAGCCTTCCCAGCACCCGTTTCAAAAAAAAAAAAAAATGGGAGGACGTCTTTTAACGTCTTTGGCGCTCCTCCGTAGGTTTTTGCAGAACGTCATTTAACGTCTTTGGCAGTAAAAGAGTTAAATTAAAAAAAAAAATAAAAAATGGACCTTGCTAAATGATTGCCTTTGCCATCGAATGTGGACAGCTCATTGTAATGAACATTATGAAAGGAAGTGCCGTACCCCTTTGATCACGTGCTCCCAACTAATTAAATATTCGTATTGTTTTTTTGTCATATTCACACCTCGGATTTCCTCCAGCGTCTCATTTCTCACCCAGTCCAAGCAACAGCGACCTCGCACTCGTCGCACCTTTTGGTCACACCAACGACTTCACTTCTTTGTTTTACACACACACGCACACACACACACACACACACGCACACACACACACACACACACACCCCGAGCACCGTGGTGGCCAACATCCGCCACTCTTGTCGGTGGCGCTAATCAATCTCCGCAAACATTCGTCATGAGCACCGCGGTCTCCGTCCCCGCTGAGCGCCATCTCATTTGGACCTTTTTTGCATGTTTGGTGGCGGAGAGACGCAATTACCTCGCGGACACGCAGGGGGCGGCACCTCAGCAGGGGGATTCTGCGCTGACAATTATATTTGGACGAGGTGTGAACGCCGCAGAATAATAACAATAATGAGAAGAACGCCGTGTTTAGTAATCAGCCGTCACAGTCTCCGACTACCTGTCGCAAGCTTTTGTAGCATTAGCTTAGGCCCAAATTCAAAGCTAGCGTTAAGTTGGCAGTCGGACCTGAGCAAGCCTAAAGTCTTGTGTGAGGAATCTGGACTAAAAAGTCAACATAAGGACTGTTGGATCTGAACAAAAGTTTACAACTAGGTTTCGAACACTACCTCAAAAACTGGACCCGAGTTCACAGCCTTGTGTGCAACTTCAATTTGACTTGACCTTAGCGCAACGTTTTTAGGCTGGACAGAAAGTTCGCAGTGCTGTGTAGAGAAGTGTGACTGAACTCCAAGATCTCGGACTAGACTTAGTACCAAGTTTTTTTAAAGCCTGACCCTGTATCCAAACTCAGACTGGACAAAAGGCAAAGGTTTGAGATCGTACTCGGATGTATGCCTGGCAAGCTCGGAATGCAAAGTGCAGAAAATGATGACCGACCTTCATCCAACCTCAAAGACAAAGATCTAGACTTGAACCTAAACTTGATGCTTACTAAAAAGCCAACCACAGACCTCAAAATCATTTCATTCAGCAATTTTAACTCTTTGACTGCCAGACGTTTTCAGAAAAGGGATGCCGTGGGTGCCAGCCGATTTAAGCATTTTGACTGATCTTTCAAGGTCCACAGAAAATGATGTGTTTGGACTATGGAAACACACAAACTACCAAATGAAAGATTGGACTCTCATCTTTCATCAGAAAAAAAATGTTTGTTTCTACCTTATTCCGTTTTTCAGTAATCAACAATAGAAAATGGTTAGTTTCACCTCTGTTTTGAAACAAACGTCTTTTAACGTCTTTGGCACTCCTCCATAGGATTTTACTAAACGTTATTTAACGTTTTTGGCAGTCAAAGAGTTAACGACTTTATTAGTGTGCACGCAGATGAGGTGTATGTTAATTTTGCATATTGTATGTCCTGCCGCAAACACACACAATTAATGGCACTTTAATTACACGGTGGTTGGTAAGAATAATCATATGCTCGTGCATGAAATATGATCGAGATTTTTGAGATCTTTCCAAGAAATGACTAAATTACAAAAAACTTTGCTAGATCAATTCAATGCATGTTTACATCATATTTTTTCATGGAACAATAAAAATGGAAGTGATCACTGTATAATCTGACGAACTTGGCCATAGAACAAACTCAAGTAATAAGACAAAGTACAAAGAAGTTTGACTTCCAAGAAATTCCATAGCATTTTTTTTTTTTTTTTTGCCGTCTTTACCTACAAACGTGTCTAAGCAAGTGCATACAGCGAGAATTAGCATGCAGACATCTCAACAGCATAGGTGTGTGTACACGTTCGTGTGTGTCGGGTTCACGGGCCCGGGCTTTGACATTCACGCTACACCACCTACGCACTGGGGTCCCATCTCGGGTCATTTACATATCTTTGAAAGACAGATTGAAAAGAAGGAGAAAGGAGGGACCGGAGCGGCGAGGGCGGCAGGCGGGGGATGGGGGCATAGAGGGGGACGTTGGTGGTGGTGGGGGGAGGGGGGGGTACGAGGGGTCGGGCGGTGGGTGACAGGAAGAAGGGAGGAAAAAGAGCAAGACCAAGACGGAAGATTAGATTCCCCCCATCAAGAAAATGAGGGGGGAGTTTGGGCTTTGGGGGGGGGGGGGGGCGCAGAGGGGCCTACTGGGAGGATCCTTCTTCATATTTGTGTGTGAATTGTTTATCACGGTGACAGAAGCGTGCCAGGCCCAAGATAAAGGCAGCGCTCCATCACGGGGGCTGTGACAGCGGGAGGACACGGCGCGGCACTCACCGCCACAGCCCCAGAAATATTATTAATAGATGCCGACTTGATTTGCCGCGATTGCGCCGCCTTGCCACCGCTTGATTGTGGCCTGTGAAGTTCCGTCCAAAGGGGGAAGCTATTTTTCATGAAGTGACAGAAGTCGACGCCGTTTTCTATCCGAACAGCCCCCTCCCCACCACAGCCACCCCATTCCGCAATCCCCCCCCCCCCCGCACCGCACCGCTTTCCTCCGTTCAGTTGAGCAGTTGCATCTCTTTCCAAGGAGCTGATATGCAAGACTGCTTATTATGAGAGCGTGTCAGATTTAGAAGGAGGGAAAAAAACAGGCAGGGAGGAATAGTTGCTCTTTTTGATGGGACGGCCTGTGAGATGGCCTGTAGATGATATCCAGTCTGTGTGTGTGTGTGTGTGTGTGTGTGTGTGCGCAAGCCAATATGCATGTGCCAAGCATGCATAAACTTGACAAGCAAAATAGCGTTTTTTTTTTTGATTTTGAAGAATAAGTGTGAATATCACACGCGCGCACATACATAAATGTATAAGTTCACACACGGCTGATAGTAAATTTGTGATTTTTCTTTCTACACGCACGCACGCACGCACACACACGTTACATCATGTCAACACCGGTCCTGATACATAGTCGTCAGCATCGCAACCGTGAAGGCCTCAATGCCTGACTTGGAACCAACTTAATACTGCACTCTAATAACAGTTGGGTCAAAAATAACCCAACTTTGGGTCAAAAATGGACCGATCCTCTACTTGGGTCAATTTAACCCTACTTTGAGCCAAGAAATCGGTCTTTTAATGTAAAATAACTCATGAATATTGGTCAGATAATTTACTTGGGTCCAAAATTAACCCAACTTTGGGTCAAAAATGGACCGATCCTCTACTTGGGTCAATTTAACCCTACTTTGAGCCAAGAAATCGGTCTTTTAATGTAAAATAACTCATGAATATTGGTCAGATAATTTACTTGGGTCCAAAATTAACCCAACTTTGGGTCAAAAATGGACCGATCCTCTACTTGGGTCAATTTAACCCTACTTTGAGCCAAGAAATCGGTCTTTTAATGTAAAATAACTCATGAATATTGGTCAGATAATTTACTTGGGTCCAAAATTAACCCAACTTTGGGTCAAAAATGGACCGATCCTCTACTTGGGTCAATTTAACCCTACTTTGAGCCAAGAAATCGGTCTTTTAATGTAAAATAACTCATGAATATTGGTCAGATAATTTACTTGGGTCCAAAATTAACCCAACTTTGGGTCAAAAATGGACCGATCCTCTACTTGGGTCAATTTAACCCTACTTTGAGCCAAGAAATCGGTCTTTTAATGTAAAATAACTCATGAATATTGGTCAGATAATTTACTTGGGTCCAAAATTAACCCAACTTTGGGTCAAAAATGGACCGATCCTCTACTTGGGTCAATTTAACCCTACTTTGAGCCAAGAAATCGGTCTTTTAATGTAAAATAACTCATGAATATTGGTCAGATAATTTACTTGGGTCCAAAATTTGGGTCATTTTTATAAAGCAACCCAGAAAGTTAGGTAAGATTGACTTGAGACTTCATTCAAAGTGCAAAGGTGTGCGAGAGGCCTTGTAACTTGAAGCCCAAACTCAAAAGTGTTTGATTAGACTCGGAACTTTGGGGGCCAGTCTTGGATCCAGGATTAGAGACTCTGTACTGGATTTGCACCAGAGTTTAGAACTTGGGACTTGACTTGATGAAGTCCCACAATTTTGTGAACGGATCAAAGTACAAAGTTCCACATCAGGCCTTTGAACTTTGAACCCACCGTTGGATTACACTTGAATCTAACCGAAGAAAGTGGATATTTTTGAGCCATGCTTTGTCTGGTCCCTCACCTAGGACCGGTTATACCTGCCAGGGGTATAAAGCCCCAGACCACATAGCTCCTAGGCTAATTGGGACACGCAAACCCCTCTACCACGATAAGGTGATGACTCATGGAGGAGCTGGTTGAAGTGGCTGGGGAGAGGGAAGTCTGGTCATGAATACTCTGTAGTGGGACGCAACAATTTTTGCTGTAGCATTAGCTAGCTTGCGTTGCAGTAGGTAAACATGAAGCTATGTTAGCATTTAGCTATGTTAGCTCTTTGAGAAACACTAGCATTACACTTCAATTCTTAATCTTGAAGCTCTGCCTCACATGGCTAGCAAGAAGGACTTTATGCCTACTTTGGATAAAATGAAAGTCGCAAATTCACATCAGGCTGGTTACTTGGGATTTTTCTTTTCACATTTTTGTGGTGGTGATCAACAAAAGTAGACCTCAAATCCCCCCCCCCGCTCACCTTCCCAAACTTAAAGGGAGGCGACGTATGCGTGCTTGTTTTGTCCATGAGAGGGCGTCGCTGTGCTAGACGAGAGGAGTAAACATGCCAAAAAACTTTTCACTGTCAAACTTCCTCTTTGAAAGCTAGACTTCTGTTTCAGTCCGGGGCCCACCAACAAGTTTCACAGACCACCCCCGACGCCACCACAGCATCCCCCCCCCATCCCCCCTCTCAAGGAGGAGCACCAAACAGCATGGAGGAGCCCAGCCAAGATGTGTGACAATGACAAAAGACAGTGAAACCTTTTGGTGTTGTTGAGCATCTCACAACCGCAGACAAGTACAGTTGATGAAAGTACTCACACTGTACTTAAGTACAAGTACAGATACTTGTCTATAGAAAGACTTTGGTAACTATTCAACGTCTGTGCTTAAGTAAAAAAAAAAAGTACAGTGCATACTTTTACGGAAGAAAAAACTTCTTTGCACACAAAATAGTTTCTCTTGGGCAAATAGGCCCGATATTGCAACATTTTGTTTAAGTGTAATTCAATGTGGCAGTTTAAAATACATAATCCGTAGGTGGGCGGAGGGAGGGGCGAGTATGTTTGGAGATGGGGCGATGCAATTCACCGCTCAAACCCGACCAATCGATCGCTACCCCTAATGAATGAGTTGATTTGTTTGCGTTATGGTTGTCATCTTACTTATGACTTACTGTCTTTTAGTGTACTGACTTATGTTAATGTCACAATTGTTAGGCGGAATTTTGTAAAGTAGTGAACGCTTAAAATTGTTGAGCAAGTTAACAAATGTAAATGAAGTAGATAAACTGTCTTTCATATTAATTCATGCTTCATTTGCCTTTATTTCAGTGTATTTTGTGCATATGAATTCGATTGTTTTCAAAATCCTTCCACGTGACCCTAGTTACAAGCTTGGTCTTGGAAAGAATGAAACTTGTAAGTCAAGGTACCAAAGTAGGGTAACAAAGTCATCGTATGTGGTTACACCCCCCCCCCCCCCCCATCACTGCAGACAAGCCTCGCAGACGTTGCAACGACTGCAAACCACACCCAGTCCCTTCCCTCCCTCTGACCTGGTTTGCTCGCCACGGTGAGAGGCGAATGTGGCGGCGTTTCTCAGGTTTGCACCTGGCGACCGCAACCTCTGTCCTCGCTGGTGTTGCGACTCGGGGTTTTTGGGGATGGGGGGGCGGGGTGGTAAGGCGGAGGAGGAGCTGCTGCGGTCGTCTGGGCGCAAATGGCGGAGGCCCGAACCTTGTGCAGGAAGTGCGCTTATCTTGTAACTGGAGGCCACAGTGGGGCTGTGACACCTGCTGGGGAAGCGGGTGCGCCGGGTGTCGGTGACAATGACGAATGAAGACGTTCAGATATGGTTTGCTAACTTGCGCTGGATGTACGCACCAAAAGAGACGTGTGAGTTTTAAAACTTCAAGTGAGCTCTTGGCAACATAATGTAGGAAAATATTTTTGGGCCATGAGCCACATGTTGCTTCACCAAGACATCGAACGATAACGATATCCAAACATCACGATACGATAATTAGCACAATATTGTGGGAAGGTTGGCGAGATAACAAAGCTCATGTGTAAAAACTCACAATATTGTTAAAAAAAAATACAATTAAATTTAATAAAAAAAAAGTCATATTGTTCTGTTTAGCTGAAGTGTGCCAAAAGTAATTTTTTAAATTTTTTTTTGTTGGAGATAATAGAAAAAAGAAAAGAAAATATTTGCTGATATGACCGATTTATAGGAGTGATAACCGCAGCAGCGGCCAAAACATCCTGTTTAAAATTAAACTGCACTAATGAACTAACAACCAGAGGGTGCTAGATCTGCACAAATGGAATCAAACTTTTCCTTTTTAACGGATGTGCTGCTTTTAAAATCGTGACAATAACGACAACGATATTGTGGCACTTTTAATATCGTGATATCACGATATCGCCCTTATCGTTACATCCCTAGTAGCCAGCAGGCTCCTCTGGTAAATTTCCATTGCAAAAGACTCATCCAACGCATAAATAGCCGCTTGCTGTACTTAAGTGGGGCAACGCTGGTTGTCGGGAGTGCGGGGGGGGGAGAGGGGGTTGTGTCACGTGACCCCAACCTCCGCTGGGACCCGGGCCTCCGGCACGCATCCGCACTCCAAGACGTTTGCTTTATTCTGCGCCCGCCTCGCTCGGAAGAGCGTTCCGTCTCAGGAGTCAATGTTGAGCATCAGCTGACAAATTAATTCCAATAATATTCAAATGCGATGGCGGCGTGTCGGCAGGTTCTTCCTGATTCTGAATTATGCGTATTCAATCTACGCCCCGGCCTGCCGTCTGCTATTTGGAGTGTTCTGTTTTTCGAGCAATCTATTCCTGATATTGCTCCCATTTTGCTCCAGACAGACACTGGCCTTGTAAAATTACGCCGGCCGGCCTTCCTTAATGGGATCCTCCTCCCTCCTCCTCCTCTTCCTCCTCCTCCTTTTTTTTTTTCCACCATTTGAATAAACGCACTCAATTAAATCAAACCTGGAATAGTGTAGCTTTTAATTGAAAGGGAATTATGCTCTATATGATTTGAGAAACGATCTCTGGGGAGGCGCCGGTGCTCCTCAACAACTCACCAATTAGACGACTCGTCTCTTAAACGGGCGCCGCCTCCTCCGAAGGAAGTGGCCTCGCATTAAGGCCTTAATGATCGGGGCACTTAGCAATTACCCCGGCAACCCGATTTGCTCTCTCGTTAAAACAAGACGTCGTATTAATATCGCTTTTTATTTCCTTTCGCCGGCTCGTAAAGAAAAGGAGGGGTGGGGGAAAAAAAGAGGCGGCTCTGCTGGCGCTTTAAGCGCATTCCGCTTTTTGAATGTACAATCGTACCATTAATGGAGTGCTAAGGGAGACAAATAAATATATTTCACGTGCTAAGAGTTTGGAACGATCGTGGTTACGCGCCCACTTCCGACTGTGAGAGAGACATCAGTTACCTTCGCCAAGGAGGATTACAAAAACGCCGCTTCATACGCTAAGTAGAAGCCATTAAAAACTTCAAAGGTTTTCTTTTAATTGGACTAAAATTAACATGAACAAACCTCATTTTGCTTCCTTCTGTTACTAACTTTCAAGAAACCTAATACAAAATGTTTGTAATATATTAGCAAAGGTGGGTAATTGCGCAGTACACTCTATTACATTTACTGAAGTAACTTTTTGGATAAATTGTACTCGTCAGAGTAGTTTTCATGTTTTACTTGAGTGTTTTTGTTATGAAAGACGCTATAATTGTACCCCGGTTACTTTGGGCTACATTCTGCTCGCTACTTTTAGAGTTTCTATCACTGCTAGCAAGGCCTGTTTTGTTCGGGTTATTTAGAGAGACTTCTGCCTCAGGTGCTGTCACCGCAAAACGTTCCTTGTGGCTGATTTTGCCTCAATTCAATGATATTTTATACAGACTGAATTTATTATTGTCTTATTAAAAGATAAACTGTCAATCATTTTCTGAATTTGCACACTCCAAATTCATTTTTTTTGTCTATTTGATGTTCATGCCCTGATTATTATTATTATTTTTTTTACTATATTTATATTTAAAAAAATAAAAATAAAAATACATGTTGCTCACCAGGTACTTAGCAGTTGAGTTTAAAAATATATATATATTTTTGTACTTGAGTCATATTATTCAATATTCACACTACTCTCTATATGGAAACGGTCAAAATATTAGAAATAGTTCTTGCGGCACACCTAGAAAGAAAAATACATTTTTAATAAAGTAAAAAAAATAAAATACAATTTGGTTTAAACACAAGAGCTGTGCAATCAGTCTAAAAAGTGAGTGAGTGGTCCAAATAGTGTCGAGTGCAGCTGTAAAATTGACAAAAGAGGGCAGCAGGCTTCTGCTAATGTGTCTGGACGGAACTTTTGTGTGTGTGTGCGTGAGTGACAAGAAGATCGGGTCGGGGTGAAGCGGGCCTGGTTCCACTCAGAGAAAGGAGCACACCCCCCCCCCCCCCCCGCCAACCCCCTCTTGTCTGTGCCGGCTCAGATCAGTTTACTTGAGTTCATCACACACACACAAACGACAGAAGTTCTTGTGTGTGTCCAAAGTGTGTCTTTTGTGAACTATCAGCCAGACCACATCTGAAGAAGAAGTGTGCTGAGGGAGCAGATTGCGAGCTGACGTCTTTCTCCTCCTCCTCCTCCTCCTCCTCCTCCTCCTCCTCTTCTTGTTCTTCTTGGTCTTGGCGTCCTTGTCTCACGAGGTGACCACCGGCTGACACATGTCGTCCTTTTTCGCTCCTCTTTCGATGCCGATTAGCTACTGTGTGTCAGCGATTCGGCGCATTAGCTGCGAGGTGGCGACGGACTCCCGAGGAAAATAGAGCAATTTGGGCGTCCAACGAATGTCAGATGTTAGTTGAGAATCGCAGCCAAATACTGTAAGGCACGAAAAAGTGGGCGTTTACGCCAGTATTGTGGAATACCCTCACACTCGTACTTCTTTCTGAGCAGTTTCTGCAAAATCAGATCTCAAGACAAATGTACTTGACAAATATGTTTGTTGGTGGTAGTAAACCGTTGGATTCCAGTTGAGGAATCGAAAGGTCAACAAATCTGAGGTTAAAATTAAATGAAGGGTTGACAGGATTCTTACTTTAGTCTCAGAATTCTGACTTTAAAGTGAGAAGTCTCACTTTAATCGAATTCTGACTTTGTGATTTAGAGCTATGAATTGCGGGGGGAAGTTAGAAAATCAAAATTCTGAGATTAAATTCAGAATTCTGATTTAAAGTCAGAATTATGTGAACAAAGTGAGAATTCGGACTTTAAAGTCAGAATTTTTTGATTAAAGTGAGAATCATCACTTTAAAGTCAGAATTCTGAGATTAAACTTGGTGAGAATTCTGACTTTATTCTCAGAACTCTGACTTTAAAGTGAGAAGTCTCACTTTAATCGAATTCTGACTTTATTCTCAGAACTCTGACTTTAAAGTGAGAAGTCTCACTTTAATCGAATTCTGACTTTGTGACTTAGAGCTATGAATTGCGAAGGGAAGTCAGAAAGTCAGAATTGTGAGATTAAAGTCAGAATTCTGATTTAAAGTCGGAATAATAAGAATAAAGTGAGAATTCTCACTTTAAAATCAGAATTTTTATATTAAAGTCAGAATTCTGAGATTAAACTCAGTGACAATTCTGACTTTATTCTCAGAATTTTGAGATCAACTCAAAATTCTAAGAATAAAGTGAGAATTCTCACTTTAAAATTAGAATTTTTATATTAAAGTCAGAATTCTGAGATTAAACTCAGTGACAATTCTGACTTTATTCTCAAAATTTTGAGATCAACTCAAAATTCTAAGAATAAAGTGAGAATTCTCACTTTAAAATCAGAATTTTTATATTAAAGTCAGAATTCTGAGATTAAACTCAGTGACAATTCTGACTTTATTCTCAGAATTTTGAGATCAACTCAAAATTCTAAGAATAAAGTGAGAATTCTCACTTTAAAGTCAGAATTCTGAGAATAAAGTCAGAATCCCGCCAACCTTTTTTTTCTTCTCTTCACTGGCCATAATCCTCTTCCGTACAACTATTTTTGTAAATTAGAAATTGATTTCGGTTTTTAAATTCAAGTTGATTGCTTGAAGTTAATCAACTGATTACTTGCTTAAATGTAAAGTTTTGTTTCCTCGATAGATCACCTGTGTCGTCACCTTGGAGCGTTGCCCTCCACATGATGCACGACATGATATACGAGTCGAACATTTTTGGCTGGTCTTGCATCGCAAAGCTTTGTGTGCTTCCCCTTCATGCGACAGCTACCAATAATAACGCTGATCGTTTTCCTGGAGTTACTGACTGGATCAGGTCATGCTACAAAGTCGACGGGAGGGCAAAGACAAAGGTCAGATGAGACAGTGAGCCCCCCTCCCCAATATCACAGAGCTGCGATACAGAGAAGTCATTAACTCTTTGACTGTCAGACGTTTTCAGAAACGGGTTGTCGCCAGTGCCAGCCGATTTTAAGCATTTTGACTGATCTTTCAAGGTCCATGGAAAATTATGTGTTTGGACTATGGAAACACACATACTACCAAATGAAAGATTGGACTCTCATCTTTCATCAGAAAAAAAAGTTTGTTTCTACCTTATTCCGTTTTTCAGTAATCAACAATAGAAAATAGTTAGTTTCACCTCTGTTTTGAAACAAACGTCTTTTAACGTCTTTGGCACTCCTCCATAGGATTTTACTAAACGTTATTTAACGTTTTTGGCAGTCAAAGAGTTAAAAAAAAGTATTTTGTTCATAGTTTTGTCCCTTCATTTAAATGTAGCCTTCCTGTCGTTCTTAAAAATATCCATCGTCAATGTGACCCGTTTTAATGATAAAAAAAATAAATAAATCACATAGCACAATGCAAGGTTTTTAATATTTAAAATATGAACATTTAAAAGATGAATGCCAGCAGATAAAGTTGAATCAGTTTTTTTCCAAAATTTTCCAAGCGGGTCAGTTTGACCCACAACATAACAGGAGGGCTAAAAAAGATACAGTTGAACTTTTAAACACACCCCGTGTATTACATTCTCATCACTTTGTGCATAATTCTCTAAATAAAAGAGAAAGTTTGCTTCACTCAGTTTTTTTTTTTTTGATCAGTCAAAGTTGAAAGTTACTCTAAAACTGACCCGTAAAACAAAAGCAAATTGAACATTGTATGAATACCAAAAATGTTCAAACAAATCATATGATCTAATGAAAGTCTGCTAGCTTAATGCTAGCGCAAAACACGATAAATGAGCTGATGGAAATTGTCATAGATGTTACAACCTACGACAACTACTACTTTAGAAGCAAAATTATTTTCAAGCAAATCCCCATCCAAGAGGTAAAGCAAATTCCAAAAAGGAAACACAAAGCAAAACGCCTTAAGCACCCAGCTCTACTCGCACATCAGACGCAATTGTTCGTCGTTGATATTCTGAGCTCTGTTAGTCATGTCTGCCATTTTCTGCCGGGCCTCACGTCCAACAATCTTGAAAACATAACGTAACATAACAACCCACTATCCCCATCGAACCTATGACAAGCTGCGAGTTTGAGCCAATCTGAAAAACTAAAAAGTTTTTAGACATGTCGATGCGCCGCTTTTCCAAAGCGACCTACGCCAACGCCGCCTCTTTTGGCGAGTTGGAAGCACGGCATGGTCGCCCGCCGCGCCGCACACACTGGAGAGCCCTTTGAAAAACGAGTCCTGGTTTGAAGGGCAGAGTGGATTCAGATGGCTTGGCTGTGGCTCAAAGGCGAGCAGCTCTCTGGGTCAGCTTATTATTTCAATTGATGCAAGACGCCGATCTTCTCCGCTGCGCCGCGCTTCAAAACGAGAGACCCGGCCGGCGGGCCCCTGCGCGCACTTTTGGGTCAAGGCTGCAGTCTCACACGTCGAGCGGGGCCTCCGCTCACAAGTAATGAAGATACGGTGCTAAATCACAGTTTATTGTTTGCGTATTCGCTATATGCCAGATATGAAATGATCGTTTCATATGGGCAAATTTGAATTTTGACAGTTTACCACAAATGCAGCACAATTTTAATTTTGATTTAGCTCTTCTACTGCCAAACGTTATCCAAAAAAACAACCCCTACAGCGTTAGCTGATTTCGAGCATTTTCACTCATCTTTCAGAGCAAACAGGATATTGTATGCTATGACTACATAAACATGGTGGATACCATATGAATGATTGGATTTCATTCTTGCATTAGAAAAAAAGGCTATGTTTCTACCTTATTCTGTTCTTTAGTAATTTAAGTGACACCAAGCAAAAACGGAAAAAAATAAGGACAAAACAAGCTTTTTGTGAAAAGACACATTTTCTAAACAACGGTGATTTTAACACTAATATTTTTTTGTTAAGTGACACTCTGCGAATTAGGTTGAATGTGACAACGGCTGTGATCATTGACGTCATCCTTGAAAAAGTTCAATTTCCTAAGATCCGCCATGTTTTCATGTAATTTCATACCCCGGGAGCCAATTGCCATACATACAATGCTGCCATCTGCTGGCCATAGTTAGTGGGTGTTCTTAGATTTGACTTCCACTTTAACTCTTTGACTGCCAAAAACGTTAAATAACGTTTAGTAAAATCCTATGGAGGAGTGCCAAAGACGTTAAAAGACGTTTGTTTCAAAACAGAGGTGAAACTAACCATTTTCTATTGTTGATTACTGAAAAACGGAATAAGGTAGAAACAAACTTTTTTTTCTGATGAAAGATGAGAGTCCAATCTTTCATTTGGTAGTATGTGTGTTTCCATAGTCCAAACACATAATTTTCTATGGACCTTGAAAGATCAGTCAAAATGCTTAAAATCGGCTGGCACCCACGGCATCCCTTTTCTGAAAACGTCTGGCAGTCAAAGAGTTAAAGGGAATGTGGGGGAGATCAAACTTTATTAAAAAGTCAAGATTTTAATATGGTCTCACCGTTTGGCCGATTTTCACCTTTTCTGAGTTTGTCTGGAACGTATCTCCCACAATACTCACTGCATAGCCGTTAGATTCTGATCGAAAGTGTAGCAACACCGGGACTTGAGATTGCACCACTAGAGTGGGTGGTCCGACACCATCTAGGACCCTGTTGCCCCCGATACTGGGCGATTCCCCTCCAGAACACTCACTTTATCTTCACAATGAAGCGTAAAACTAGCGAGAAGGCGAGACGAAGGGGGGCTAATTTGCCCGAAGCCGCCTGGTCCGGAGTGTTTGCATGTCCTGCTTGCTGATCCCTTCTAATTGGCCGTCATTACAGCCCACATTAGCCTACCGGGGCTCGGCTGGAGGGCTGGCAAAGCCGAGCCGTGCTTGCTGGATGGCACGCTTTGCTAAGTCTGAATTACACAACTCCGGGGCCCATGACTAATACTGGCGCGCCGCGTAACTGCTAATGTAAGCCATGGAACAGATGCCGGTGGCGGAATGGCAGCAAATATGGTCCGGTTCACCTTCTCGCAAGGCTGCCTCGGACCAGTCGCCGCGGGAGCGAGCTCGGTCAAGCGGCCATGATGGCTGTCATTCGCCCTGTGATTGGGTTTCACTCGCTGCTCTTAATTGTTTGTTATTGTTAGCACGCATGTGTGTGTGTGTGTGTGTGTGTTGTTTTGTTTTGTGCGGTCAGCTCAAGTGGTAATGGAGCACCTTCTGCAAGAGGATAATCTTTTATGCTAAACTCCAAACAAACAAGCAAGCGGCCATGTTTGCACGTGTGAAGCGGCTGAGATTGCTTCCATGCTCGGCGGTGACTCATAACTTTAATTGTTTGTTTTCGCTTGTTTGGAGGCTCGGTTCATGTTAATAATGATGGCGAGGAGGAGTAAACAGTCCAAAAGTACGTTAAGTAGAGCGCTAAGTCGAGAATTCCGCTAAGGCCAACATTGCTAATTGGATCCTTCTTGATTCGAACCTTCATAGAGTAGCATGTGCCATCTAAACCAGTGGTCCGCAAACCTTTTTTCGTGACACGGACCACTTTCATCTAACGAAGATGATCATACTTTCCTTGCTCCGCCCTATTTTTGAATGTAAAAATGACCATTACACCCTCCCAACTTAACTCCATTCACTCACAGCCATTTTCACTGAAGCAACCCCCTTCGCTCCCAGCTGTTTTACTGGATTTCGACGGATTTTGCAAGGCCTACAGAATATTGTGTTCTATTGCTATCAAAACATGGAACCTACCAAAACAAAGATCAGTCTTTTCTTTCATCAGGAAAAAAAAAAATATTTGTTTCCGTTTCCGTTTTGCAATAATTAGCATTAAACTATAAGTTTCATCATTATTCGCAAACCTGTTCAAAACACTGGGGAAAAGAGCTTTTTGCAACATGGCCCTGGTTGATGTCTTATACTCTGCTGCCACCTGCTGGCATAAGAGTATAGCATACTTTTGTAATAACTACCATTGCTTTAAGTGACCTCTTCTGGTCAGAGGCCGCAACAAAGCCTTCTGTATGTTCTAGCATTACAAGAAAAAACGTATAAATACGTTTTTGGGACCATGGCAATATTTAAGTTTTTGGGGAGCAAATGAGTTAAAATGGCAGCACGTTGCTCTGAGATCAATGCCAACTGTCTTTGTCTGAGCAGTGAGTGAATCTCTCGCTTTTCCCGCTGTGGTTGCAATCTTTGCTGACTTGAAAGAATGACATCACTGCGGCTGAATTTGACTTTTCCTCTTCTGGACGAGCTTGTCCGGTTTGGACCACAGAAGAATGCAACGTTCCCGAAGCGCTGGCCCATTAATTTTTTTTCCCTGTCAACTTCTCATACTGTCATCGCTTTGACATGTTTGTTTGGTGGCCAGCACTAATCACATTGATTTAGGGATCAGGGGTCTGCTGGTGGGGTTTTATTTTGAATGGTAACCTTTCTAGGTCAGACTCGATGCCAGAGTGGGAGCTTCTGTATATGATCGGAGCTTTAGCACGAGCAAGGTGACAGTCTTGTCCAGTTCTAGAAGTCGTTTTACAGTCCAGCGGTTTTGAAGTTTAAACCATAATAAAAAATAATTTTATTACATTGTGATTTTAGACATCGTCATTTGCCGGCAGAACCATTGTTTAAAATAAGAACAAGAACCCAAAGTTAGATTATGAAGTAGACTGGACATAAGTAACGCATTTTGGGTCTCATTGCCTCCCATTATCCCAAAATGGGACCGGCTTTTTAGAAAGGAAATGAGCACAAGGCTCCCATTAATTACAACTACCTTCTGTGAAATTGTAAGTCGGATTTGTCATTGTTTGTTTTTATTTCCATGTCGGACTGCTGATTACTAAAAGAACGGAAAGAGTGAGAAAGAAGCAAGTTTATGGTTTCCGAGTTTATATTGTCACGGAACACAATATTTGGTGAGTCTCGACTGGCCATATACTTTGCCTTGAAAACAGAAAGGAATAAGATAAAGGCACTGTATGAGGCCAAACTGCCGTTTTTATGAATGTATATTCTATACGTTTTACTGTTGTCTACTATCAATTTTAATTTTGCATTTTTGTGTATTACAAAAAAAAAAATCCTCCCGATTACTGTTTATTAACCAGTGATTGGTGTTTATTTCATACTTCGTATAGTGATTTAAAAAAAAAAAAAAAAAAAAAGAAAAAAAAAGGGGGATTGATGTTGTGTTACTGGTTCGGTCATTGTTGTGCAAAGTAAAATCAGATGTTTGCAAATGACTTCTTTCATGAAGGGCTACAGAAATCAGTCAATAATTACTGTTGGTATGCTGAAATCTGATTATTTGGACAACCTAAAATAAAATAAAAAATGGCTCCAAACAATTACTCAACTACTAAAAAGTAATTGTCTATTAATTTGATCATTGTTTACTTGCCGATTAATCAGAGGTGGCAAATCCAGGTCCAGAAAGCAAAAACCCTGCCGCAGTTTGGGCTTTAGCCCCAACTGCTAGCTAGCTAGCTCCCTGTGTGCTTGTTTACCTGCTAGCTAGCTAGCTAGCTCCCTAGGTGCTTGATTACCTGATAGGTAGCTTGGCAGCTAGCTAGCACGAGGGGCTAAAGCCAAACTGTGGCAGAGTTTTTACTTTCTGGACCTGGACTTGCCACCTCTCCAATAAATTGATTAATTTTGACACCTCTAATACGTTTTTATCATGTTTACTGCAATTGCCTTCCAAACTTTTCTTCCCTTTTAGACCACACCTCCCTCCATACATTAGGTATTGGAGACGAGCTATGACGCATGCATTTTAAATCTCCTTTTATGTGCTGTATATGTCATTTAATGAAACATCAATTTAAGTGTGCGGGGTACCCCAAAAGGGCGCATGCGGGTCACGGGCAAAACCGCGTCTGAAGCACTGAGTGTCGCATGTACGCAAACACCAGCAAGTCTCTCGTGAAAAGCCGCCACCGCACATACCAGGATGTTAATTTGGGATGTTTATGAGCATTCATGACATATGGTATGAAGGGGCCGCCGCCATCGCTGCACTCAATAAGTGATTGGCACTTTTTCCCCACTTGGGTTTTTTTTCCTCCCTTCTGCGACCACATTAGAAATAAGTCTGCAAAATGTTTAGAAAGACGGGCAAACGCGTCTGCGTTGTCGACACATTATCGGCGTAGAATATACAAGAGGTCGCCTAATTGCCCCCTTCCAACTTATTTGTAGCGACAGGATTCACTCATTCATGTGCACAATGTGTTGAGTGAACACGCCAAACAACTTGAACACACAGACACGTGCGTTTGGTTTCAGGGTGGATTTGCGCTGTTATCATATTGGATTTGAATTTCTTGTAGGATGAAGAGTTGTTGTTTTTTTTTTTGCGTGATGTTTCAGCAGCTGTATACTGTGTGTGTGTGCGCAATTTCACAGAGGACGACCCTGGAGAAAGGCGGAAAATTACCCGCTTTGATAAGATGTCTGTAGTTTACTAACATTATGCAAATTTCCCATTGTTGGCCATTTCGCGCCGTTTGTATTAGGGGCCAAGTTTGCTTTTTTTGTTGTTGTCATCAATAAGCAAGATTTTTAATTATTTTAGAACTTCCCGGATTTTCTTTGCACTTATTACTGTTACAGTCCATGTGAATTGGGGGGTGCTGATGTTAGTTACTCACCAAATCCAGATTGTGAAGCTGTAAAAAAAAAAAGTAATTCTGCAAATGGAAATAAAATTTAGCATGTGGTCATTTCATAATTTTTCTTCTACCAAAAGCTTAGTAGCTATAGCGAAGTCATCCGAGTAAACCATCAGATGGCGCTGTTCTGGGGGGGAAAAAAAAGCTTGTTGTGTGTGCTTAGATATTCTGTGGCAACGGGATCAACTCATTCATGTGCACAATTTGTTTTAGTAAAAACATCAAAGCTCGCGAGCGCAAAGACATATGGGTTCGCGTTTGGGGTTCGGGGTGGATTTGCGCCGTTATTACGTCGGATCCGCGTCGCCTTTCTCGTAAAATGAAGAGATATAAAGAAATAAAGAGCGTTTTACGGGGCGCCTCAGCAGCCGTTAAACTAGCGTGAACGTCATCCGGTAGCGTCCCGGGTCACACATGGGCACGCTATAGTATCGACTGCACTGTATAGGAAGCAGATAAAGGCCAGACCGCAGCCGGCGCGAGCGAGGAGTGCTAGTCATTACGCAGGCCAACATTTGGACAACATATGGATTCACCTCTTAAATAAATCAGTCACAAAAGAGCCTCATTCCGCAAATCTGCATGACACAAGAAAGCCAAGACACTTCAACATAAATGTCCCGTCGGGTTTGACCTCCAGTTCAAATAGATTTCAACCTGTTGATGTGTTACTCATGTGTGGATCTGAGGCATCCCAACGCAGATGTCTCGCAAAGCTAAATAACACGAGAATTTCCTACGTTTGGGTCACCTGCGTCCGACGGTGGCACCGCCGGCCTTCAACTTGTGTGACCTCCCCAACAACAACGGCAGCGGCAGCGGCAGCACATGTGCCCGGACTTTGGAAATATGTGCGGTCGGCTGCATGGGGAGGAGGAGGCGGCGGCGGCGAGAAGAGAGGGAAACTTGACTTTTAATAAACAAGATAATGGCTGCCATACGTCCGTGCCTCTCATCGCCTCGCTCCTTTCACCCGCCACATTGCACGTTTTCTTGAAGAATGACACCCATTGTTTGGCTGGGAAGGAGTGAAAGAAGGCGAAAAGACGGGAGGTAATCGGTGGAGGTGCTAGACGGGTTTGGGAGGACACCACCGGAGATGGGGGGGGTGGGGGGGGGCGTGTTGACGATCGGGATGATTACAAACAGAGTTGGTTCAAGTCAAAACTCACCAAATATTATTGTCTGTCCATTCAGGACTCCACAACTGAAGGCCTCAATTAAGTGGGGGAGTTTGGAGACTGTTTTTTACAAAAAAAAGCGCCGTACGGGTGTGCTGGCAAGATACACTAATGCTCAAATAATTCTATAAACATCATGTTAGAAATAATCATCTTAACTCTATTTTCAGGTTCTCCTTTATACTGTTAAAAAAGACAAAGCGCTCGTTTAAATATCAGCAATATTTCAGGGGGTGCAAATGAGGCGTCGCTTTATGCTAATGGGACGCTACTCGGAAGCAAATGGCGGGAGTTCTCGTTGGAAGAATATTTGTGCAAAGCCAGCACGCTAGCTCTTGTTGTTAATTTGTTTTTAGGTGACCAGCTTGAGGCTGTCGAGGAATATCAAAGGTACACGTTGAGATAATTATTTTCCGATGGATGCCGTTCACCTGAGCTGCCCTTTTACCCGTTTATTCCCGTTTGCCAATTAGCCTCCAGATACGAGCGCTTAAACTTTCCTTCTTTGGCGTCCTTGTTTGGCTGATAAAATGCGCAAATATCATCTAATCTGATCAAGTTTATCTCATACCTAATTGAAAGTCATCACTCACTAACCTTTGTGTTCATTTTTTTTTTTAAATCATGTTCATATTACAAGTTTTGTGACAAAGTGAGTTAGCATGGTAGTTAGCCAAAGAGTTAGTTTGGGTAGGTAGTTTATCAAATGACTTAGGTTAGTTAATTTAATGGCATTGATGATGTCATGACAGTGATACTATTAATAATAATCATCATCATCACAATGACATGTTTACTGTGTTAGTTGGGCTTATTGAGTGAATTAGTAAAGTAACTAATAAAAGTTAATGAATATTGAGTAAGTTTCTGTAGGTTTATTTGACTAAGTTATTAATTGCAATGAGTGAGTATTTTAATGAGTTAGCTTAGTGAGTGACTTAATTTAATAATTTAGGGAGTGAGTTAAATTAGGTTAGTGATGTGTAGTTAGTTAGCTAGTTAGTTAGTTCAGGGATGTGATTTTTCCGCTAATTCGCGGAATTCCGCTTTTTTTATCCCCCCCCCCCCCAAAAAAAAAATTATTTGATTTATTTATTTTTATTTTTTTTAAGTAGTTCATTGTGTATGCACATGACTCCGACAGATAACATCTTCTGCTATAACAAAGACATTTGTGGTATGCTCTAATATGAGTTACTTTTCATTTGGTCATGATACAATTATTTGTTCATGAAATTTGAACTCTTCAACATTATTTATGTGTTAACTTAATAATCACATTAGTTAGATATGATGATATTCTCAGTGATCGTTTTTAAAAGCAAAGGCAGTCCAATGTTTTTGAATGTGACTGATTTTGAGTTGACTAAAACTGCCATTTTATATGGGATAGTTCAATATACATTGAAAATTTATGCTGTTGTTTTGTCTATTTCTTTGTCATGTGAGTGCATTGAAAGTACTTAAAAACACGGAAAACCCATGAGCTCCCTAGCTGGGTGCCAGCGGCCCCTAGACCCCCGGCTAAATTTTCAGATAATTTCACTTTGGTCAAATCACATCCCTGTTAGTTAGTTTAGACAGACAGTCACAATAGATTATGCAGAAACTATGTATGATATTCCCACAAAATGAATGATTGCATGTTGGCCGAAGAAGAAACAATTTAATTTTGCCGTCGATCTGAATAAGGGGAGAAATAAGGCATTTTAATGTGCATGCATGCCTCCTACAGGAGCGGAGTGGAACAGCATCCCCCTGCACCTCACGGGATTTTTATGTCAGGCAAATATTTGGAGCCTGGTAGTCCCTCTCCTACCTCTTTATCGGACAAATTGCCGCGTGTTGGGGGAAAACCCGACAGAGTGGATTGCACTAAAAGAGAATCAGATGCCATGCCAGTCCATAAAAGAGTCATTGACATCTCAGGCAACAAAGTGAGTCATGGCTGTGATCCATGCCGGCTGCTTGAAGTGCATCCCGGAGTCGTCTCCCGCAAGGCCGCGTAGCCGCCGCCTCACCCCGACTGTAGTGTTGCCCTTTCCTTCTTATTTCTACACAACCTTTTCTTTTATTCACCTAATCCTCCTCTACTGTCTTTCCTTTTCCCCGCAGTCGCTAAGCCCCCCGAGGCCGCTGCCCGGGTGGTTTTGCGCCAACTATTTTTTGGCTCAAATGCTTTAGCTCGCATGCAGAAACGCAAATGACGGCCAATCTCATTTCCCGCCAAAACCGCGTCATTGTTTGCCTGTGTGACAAATCTGAGCATTTAGAGAGTTGTAGACCTGAGCAAAATTCATCCTTGGTCTCGTATGACCCTCACAGTCTTGATATAAGTTTTTTAGTCAAATATGCACTTCTTCTCTTTTGTCTTTTGTGTCTGGCCTCCGGGCCTCGGGTTTTGGCACCTGTGATTTCACGGCCATTGTTTTCCCAGCCAACACGAGGCCCGGGGAGATCCCCCACCTCCTCGATCCAGCGCTCCGTTTATTGAGTGTGTCTGCGCAGCCCCCTTGGCCAGACACTTTTGCTCTGGCAGGCCAGCGGCCGATGCTTGCCAGGCGGCGAGCGCGTCGCTCATCCTTGCCAGTCGGCCGCCGTCCGTAATTCGAAATGACAGCGTGATGAAAGCGGAGGTGTAGCGCACTACGTGGGGTTGTGATGTGACGGGCTCTCCGTGTTTACCCGCTTTTGTCGGCATGTGGTGTGGGACTTGCGTGTGCCAATCCTGGGAGGAGGACAATAATGGTTGGATAAGGGGGATCCGTGGACCTTAAATAAAAGTCAAGTTGAAGCCATTTTGCACAAAACTGGGTGAAAAGTTCTAGATGTTAGAAAACTGCAGTTTGTTTAAATTCAACCTTCAGCTGCTCCAGCCAACGGGAGTGAAAACGTGCACGGTGTGATCATGGGATTTTCATTTTACCGTATTTGCCGTTTGTAGCAACAGCAGTCACAAGTATTATGTATTTTTTTTGCGTTTTATTGTGCTAAATCCTTCTCCATCCAAGCCAGTGATTTAACTGTCTGTCCGACTAGAAGATTATTTTCCTCCACAGTAACTTTGCAATCGGCTAAAACTCGCGGGAGCGCGCTATCTCCGCTCGGAGACGTTACGTAAGGAGCGGCGAGGAGGCTATTAATTACAGTACCTGCTGATAGTTGAGCGCATTAGCCCGCGTGGCTAATGCAGCTGGCGTTTGACCGCCACTGAGCTCTCTAATGTGTCCGCGGGGAAAACCAGCGCTTCTAATTAATCCTGAGCTGACGGCCAAGCCAGGACATCCTCCAGGGAGGCATCAGTTGGGGGTGCGCAGAGGAGGGTGGGGAGGGTGATATGAGGCGCACCAGCACACTTATCCACAGATTAGACTCAACACCCTCACTTGGGACGATGAAATGCGTCACCGCTGTTGTGGAGAAAATAACTCCTTCTCGTGTACTGAATAGCTGAAATGAATCTCGGAAGACAGAAGAACTGCAGTTTATTTCAGTTTGGAAATACGCCAGATATGTAGGACCTGGTTTGCAGTATTTCGTAAGACCGTAAATAGTGTGCATTAAATTAAAATTAAAATTAAAAAAATTAAATGAACTCAATCACTCCCAGCCATTTTCACTGAAGCAACTCCCTTCGCTCCCGGCTGTTTACTGGATTTTGACTGATTTTGCAAGGTCTACAGATTATTCTGTTCTATTGTTACAAAAACATAGCTAAAGAAAAATGAGTCTCTTCTTTCATCAGGGAAAAAAATATTTGTATCTGTTAACGTTTAGCAGTAATTAGCATTAGAATAAATCATTATTATTCACAAACCTGTTGAAAACACTGGGAAAAAGAGCCTGTTGCAACATGGCCCTGGATAATCTCTTATACTCTGCTGCCACCTGCTGGATGTTTTTTTTTTTATAATAACTACCATTGTTTTAAGTGGCTTCTTCGTGTCAGAAGCTGTATCAAAGCCTTCTGTATCCTCTACCATTAAAAAAAAAAAAAAAAAAAAAAAACATTAAAAACGTATATATACGTTTTTGGGTTTGAATGAGTTAATGGCAATTTTCTATTCTTCTCATTTCTAGGTTCTAGTTGAAAGAAGTTCAATTTTTTCACTCTTTACCCACCGCACTCTTTTAAACCTATAACACACTTTTTAAAGAATTCCTTCACGTCTGTGCTCACTCTTGCTCACACAGTTCTCCAAATTAGAGCCAAAGTGTGCTTTCTACAAGCACTTCCAGTTGAAGTTGACTTGGATACAGACATAAAAGTATAGCATTGCATATGTAAACACTAACATTTTCAATTAAATCATATCATTTCGACCGACAGGAGTACAAAATGAATGTTGAGATATAATGTGAAACACTCCAGTCAGGCTAACGGACACTAGCATACATGTTCCGATAATTATAGATCTTGAAACAGCTGCTACTTTAACCCACAAAGCACCAACGTATACAAATAGTGCAAACAACCCAGTGGGAACATCAGCCTGCCGATTGTTCCACCAGAGACAATTAGTGGATCTCCTAAAATCTGAAAAGTGATCTTTTTTTTAAATTAATTATTCTTTTTTAACCACCAAATGAGAAAGGCCACTCCAGGGTGAGGTATTAAAAAGAAAAAAAAATGAGCATATTTATGTCCTGTCTAGCGCACTGTAAAGTTTCCGTGGTCTGAAAAGGTTGCCTGAATCTCATGCATGTTTGTCAATATAATTTGCCGGGCTATTGGACCCGGAGGAGGGCCGGCGGCTCCCTTAAGGTTTGCGCCTCAAATGCCAACATCTGTCTGCCAGCGGCGGGAGAATGAGACGCGGCGGCGACACCTTGGCGCCGGCTATTCTCTGCTTGACAGAAGCCACAAGGTGCAACTTTGGAGATGAAAACAGGCCCGACTATGCAAATCCTCCAGAGTGCGTGGAGCCCTTTAACATTAATCAGATGAAACTTGTGCCGCATGAATGCCTGATGTCATCTAACGGGGCTGTCTTTATTGGAGTGTGGCATCAAAATGTCTTGTGTGTAGAATAGACCGCCGCCAAGGCCCAAAACAAAAATATTCATGAGGTCACATTGTTTGAATGAAAGAATGGAGTGTTCATAATCAAAATGTTTGTAAGGAATTAACTCTTTGACTGCCAAAAACGTTAAATAACGTTTAGTAAAATCCTATGGAGGAGTGCCAAAGACGTTAAAAGACGTTTTTTTTTCAAAACAGAGGTGAAACTAACCATTTTCTATTGTTGATTACTGAAAAACGAAATAAGGTAGAAACAAACTTTTTTTTTCTGATGAAAGATGAGAGTCCAATCTTTCATTTGGTAGTATGTGTGTTTCCATAGTCCAAACACAACATTTTCTGTGGACATTGAAAAAATCAGTCAAAAATGCTTAAATCGGCTGGCACCCACGGCATCCCTTTTCTGAAAACGTCTGGCAGTCAAAGTTAAAAAAAAAAAAAAAAAAAAACTGTTAACGCTATATAAGAGACGTACTTGAGCGTCATGGGCTAGGACATGATAAAAAGTTGAAGGAAAAATATCAAGACCACCCCCAAGGACATTGTTTTAAAAAAATGCTCCTTGGCTAAGCGAAACTTCTTTAGTCACATAAACATGTAAACCAACGTGACATATTTGTTTGCTCCGTGACTCCAGATCAAAGGCAGTTTTTTTTTTTTTTTTAAACAAATACATTTAGCTTTTTTTTTTTTTTTTTTAAATGACAAACAATACATTTTTAATGCACGCGTCCCTTTGAAGAACACCAGAATAGAACCACCAAAGCGCCGCCGTCGCAAAGTGCACAATCGGCACATTTTGTCAAAACAGAGACATTTATTTGCATTTTGTGTGCGTGTGCGCGTTCCTGTGTGTGTGTGTGTGTTATGTGCTGATGTGTTGTTCCAGTCAAATAACATTTTATTACTTTTTTTTTTATTTATATGTTTGTGCGCCTGCAGAATCAGCCAATGGGGCGCTTGGTTTGAAATGTCACCATAGAAACGAGCTTCAGGCATCTTCCACCGAAGGTGAGTGGCTAGCTTCGTCGCACGCACACGCACGGGTTAGAGGCCCTGACCGGTGCCTTTTGAAGGCATATGGAGTTAGGGATTTATGGATTCCCTGCAATATTAATGTCCAAAATGTCAGAGGAAAGCCGCGTTCAAAAAAAAAGGCGGTGGAGATTGTAGCCCGACTCGTAGTAGAGCGCTCCCCGCTTCCATCCCGCCGGACGTTTGCTGGACAATTTCCGCCTGAAATGAAATATTTGGGCACGGACAAAAGTGTATGGACTCGCCTCGCAATCAATACGTTGGCCAATCAGGTGAGTTTGGTGCGCGAGAAGAAGATTTTGGGATGAACGAGGCCATCATCGCTGACTCAAAAATTTTTCAGTGCAGTTCGATGATGATGATGATGAAATAAATCACAAACACAGGGATGTGATTTTTCCGCTAATTCGCGGAATTCCGCTTTTTTTTTATCTCCCCCCCCAAAAAAAAAAATCCGATTTTTTTATTTATTTTTTTAATTTTTTTATTTTTTTTTTTTTTTAGTAGTAGTTCATTGTGTATGCACACGACTCCGACAGATAACATCTTCTGCTATAACAAAGACATTTGTGGTATGCTCTAATATGAGTTACTTTTCATTTGGTCATGATACAATTATTTGTTCATGAAATTTGAACTCTTCAACATTATTTATGTGTTAACTTAGTAATCACATTAGTTAGATATGATGATATTCTCAGTGATAGTTTTTAAAAGCAAAGGCAGTCCAATGTTTTTGAATGTGACTGATTTTGAGTTGACTAAAACTGCCATTTTATATGGGATAGTTCAATATACATTGAAAATTTATGCTGTTGTTTTGTCTATTTCTTTGTCATGTGAGTGCATTGAAAGTACTTAAAAACACGGAAAACCCATGAGCTCCGGGGGGCTGTGCCCCCCGTGTCCCCCCACCAGGGCACTGCCCTGGACCTAGCCCCCAAGACCCCCGGCTAAATTTTCAGATAATTTCACTTTGGTCAAATCACATCCCTGCAAACAGAAAGTCTGACTAAAACCGAATCGTCAAGTTATATTACGCATTGGGTGTGGTGATACTTTTATTTTGAAGGTCTGATTTTGACAGGATGTGTTTATGCCGAGCAGACCGGGAGGGGTTTAACTTTCATTACGCCTTGCCATTTGTTGAGCCCTTTAAATTGTGCACAACTCGATTCATTTTTTTGGTATGAAAACCGAGCAGACGAAAATAATAGTCAAAAACTGAATCCTACTCTCAAATCACAGCCTGGTAACGTGCTGTCCTTGTTCTGGGCCCACCACAGCATTTGGTTCTACTGTACACTGTACACAGTAAATTCTCTAGAGTAAGTTTGCCTCTATTTAGAGTGGGAGGAAATAGACTCCGTTTTAGAGTAATATTTACACTTGGAAGAGAGTGAAATAAAAAAATAATAAAATAAAAGTCGTGTCAGCTGGAATCTTTGTAACTCCAAGAAAACAATGTTTTTTGGTCTCCTTTTACATATAAGCAAACAGTAGGAGGGGCATAGCTGAAGGTCGTGAGTTCCTTCCTCAACCCTTGAGTGACTTTTTCCAGTTCTTTATTTTACTCTCTTACAAGTGTAAATATTACTCTAAAACCGACTATTTGGTCCCATTCTTAATAGAGTCAAATTTACTCTTAAATAGATAATCACTGACCTTTTTTTTTGTGCAGTGCAGTAATTTCCCCGCTGTCCTTCCGCTTCGATCGCGCGGCCTAAAAAGTTCTTTGGAATCCTGCTGGGATCACTTCAATCAATTCAACTGATGGATTCTTTTTCATTCAGATCTGTATAAAACCTGATTAGCAACTAGTCAAGCTCGAAACGCAGTTACGGACTAGTAAAGTCGACTCATCAGTCCCAACGTGTCGGATTCAGTGCCGAGGACAAGGAAAAGAACAAGAAGGCTGGTATGATGTTGAAAGTTACTGTGTGTGATTTGTAGTGAAGCGATTAGGCCGCTGATGACTCCCAGTAGAGGAATGTTGTGTTTATCCACCTCAAATGAAACATCAATTTAGACCACCCCCCCCTCCCCCTCCCCATTCCATCCTCCTTCCCTCCCTGTAAATGAAGCAAATTCAAACAAGGGGCGCTTGTTGGCGTCTCCTGTGAGGACGTAAGCTCCTTATGACAAAATGCTTTGTTTGCCACCCCCCGCACCCCCCCCCACCCTTAGTCACAAATCATTAAGTGCTTGGCTGGGGTGTTTTAGCGCGGTGGCTGGCGTGGAAAACGACGAGCCGCCGCTGCCGCCGTCCCTCCAGCGCGCGGGATTACGAGGCCGCGTGTTTGTGAGCTTGTGACTCTAATGGGCTGGTAATTACCGTTTGTTTATGAGTTTATCGATGCGTGCCGCCACCGAGCCTGCGCGCCGCTTCCAGGCGATGGCGGATAAGACCCCCGCATACCCGTCCCCCCCCCCCCCACCCCTCAACTAAAGAGCCGGTTAGCTCACATTGTGAACTCCCACTGTGATCGTATTAGCAGGACTGACACTTTTGATGTGCGGCGCTCGGGGTCCGGGGGCATCTATCTATCTTGACTTTAGCAACCTTGGCGCGGGCGAGCGACACAATTTCTCACTTTGATGTTTCAGTCGAGAGCTGTGGGGGCAAAATGCACGCACACGCACACGCACACATAGAAAACAATGTAAGAAGTAGGGGTGTCTGGCGATTTAAAATTTTAACCGTAATTTATCGCATGACTCCAATCGTTGACTCACGATTAATTGAAAATTTTCAAACTTTCATACTCTTGTTCACATAAAAATGGAACAGAAATGTTAAACTAATAGAAATGTGGCTGCATCTTTTAGTCATTGATACAAAAATTTCACAATAATTCATAAAATTGAGTTCAAATTAAAAAAGATATACTGTACTGTAAAAAAACAAGTGTGACATGGATTTGTGTTGAGGTCATTTTTCTGCCACTAGATGGCATAATTGCATTTGTAAGACGGTGACAGCTCAGTGCATTTTTCTTTTCATTTTGAGAGCTATCTAATCTTTAACATGAAGTAACTTGTGAAATTCTGCAAATTTTAATTTTTTTTAAAATACACCTTGACCCCAGTCTCCACAAATATATGCATTATTATTAAATTCATTACTGCCAAATTTTGACGTTGCCACTGGAATTCCCCCAGTACAGGCTTTTAGTTAGAAGCGCTTATAAATCACGCACTAAAAAAAATTTGTGCCGTTATCAAAATCTGTCAATGTTGACATGTTACGTTTTCAGCTGCCTGCAAACGAAGCGAGCGCGTCCGGGAGGTCCAGGTGACCGCTTTGCGGGCTCCTCCTCCTCCTCTCCCTGTGGGAGGTCCGCGGAGCCACGTTGGGCTTTGGTTGGTCGCCGGGCGCGTCTTCGCTGAGCCCGGCGGAGATTTATTGAGGCTTCAGCCCAAATGACGCGTTCGTCTTTGCTCTCTTGCTTGCTGCCAAGTTAAGCGGTAGCATAATTAAAACCCTCAAGAGAATCTCTTTCAAGTACACAATGGCCTCACGCACACACACACGCATGCAGTCTTTGCTGTCACGCTTACACAAAGGCTATTTGACCACATACACACACACATGTAGGCTGCATGTCTTCACACAGAGCGCGAGGAAGATGCGAGGCGGTATTAGATCAAATCTCGAGGAAATTCATTTTCACGTTGCTAGCGTGGCGTTATTACGGGGCTGGAAACATGCGCACCTACGCGCGACGCCAAAAGGACGCAACTTTCATTTGTATCATTGGCAATTTTTTTGCCGGCAGGCTTGAAAAATGTTTCCAATTCTTGCATTTAGAGGGTCATCATATTGCATGTCGGTCCTTTCACACACATAATGTAAACCTCTGGTCATTCATTTCATTACAAGATCAGTCACGTGATTTGTTTTAATCCATGAAGTGTAGTGCTTGGAAATAAAAGACCACGAAAAGAAAAGAAAAACATTTTTTTTTTTAACTCATTCACTGCCATTGACGGCTATAGAGGTCAATAATTAATTTTAACTATTTCTATTAGTTTAAACATTTTCCCACTTTTGTTAAGAGTATGAAAACCTAGAAATGTTTTTATTAAAAAAAATTAATCGCATGACGCCCCTAATTTTTTATAATATTTTCGTCAAAAAATAATAAGAATTAAAAAAAGAATAATACTTTAATAAAAGATTATTAAAACATTTGAATTTTTCATAATTAATCCCATGACTTCACTAGTTAATAACTTACGATTAATCACACATTTTATATCCGTTCTAAAATATAATATCTGTACAATAAATAAATCAAATTATAGGTTTCATACTCTCATTGACGTCTATAGCCGTCAACGGCAGTGAATGAGTTAATGACGACAACATATGGTGCAAAAATTATGCGGCGAATGGCAAATGCAAGAATTTGCCAAAAGACACTCCCCTCACACACACACACGCACCCACGCTCATGTACACGCATGCACACGCAGCCACTATACAGGACAATTACTCACGTTAAACACCAACAGATGCCATCTTGATTAAATTTGACCGCACAAACGCAAATGGATGCAAGAAGAAGGAGAAAGGGGGATTAAAGGGGGGGGGGGGGTGCGCCACGGGTTCTCAGAACATATGATGTCGTGCAGGTCATCAGAAGCGGGATTGGATCTGAGACCCCCTGTGGTCACCCCCTTGTCCAGAACCCACCGTGGGGAAACTAAGGCCTCCGGGTTTTCACCGTGTAGACAGACAGACAGGTCGTCCTTCAAAGTCTGGTATGTGTGTGAATGGACAGACAGATCTTTACACATGTTTTGTGGATGGACAGACAAAGTGTCTTCGTTGCGTGCGAATTGACTAAAAATATTTAGTGGAGCTTGGACTCGCGCCCAAAATCTCCATTCGCCGTTCGGGTTGAAATCAGGAAATCACATTTGAATTGATTTGCATCTTTTCTTAAAAAAAAAACAAAAAAACATGTCATCGTTCAACAAATAAAAAAATCTAATTTTGTCAAAGTAGTAAATGGAGTGCACTTAGATAGCGATTTATCTACACCATACATTGTCCAAAGTTGTTTACAAAGACAAATATTCACTTATTTGAAAATGTGAATACGGGTGACGCGTCCGCGACAACCGACAGAAAAGTCTTAGTTTTAGTCTTAGTTTTTAGTCGGAAATAGCTTACTTTGACCTTATGGCGTAGTGAATCCATCCATTTTATTGGCGTAGTGAATCCATCCATTTTATTTTATTATTATATTTATTTTATTTATTTTATTATGTCCTAGCTAGCGCTAAGCTAGCCGGGAATTTCGTCTCCCTGCGACGTAGACTCGCAGAGGCTCGCTTTGTTTGTTGCTGTGACAAATTGACGCCAGGGGCTGAGATGGGCTTCATTGAGCGCACTGCAGGACAGTTTATTTAACGCTCATTAGCTGGCTAACGCTATTCCCAAACACTTTCGGGATCTCGCTTGAACGCGACGCGACGACGCATGCACACACTCTCTGATTCGAATCAGAAAATTACAATTTAAAAACCAAGATTGTGGACATTCACCGTCTATTCATGGGATTAAAGTGCCAAAAAATAGCTGTATTATTTGTCATTGTTTTGTCACAATAGAAGCTAAAAAAGGACAAAACATTGACGTCCCATTAGCGGCGGTGACCTACACGCACTCTTGTTTGTTTATCATCTCTAGACACGTGTGCAGAGCCGGGGGGCCCGGGGGCCCGCATGGGTCTGATGAGGCCCACTTGGGACCCATCTAGTGCCCATCTGTTTATTCTGCAGGGGGATGCCCAGGAGGGACCCCCAACGCTTGGGCCTCTTAAAGGGACACTCCTGTTCCAATCAGGTAAACACAACACACACACACACACACACACATTCTGCACTCACGGGATTTTGGTTGAAATTTTTACATTAAGTGCACAACAAAGATGATTTAAAAAGGATTTATTGTAGCTGTACTGGTTTATTTTATGTTTTAAAAAATAAAATGTTGAGAAAATATTGCCATAATGTTGCACATTTGTTTCAAAATGTAATGCAGAGTTGTCGTTCCCTTGCCCTTAAAACACAAAAATCGAATAAGTTTAATAATTCACCCCACCGTCGCCAGCCCACCCCCGTCCCGGCAGCATGTATTTTGGTTGATGTGTCTATCATGAGTAAACCCATAGAAAGGTCTCACGAAACCTTAACTCTTTGACTGCCAAAAACGTTAAATAACGTTTAGTAAAATCCTAGGGTAGGAGTGCCAAAGACGTTAAAAGACGTTTGTTTCAAAACAGAGGTGAAACTAACCATTTTCTATTGTTGATTACTGAAAAACGGAATAAGGTAGAAACAAACTTTTTTTTTCTGACGAAAGATGAGAGTCCAATCTTTCATTTGGTAGTATGTGTGTTTCCATAGTCCAAACACAACATTTTCTGTGGACCTTGAAAGACCAGTCAAAAATGCTTAAATGGGCTGGCACCCACGGCATCCCTTTTCTGAAAACGTCTGGCAGTCAAAGAGTTAAGAAACCGTTTTGGGCATTTCCTGGTGTCCTATGAAAACAGACTTTCCGATAGAGATTTGGTCCAGTTGCTACAAGATTTGAACCTGCCTTACGAGGCACGCCGAAAAGTTTTGATATGTGCGGCCAGCAATAAATGGCTCGATAAGATGATTTGGTAGGCATATACATCACGAGTAGATGTAGACAAAAAAAAAGGGCACGAGTGGCCATTTTAGGCTCATTTTAGCCGTTTCTTGGTGTCTTCCAAAGACCAACTTGTCCCCGAGATTTTGTCTGATTGCTGCGAAATTCGAACCACTTGTAGTAGACAAATTGTGACACATTTGAGTTTTTAACACGGTGTAGGCGAAGCGCGGCCGCCGAAGAAACAAACGCATATTTTACTCCGAGGCCCTCCTAATTCCCGACCCGAGCGAGAGACGCAGCGATCCAGAAGAAAAACACCGGCAAACTTAAGTGACTTAAGAAAAGTGCGAGGCAAATGAGGGGTTGCCATATAGTTAATGTAGAGCAGCCGTCCTCCCCCTCGCCGCTAAATCCGACGCGGAATACACGGAATGATCTCAAAGGCAAACGCTGCTTGTTGGTGGATCTTTTTATGTGGAGCAGAAGGAGACTTGAAAAGTGATACCTCGGCGTACCTGCTTGAAAGCTTCTCTTCCCCCCTCAGCGAGGGATTAAGAGCACAATGTTTTTTCCTTTTTTCTTCCTTTCCTTTTTTTTTTTGCTGTTATTCTCGCCGCCGCCGTGCTCCACCCTCCTCATTAAAGACCGTGCATATTCTCCCCGGAGAGTCCCCCAACATTACAACTCTTCTCCAGGTACAGCTCTCTAGGGTCCCCCTGCTTCCCTCTCATCTCCTCCCCCTCAACCTCGCCGTCCCTCGCCTTCCTTTCCGACGCCCCCTCCTCGCTCCGCCACCCCGACGCCCTTTTCTCCCACCTTGCCGCCACCTTTATCTCGGCGCACCTTGCGTCTCTCCCTTCGCACCTTTCCATCTGCATACGCCAGGGCTTATTTTGAAGTTGCGGCCCACAACAGATATTCAATATTAATGAGGACCCTCATGAATTTTTGAGCTCTAATTAGGCGGCTCTCGCTTCGTTAACCGAGAAGGTTCGGGGCGAGAAATATCCCGACGACACCCTCCCCTCCCCACCCCCTCCCTTTGTAATGTCCCGCGCCGGTGATGGCGACGGGACGAAGGCAGTGTGGGTCGTGGGGGGGGTGGGGGGGGGCTTGTATAGTAACGAGCAGGCCTCATTATAAGACAGCTGGCCGTTAGTTTGTGTGTTACGAGGTTGTATCATCTCTGCGAGCGGTCGCCTGCTGGGCCGTTATTTAGCCATTCTTTTTCATCGCCTCTACCAAATGACGCAACGGCCCGCGATGCCTTCGAGTGTTGCGGAAAAACACGTTAGCAGGAAGGTGACAACGGCACGTGGCCGCAGCATTCCGGAGCTTTAAATATCTCACGACCATGACGTCAAAGAGCGCACGCAAATCAATCAATGAAAAACTTTATTTAACCGGAGACGGAGGTCTCTTTTTTTTGTGCAAAGCAACAAAATTCTCTTTAACAGTTACAACCCGACCAAGAGACATAAAACAATGACTAACAGAGAGAGAAAGGCAAAACGGAAAGCCTGATTGGTCACCAAACAATGCCCCGAAAGTCTCAAACTATGCGGGGGTACAGTACGGCTTTGGGAAAACATGTTGGCTTCATAGACGACTCGGTTACCCAAATGTGATCATCGTGTTTTTGGGCAATTGTTTGTCTAAAAGGTCCATTGTTTGTCTAAAAAAATAAATAAAATTAATAATAAAAAATTAATAAATTTAAAAAAGTAATAAAATAAAAAGGCCCTGGCCCTGATGGATGACCTATTGATTTTTTTTTTTTCTGTACGGTATGTGCCATATCACTTGGTGGCAACTTGGCATGGGCCGATATCACATCTTGAGAGTGAGCAAAAATATTGCGGTATCGCCGTATTGCATTTATAGTTCTGAAATAAATCGGTGTATTTTTCAGAAAACGAGTAGCTACTTCTCTGTCCTCTTCCACTTTGCGACGCAACGTCAGAGCAGAAACAAACTGACGTTAGCCGGCTAGTTAGCGAGTTAGCTGCCTCAGTGGCGAGTCTGGTATTTATTTCACCAATTGGATGTTAAATCTCATCGCGGGTTGCAAATATTCATTGAAACCGGGATATATTCCAGCTCGTCTACCACCCTAACTCTTTGACTGCCAGACGTTTTCAGAAAAGGGATGCCGTGGGTGCCAGCCGATTTAAGCGTTTTGACTGATCTTTCAAGGTCCACAGAAAATTATGTGTTTGGAACCAAATGAAAGATTGGACTCTCATCTTTCATCAGAAAAAAAGAGTTTGTTTCTACCTTATTCCGTTCTTCAGTAATCAACAATAGAAAATGGTTACTTTCACCTCTGTTTGGAAACAAACGTCTTTTAACGTCTTTGGCACTCCTCCATAGGATTTTGCTAAACGTTATTTAACGTTTTTGGCAGTCAAAGAGCTAATGAGAACAAGTGCTATAGAAGATGGGTCGATGGATGGTTTCACACCAGTTGCTTACTGTTAGCTTGAAACAAGCAACTGTCAGGTAGAACAAGACGAGCAGTGTGATCCGGTGTCTTAGTTGAGTTGCATGCAAGCGGGGAAGTGCATCACGAGCATATGTCATGTCCACCCGAGTGCCTCCATCACACTCTTCTCCCACGTGAAGCTCACTTTCCCCCCCCCAGAGCTCCTCTCCTCTCGGATTTTGCTCCCTGATCCCCTCAAAAGGTGTGTCAGGATGAGCGCGGCTTCGACAACACAAGCCCGACGCCCCCCCCACACACACCCCCACACCACCTCGTGCCGCCATCGTGCCTACTTGTGCATATGCAGAGGAAGGAAGACGCAAGAAAACAAGGCGAGGAGATGCGCACCTCTGACAGCCAGCATCAAGCGGGCGGCTGACAGAATAAGGGCGGCGATGATGATCTGAGACATTGGGATGTGAAGGAAAGAGAGGAAGGAGAAAGGCCTTTCTTTTTCTTTTCCCCGCATTTCATTTTTTCCATACCTGTTTTTTTTTTCCCTCCACGCACACCCCCACTTGACACGCCTGACTCGTGTGGCGTTAATCTCCCCAGAGGGAGGTGACGTCCCCCCCCCCTTGGTTCTTTTCTCCATGTTCCACTCCTTTCCCTTTTCTTTCTGTTATTTCCATTTCAAAACCCCATCAAAGGCGGTCACTAACGACGCGGCCTTTCATCAGATGGTTGATATCGTGACGCTCTTGTGACGCTCTCGCCACCCGTTCCCCGTTTAATCCCGAGTTTGCCTCTCCGAGCAAGACGTCGCCGGCGGGTGGGTGGTAGGCAGCGGGTGGGTGGGTAGAGCGAGGGGAGGGAGGAACGCGCCGGTGGCTCTCCCAGGAGGATGTCTTTGTCATCCGCAAGCTTTTACACTTTTACACGCCGCCCCAATTCGTCAGCGGCGTTTTTCGGGAGGACTGCGCATGGGGCTAAACATCAGGCACGCCTTCACAATCTAATGACGACTAATACGAGTGCTGATCTTGGCAAAAGTACCAAGCGTTGTCCTACGTCCAGACAAGAGAATTATCTTTACTGCCATGACACACCCGCAAACTTTGAGCTGCAGCAGTTGAGTTTAGTGCCTTGCTGAAAAGCGCCACGGTACGGGTGATTTTGTGGGGGGGGGATGTTCCAGTGGTCCATGGTCCTAATTTTTCTTCTGGTTGTTGGCCGAGATTGAACTGGGATACGATGACAGGTCGTAACCACATTGACGGCGCACATCTTACAAAGTTTGGCAAAGACACTAACTCTTTGACTGCCAAAAACGTTAAATGACGTTTAGTAAAATCCCATGGAGGAGTGCCAAAGACGTTAAAAGACGTTTTTTTCAAAACAGGTGAAACTAACCATTTTCTATTGTTGATTACTGAAAAACGGAATAAGGTAGAAACAAACTTTTTTTTCTGATGAAAGATGAGAGTCCAATCTTTCATTTGGTAGTATGTGTGTTTCCATAGTCCAAACACATAATTTTCTGTGGACCTTGAAAGATCAGTCAAAAATGCTTAAATCGGCTGGCACCCACGGCATCCCTTTTCTGAAAACGTCTGGCAGTCAAAGAGTTAATTAGCCCTTTGATCACTAGATCATTATCAATATTATTATTATTGAGGTGTTTTTACTGGCCCAAATGAAAGCATTCAGGGAAATAGCAAATACCGCAATTGCAGTCAAAAACGGACTTCCTACTACTAGTAGTTCAAGGTTTTTTCAATAAAAAGTCCTCATTCAGAAGTTTAAGAACAAGAGGGATGCCACCGCTATCGCCCTTGATTTGCGCATCAAGACGTTTTATTGTCAATAACAAGAATTCCCGTGACCACCGAGTGTCGTCCCAATCACGCACACCCACAAACGGGCTGACGACGAGGAGGCGGCACATTACGCGTTTAAATGCCTCATCACATATCATTTTATTAGCCTCAACCTGCCATGTAACCCGTGCCCTCTTTTCCTGTAATTACGGCGAGGTTGAAAAAAACGTGCTGTAATTGTTTGGGAACGAGGGAGAGGAATTTGCACCCTCCTCATCCTCTTCCACTTCACCCCCCCCCCCCCCCCCTAAAAAGAAGGGGAAAAAAAAAACACCCTGCCAGTTGCCTCACTCGCAGCTCCTGGGGTAGTGTGCTTTTTATTATTTTTCCAATTAGAGTCAATTGACCTGACAGAATGGAGGGCAATTAGTGATATTTCCCCCTCCACGCGGGGCCTGCCGGGTAATTTGCTGGAGGTTGTCGCCGGTGCTTTATGTGGATACACCGCTCCGCCCGCCACGCCGTCCCGGAGCATAATGGCTTATGATTTGGCCCCGCTTTTTCTTCCTCCTCCCTAGTAAAGTACAATTACAGACTGTTGAAGGGTGTCATCTCTTTGAGTATTTATGCGGCGGCGGGAGATGAGATCCTTCCTGGATGTTTGGGGGATTGTTTCCAGAGCGACGGCACAAGCGCTGTTGGTTTAACAAAATGCTCGGCAAAGGAGGCATAATGAGCGCATTCCGCGGCGCTCTATGCGGGAATAACTCGAGCATTCAAAGACTTACGGGGGAGGCGGGATATGGGAGAGCTGGTTGGCTTAAATCTCGCTATTGACAAACTTGATGAATGTCATTTTTGTATCCGTACCTGCAAAAAGAGAGGATGTGCTGTTCCACAATGGCCTGGTCGACTTCCCCCCCCCCCCCCGTCTCAATGCAGACGTCTTTTTTTTTTTTTTAAGTCTTCCCAACTAAGTCGTAGAAAGTAATGAATGAGGTTGCCATTTTGCGAACAAATTTCATAAAATTGCATCTGTATACTAGTACAGTTCTAACATTGTTTTTCTTCGAATAGTCAAATAAACATGAGAATTGTAGAAAAACATTTTCAATTTCCCATATTGCATCTGTATTTACATATAATTTGGTATATACAGAATAAAATCAAATCAAAGAAATACAAGAAAGAAGAAGAGTAAGGTTGTTACGTTATTGGGCAAGAAATTTCGCAAAATTTCATGAAATTTCTTGAAATGTTTATACAATCACAATATTGTTTCTTTTCTCGTGAGATACTTGAACATTTTCAACTTAACATATTTTTTCTCATTTTATGACTTAGAACTTTAATCTTGACACTGGCTCTCTTGAAGTTATTTTTTTAACATAGTGCTTATTATAATAAGTGCTTATTTGTCTACATATTTTTTTTTTCTTATTTCATTAAATTTGTACTTCATTGTTTTAACATCATTTTTTTTTTTAGTAGTCAAAAAATCTTTCTTTTTTTTTTAAGCATTGAACGAATTATGGAGGGGGCGGGATATGGGAGAGCTCGTCGGATTAAATCTCCCTATTGATGAACTTGATGAATGTCATTTTTGTATCCGTACCTGCAAAAAGCCAGGTTGCTGTTTTCCACAATGGCCTGGTCGCCCCCCCCTCCCCCTCCCCCACTCGTTTCAATGCCGGCATCAAGAAAATATATAATCTTCCCAACTAAGCTCGCCTTGGCGTATCACTACCGCTGAGTCTCTAAAGCGGAGAAAATCTCCTCAAAGTGCCGCGCCACAAATAAATAGGCTTCATTTACCTTTTTTTTTTTTTTTGGGAGGCATCCGCACCGGGGCCATAAAAGGGCCGGCGAATAATAGTGGCGACTTGTTTGGAGATGGAGACGACGGCGACATGGTGGGTTAGCGGAGAAGAAGCAGCACACATGCAAATTGGGAGATGCAAGGAGAAAACATGTTAGATACCGCGGGGGTGAAATTTATTCCATGCATGTGAATATTACGCACACACGCACCCTCGACATAAAGCGCGACATTCACTACATCTGTTGTGTTAAGTGACTGTAATTTAGGTGACATTGGCACAAAGCCTCTTAATGTAGCCCCGGTGGACCACCCCCCTGCCCCCCCCCCCCCCCATATATCCACCCATCCACCGCGGGTACCACGCGGGACCAAACGGAGGCATCTCGCAGCTGGAGCGGCGTCAAGCATCATTTGCCTCCCCACGTGATTAATTACACTTTGATCACTTGAATCCAAATCTGATTCATTTCGCCGGCGTGTCAGGCAGGCGTCAACCGGACGTTTTTTTTTTTTTTTTCCCTTCGTTTTATTATTATTATTTTAATGAGCTTTTAACATATGACGCTAATGTTGCGCACGTGCTGGAACATTTGTTTCGGTGTCATCAGTGGATGACCAGAATTGCCGTCAGGAAGGTGTGAGGTAAAATTACGCGGCTGTCGGAATGCAAGAACAGAAGGACGCCGTTTGATTTGAATGGATTTCTTCACTTTTTTGTTTATTAACCCTCAGGCCTCGTTGGCTTTTAATACCGTTTCAGCCTGTTCGCGGCTATGAATTAGCAAAATGCTCAGTTTCAAAATTGTATTTTTTTTATCTATGCAGTACAGTGAATCCTGCTGTGAATAGCAAATTCTTGACGACCCCCCCTCCCCAAGGTTTTTGTTATTGGGTATCAACCGCAAAGCACTTAAAATGGAGAGGATCATAAAGCATCAACACTTCTAGCATATACGCAATCGTGAGGCCATGTTTACTTAAACAACATATTCAGTAGTTAATTTATTCAACGCAAACAAAAGCACCTTAAGATCCGGCTCGAGATCAGTAGTGTTAGCTAGCATGCTAACCCAAGTAACACACTTGACATCGCACATGGGCAAACGTATGCGCACTTGAACTTTACACAAACGGCATTCGGTCATTAAACTCACCTTTTGGTGATGACGTCAAATAAAAGTTAGGGAAGACAAGCAAATTGTAACGGCAAACGAAACAATTCAAGGACGGCAACAAAACAAACGCGATCAATGAATTACACAACAACAACGTTCTACCATATGATTTTGTTGCATTTTCAGCGTATAATTAGTAAATCATTCTCACGAATGATGAGCCACGAATATGCAGGTGTTCACTGTAGCACCTTTTTTTTTTTTTTATATATATATATATTGCTAATAGTGCTGTCTTTTTAGAGCCAGCAGAGGGAGTTTCTACTCCTTGGTCAGCAGAGGCCTTGAAATCGAAAATGCGTACTTCATTTGCATTTGTAATTGCTTCATAAATGTAGTAAATAAAGGAAGTCTGGGCTAACCCTGCTAAAACTGCTGCCCCCGCGACCCGACCCCGGATTTAAACGGTGGATCATGGATGGATGGATTCTCCATAAATGATTTTGAAAAAAAATATATTTTTTTTTGAAGTGTTACGTTGTAAACGAAACCCATATGACCCAAATTGTTTGCTTGGATCCAGTAAATAACAAAGAACCAAGCAATATAGATCTCATACATTCCAATTGGCCAAAAGTGGCCACGATAGAGCTAAAAAGAACAATTTGATGTTAACTGTATACAGGGATGTGATTTTTCCGCAAATTCGCGGAATTCCGCTTTTTTTTTATCCCCCCCCCCAAAAAAAAATCAGATTTTTTTTTATTTTTTTTTTTAATTTTTATTTAGTAGTTCATTGTGTATGCACATGACTCCGACAGATAACATCTTCTGCTATAACAAAGACATTTGTGGTATGCTCTAATATGAGTTACTTTTCATTTGGTCATGATACAATTATTTGTTCATGAAATTTGAACTCTTCAACATTATTTATGTGTTAACTTAGTAATCACATTAGTTAGATATGATGATATTCTCAGTGATAGTTTTTAAAAGCAAAGGCAGTCCAATGTTTTTGAATGTGACTGATTTTGAGTTGACTAAAACTGCCATTTTATATGGGATAGTTCAATATACATTGAAAATTTATGCTGTTGTTTTGTCGATTTCTTTGTCATGTGAGTGCATTGAAAGTACTTAAAAACACGGAAAACCCATGAGCTCCGGGGGGCTGTGCCCCCCTTGTCCCCCCACCAGGGCACTGCCCTGGACCTAGCTGGGTGCCGGCGGCCCCCAGACCCCCGGCTAAATTTGCAGATAATTTCACTTTGGTCAAATCACATCCCTGTGTATATTATTGATTACAAAATCAGACAAAAATCAGCAACAAACTTGTAAATTTCATTACATATGCATTGGCACAGCTAAGGTGTGAAAACCCAAATAAGAAAACGATCAACAGAGTTAATCCTTCAGTGCAGGGAGGAAATTAGATCTGGTGATGTGAACAGATGAACTTCAGGGCGTGACTTTGCACCGTAATTGTGGTTCAACCCCAAATTGTCAAATTTTTGTTCCATTATAACTTGGGTTGATGACTTTGTGAACCCTGTGGTGGTTGGATGCGCTCCTGAGAAGCACCTTCAGGCACTAAAGCGGGTAAATTCCTTCTTTAGCTTTAGTGAAATTCCTGGCCCAAGTGTTTGTTTTGGAAGGCGGCTGCTGTCAAAAATGTCCTCCTGATCACTCACACGGGTCAAGTCACGACTCGGTTCACTGTACGGCATTTCACGATCTTTCTCGGCAGATTTACTGTTTGGTAATTCCTCGCTAAAGACTGAGGAAGTGACCTTTGTCATTTTTTTAAAAACACACCTGAACTTTCTTACTAGACGGCCGACCAAATGGCGGCCTTAATTCCTCAAGGTTGTGGCGGAAGTCGCCGCAGGGGAGGCGTTAAAATGCTTTCAGTCTGCGCGCGACCCGGGGAATGTCGGGAATGCGCGCGTGAGTGACAACGGCGGTATAGAAGGCAAACATGGCGACGTCAGCGGTCGTCGTCTTTACTGTACGCCTACGGCCGGAGGCCGCCAACCTACGGGCGTGTCAGCACAAGTGGATAAGAATTTGATGCTTTATTTACACTCCCATGCCATTTTTGTTTTTGGTCATGAGGTCCGATACAAAATGGTGGCGTTGATTTGGTTTGGTGGTCCAAATTTTGTAACAATCAAACAAAATCTATAGCTTGGAAAGTGACCAGGAAAGGTTGAAACCAAAATGGAGTTTGTGCTCGGCTGTTTTTTTTTGTTATCGTTTTATCCATGATGGACTTACCTACCAAATTTCAAGTTTATAAGACAAACTGTTGTTCCCAAAAACGTATAAAAGCGTTCTATTTTAAATATTGCCATGGTCACAAAAACGTATTTCTACGTTTTTTATTTTATTTTTTTATGCTAGAGCATACAGAAAGGTTTGACGCGAAGAGGTCGCTTAAAGCAATGGTAGTTTTACAAAACGGCCAGCAGGTGGCAGCATAGTATAAAAGATCAACCAAGGCCATGTTGCAATTGTGTTTTCAATAGAATTGTGAATAACGATGAAACTTAGCTATATTCTAATGCTAATTGCTGCAAAACGGAAACCGATAAAATCTTTAAAAAAAAATCCTGATGAAAGAAGAGACTTTGATCTTTCTTTTGGTAGGATCCATGTTTTATAGCAATAGAACACAATATTATGTGGGCCTTGCGAAATCAGTCAAAATTTTGGTAAAACAGCCCGGGAGTGAAGGAGGTTGCTTCAGTGAAAATGGCTGGGAGTGATTGAATTTTGGGAGTAAACATAATTTTCTGTACAAAACGTCCTACCAAAAAAAGAGTGACATAGTCAAGTGAGTCAAGTCAATGCATAGCTAATTATGAAAACATTTAGGGTGGTGCCTACTCTTCTGGAATTTGTACATTTTAAGCACGTCTTGTCTAACATCAATAGCACAACTTTTGCTGACACAAGGTCCCGTCATTTGTTCTTTGCAGCTTTAATTACGACGGCTTTAATTGATTACATTTTGCAAGTAACATTCCCAAAGATTGAAGCGGAGGGAGCGGCCTGGCAAAAGTTGCAGCGAAGAAGCTTTGCGACGAGCTCGGCAACTGTGATCCTCAAGGGCGAGAGGGAAAAAAAACAAAACAAAAGGCACACAGCAGCAGTGGCCTACATTCTCGTCGAGTGCTTTCAGCGCCAACGCGGCTTATTTTCATACACCATTAATTGCTTCAATAGATTGCCTGTTGAATTCTTAATGTGCTTTAAATTCCGTGTTTGTTTGTTTTTCCCGGCGTTGGGCCCCGCGTCGTCGTCGTTGTCATCGGTGGCCTTGGCACAAGCGGAACGCAAAAAGAAATCCATACAGCGCCTCTGCTCGGACGCGATGTCGTCGGACTCCTGTTTTTTTTTTTTTTTTTGTTTGTTTTTTTATGTCTCCATTGTGCTGGCGCGGCCTCGTTCTTTGTGCTCGTCTTCACAATACGAGAGGGAGAGAACGTGAACGGCGGGGAGGGTCACCGAGTTGCCAAACAGATTATCTGGCGGCACGGTGACAACTTGAAGGGACATTGACGCCCTTCTTTTTTTGTGCGGGATGAGTCGTCTCTGCGGGGCTTTTACCTGTACCAGTGGAGCCCGTCTCACAATCCATTTTAATGCATCACCAGCAGGGCTTTTCCTTCTCGGCTTAATTCATACGCCGAGACTTTGCATGTTTTAAGCTCTATGCAAATATTATTGGATTTTCCAAGGATTTGGGCGGATTTCCTGCCATGGATTTTCCTTTACAAATGTCTTTAGAAAATAAAGTGAACCTATTTTATTTAAATTCGCTTTTGAGAAGCCAAACAAATATTTAGACGCTGGAAATCTTCTCAAGTGAGGACCCAACTTTAGTTCTTTTTTCTCCAATATTTGGCATTGACTTCCGTGCCGCTAATCTTCTGGAGTGGGAGTTGAACTTCCATCAGATGGGAACGTTTCACCGGAGAAGGCGGACAAAGCGCAAAGATATGCTGGTCATTGTTTGTCAGCGGCCTTGACAAGCCGGCACACGAGCAGGCCCGGGCCTTGACAGGCGGCGCTGGTCACCAAGCGTCCTTGAGAGACAAACCGAGAGGTTGTCTGGGACAATGGGACAGAAGCGGCGGCTCACGGCTGGGAAAACGTCAATCCTGAGTGCGGAATCAAGCGGCAGCTTCTCAATAGTGGGGTTTCCATCCACCCATTTTTATTCGAATTTTCAAGAAATGCGAAAATAAAACTGAATGGAAACGCTAGGAATTCGAAAAAGGGCCCAAAATTCGCAAAAAAAAAAAGTTTGGACGCTTGGAGGGGATGGATTTTGAAGTGTATCGAAAAAAGGAAAATGCTCATTTTGGCTATGGAAACAAGTTTTGCGAATAAATGCTGACAAGACTGGATACACGTTTTGGCCGGATATTACGTCACACGTACGATGAAACCAAAATCTTTTTGGAATTAATTAAAGAAGCGAATATGAATGTGATTTTTAGATTAAAAACAGCAAAGAAAAACACTACGGTTTATCAAGAATTACAAAAGCAAATTCATACGATGTCATCGCACGGCGCAGTTGCTTCCTGTTCTCCTTCTTTGAAGTTACTAGTGGATCATATCTCTATGGTGTATAGCGCCACCTACAGGGGCGGAGTCCCCTCTCAATATTCGCATCTCCGTTTTGCGCATTTTTACAAAATTCGCTTCAAAATTTTTTTGGAACATTTGCATGGAAACCTGACTAATGACATCCGGGGGTCCTCGGCTTGCGACGGAGTTCCGTTCTTGCGGCGTCGGAATTGGAAAATTGGCGAAATCTGGTTTCCTACCCACCAGAGTCAGTAGGCGGAGCTTGTCCAGTCCAGTCCTTCGTATGACGTCAAACCTCAATAAATTCATACGATGTCATCGCACGGCGCAGTTGCTTCCTGTTCTTCTTCTTTGAAGTTACTGGTGGATCATATCTCTATGGTGTATAGCGCCACCTACAGGGGCGGAGTCCCCTCGCAATATTCGCATCTCCGTTTTGCGCATTTTTACAAAATTCGCTTCAAAAAAATTTCGAAACATTTGCATGGAAACCTGACTAATGACATCCGGGGGTCCTCGGCTCGCGACGGAGTTCCGTTCTTGCGGCGCCGGAATTGGAAAATTGCCGTGCCTGGTTTCCTACCAGAGTCAGTAGGCGGAGCTTGTCCAGTCCAGTCCTTCGTATGACGTCAAACCTCAACAAATTCATACGATGTCATCGCACGGCGCAGTTGCTTCCTGTTCTTCTTCTTTGAAGTTGCTGGTGGATCATATCTCTATGGTGTATGGCGCCACCTACAGGGGCGGAGTCCCCTCTCAATATTTGCATCTCCGTTTTGCGCATTTTTTACAAAATTCGCTTCAAAATTTTTGAAACATTTGCATGGAAACCTGACTAATGACATCCGGGGGTCCTCGGCTTGCGACGGAGTTCCGTTCTTGCGGCGTCGGAATTGGAAAATTGGCGTGCCTGGTTTCCTACCAGAGTCAGTAGGCGGAGCTTGTCCAGTCCAGTCCTTCGTATGACGTCAAACCTCAACAAATTCATACGATGTCATCGCACGGCGCAGTTGCTTCCTGTTCTTCTTCTTTGAAGTTGCTGGTGGATCATATCTCTATGGTGTATGGCGCCACCTACAGGGGCGGAGTCCCCTCTCAATATTCGCATCTCCGTTTTGCGCATTTTTTACAAAATTCGCTTCAAAATTTTTGAAACATTTGCATGGAAACCTGACTAATGACATCCGGGGGTCCTCGGCTTGCGACCGAGTTCCGTTCTTGGTTCTTGGTTCTTGGTTCTTGGTTCTTGGCATCGGAATTGGAAAATTGGCGTGTCTGGTTTCCTACCAGAGTCAGTAGGCGGAGCTTGTCCAGTCCAGTCCTTCGTATGACGTCAAACCTACCTGCCTCAGAATCCGGAAAATTGTCAGGTCTGGTGACATACCAGATCCAGCTGTTTTGTTGTGTTTGGAAGTGACAGTTGCTTTCCCAGTCCAGCCCTTTTTTTTTTATGACTTTAATGCTACTAAGATGGAAAACATGCTGGTTCTGATGATCCACCTGACCCAGCAGATGGACAGATGGGGGAAAAACTTGCCGGCTTCTGTTATGACTCCAATGCTACCTCAGAAAATTGTCTCACCAAATGGAGCTTTGGTTGGGAAAAAAAAGCTTCTCGTACTTGAGTGATAATTGCTCGCAACACAACTTTGCTTTCCCAGTTCAGGCCTCTGCCACCGGATCCAGCAGATGCTCCGGTGGGAAAAACTGTAAGCACAACATTGCTTCCCCATTCCAGATGTCATCCTGCCTCTGTTAAGACTTCAATACTACCTCTCTAGTCGGAAAAGTGAGATCTGGTGACCCACCAGTTTGGGGGGGGGGGGAAAAAAAAATTGTGCTTGGGACTGACAACACAACATTGCTTTCCCAGTCCAGGCCTGTGTTAAGACTCCGGTAAAACCTCTAAGACCGGAAAACTAGTCACCCGTCAGACCCAGCAGATGGAAAGATAAGGAAAAACTTGTCGTGCTTTGCAGTGACAATTGCTTCCAAGTGATGATTGCTTTCAGCGCAACGTAGCTTTCAGGTGTCATCCTGCCTCTGTAATGACCCCAGTGCTACCTCCAAAGCCGGATGCCGGAAGACGTCGGGCCTAGAGGAAGTGAGTGTTAAACTTTACGCGGAGCCTTCGTAGTCTGTTGGGGCCATTTGAAAAATGTGTGACATTGACTCGAATATACAGTATATGGAATTTAATGGCGCCTCGTGAGGATCTGGTTCTAAAACAAAAGCCATCGTAGCATCTTGCTATCACGCTATGTGCGGAATTCGAGGTGCACGTGTTTTTGATTATCGCTCACTGTTTGTACTCAAGTGTATACTCGTCCCACTCTGCCATCTTTGGAGGTCCAGCGCCAACAAACATTCATTAACAAATGACTTTGATATGGGTTTTATATTAAAAACAAAACTCAAAACATTTTTGCTTCATCAAGTAGCTCACACCCTACTTGTTGCCTTCTGTTTGTGCCCCTTTAAGCTCTCACAGTTAAGTCTGTTGGTGGCTTTTTGGGCTTGGGGGGCTGCGGTATGGAAGGGGGTGGGGGTTGGGGGGGTGACCACAAGATGAAGGCTTGATTACAGCCCTGGCACAAGAACAGAAAGCGGCGGGATGGAAGGCTGGAGGGTCCTGACTAAAAGCAGCTGTGGGGCGGCTGGCGGCGGGATGGGGGGGGGGGGGTTGGTTTGGGTTGGGGAGGGGTTGAAGGGCTCAAGACGACTGACCTCAGCAGAAACGCACATGGAAGTGCTAAGATGTCCATGACTTGGCGCGTGCTCCGCTATTAATCACTTAAGAGCTTCCTGTTTGTACTTTTACGTGCGTTTCGAAGCTGCACGACGTTAAATCGGGACTTTGGCTCCAAACGGATGGAAAAAAAAAAGTTGAGCGCAAGATTACTTTCTCAAGGCTGGATTTACACTGGAGGCCACAATGGCCAATCCTAGTTTAGTGCTTGTATATGATTATTTTGAGAAAAAAAGTGGAATATCCTGCATGGTCATGGTGTTAGGTCGGAATCTAGTCTTCGTAAATGCTGTGCGGTATTTTTCAATAATTGCAAAGCAGTTATATGCATTTTGATTTTATTGAGAGGTTTTGACTAACTAAACCTTTTTTTGTACAAATTTGTACAAAATTCCCAAACTTGTCATAATGACCATGTTGGGGCAACTTCTACGCTCCATAAACGATTTATTTGTCCATATTCGTCAATGTCAAGTTGTATTTTGTTAGGGTGTTATTTGCATAAAATACAATAACAGGTTTAAAGGGATACTTGACTCATTGAGCCATTTTAAGCAGTACAATTTTCATATTTGGCCCATAATTATTTTCATAATTTCATTATTTTTCACATACAATTAATACCTTTAAAAAAAACTACAAATTGTTCCACTTGCTGTCGACTGAAGATGACATCACCTGTGCTGAGGAAGTAAGTAACGACCAATCATGGCTCACCTGTTTTCTGGGTTTGTTCAGCAAACTGAGTGAGCCAGCACAGATGATGTCATCTTCAGTCGACAGCAAGTGGTAAAATTTGTTTTTTAAAGGTGTTAATTGTACGTAAAAAATAATGAAGTTATCAAATTAATTATGGAAAAATTATAATTTTTTTTTACTGCTGAAAATTGCTCAATGAGTCAAATATCCCTTTAAGCTAAAATTCTATTTGGCTAAATCATGCAAAATGTCTGCTCAGAATCGACATGCCATCAAAGCTATGTTTTTTGCAGCATTTGCAAGCAGCTATGTGTGTTATTGTTTCGAAAAAGAGATTTGGACTATAATTATTTGGACTAATTTTGATTCTAGACCGTTTTGTTTTACGTAATCCAACAGTTAACATTATTTTCATAACAACCTTTCAAAGCACAATTTGACTAATTGGCAGCCCACTTTTTTTGTACAAGTTTTTTACAAAAAATGATTATGCAGACATAATTTTTTTCAAATTATTTTCATAACAACCGACTAATTCTAGCCATTTTTATAGAACAAAATACAACATAATTATCTTCAGAATGCCCCCCCCCCCCACAATTTTTTTTTTTTTTAATTTAAAAAAAAATTTAATCCTGCAAAATCATTTGGTGTCTTCACTTGACGTTTTGGGCATCTTAAAAAAAAAAAGTATATTTGACTGGATGACAGCATAATCCGATGAAAATCTTTTTAAAAGGTGATCGCTCTTCACATCCATAAGCGACGTGCAAATGGCGGCATCTGCATATGTATACGCATAAGTAGACATTTCAGCGTGATTTGGTCACGGAGCGGGATGCGGCTGGGCTAAAGAGCTATTGAGTCAGCTTATTGAGACTTGGAGTAACTCCTCGTGAAGCTTTTATCTATTCAGCGCAAAGAGGAAAAAGAGAAAAAAAGAAACATTGATGGGAATAATGATGGCTCCTGGAGAGCTCCCTAATGGCAGCCAAGTATTAGAAAGGCTAATCGGGCCTTCCTGCCTGTTCTGCTCGTCCAACTGGAGTTTTTCTCACTCTCCCACGAACCTTCTGGTCGAGGAGCTAAATTTAGAAGCGGCACCTTGGGTTGGTACCTAGTGTTGCCGTCGCCGCCATTTCCATTCCAAGCAGGGATTTGGAATTTCAAAACAAACTGGGCAGAGCAATGTCTGTAGATCATTACAGAGATTTTTTTTTTTACAATTAGCCTCGGACTGCAGTTTTGACAGATGTCTCCTAAAATCGGATACACAAAAACATTTCAAGAATCTATGCCTGGTATTAACTCTTTGACTGCCAGACGTTTTCAGAAAAGAGATGCCGTGGGTGCCAGCCGATTTAAGCATTTTGACTGATCTTTCAAGGTCCACAGAAAATTATGTGTTTGGACTATGGAAACACACATACTACCAAATGAAAGATTGGACTCTCATCTTTCATCAGAAAAAAAAAAGTTGTTTCTACCTTATTCCGTTTTTCAGTAATCAACAATAGAAAATGGCTAGTTTCACCTCTGTTTTGAAACAAACGTCTTTTAACGTCTTTGGCACTCCTCCATAGGATTTTACTAAACGTTATTTAACGTTTTGGGCAGTCAAAGAGTTAAATATAAAGTAGTAGCAAATTTGCACCAATTCCAGGTCTCGTACATAGACGAGCTACTATTATCTGCACTCCTGTGTGGAAAAATACTTTGTTTTGAGTAAATAGCTTTTCCAGTACTTAAAGGGGACGTCAACCCCAAAAAAGTTTGTATGGACAATAAAATGTTCTAAATGTGGTATTCTGGTTAACATTGTGTTAGTGGAATATGAGTTGAGCAGCAAAATCCAGCCATTTTTAGCCATCTCAAGGGGGGCGGCCATTTTGCCACTTGCTGTCGACTGAAGATGACATCACAGTTGCTCAGGTCTCAACCAATCACAGCTCAGCTTCAGAGAACAAGTGAGCTGTGATTGCTCGCTGAGCCCTGAACAACTGTGATGTCATCTTCAGTCGACAGCAAGTGGCAAAATGGCTGCATTTTGCTTCATAACTCATATTCTACAAATGTAATATTAATCAGAATGTCATGTTTAGATTAGTGAGGTCACGTATAACAGATTATTGTCAAGAAATGTTTAAGGTTGACTTCCACTTTAAATGTTATGCAAGTGCATTCAGCTCGTCATTGTTATGGATGTTCCCCCTAATTACAGGTGGCCTAATTAATTAGCATTTTTGACATGTAGTCACTGAATAGAATTGGTGTGGCGTCAATAGCGCCCCGGGTTGGCTTTGCGGACAGAAGGCCCCGTCCGCACGCTTGTTGATTGACAGCTGGATGAAAGCAGTGAGGGTCATCCTCCGAGGAGCAAACGCCTTTGTGTGGGAGCAGGGCGTGTTGTTATTGTTGTGTTTTTGGCACTAAAATGCCCCCCCCACCCCTATCGTGACCTCCGATGGGAATGATGTGATTAACAAGAATTGGGAGATGTTGTTGCCTTCCATGTCGGCGTGTCAAGCGGCCTTTCGGTGGCGTTGTTTGAGCTCGGCATAAATTTGGATGCGCGAAACATCAAAGGCGCCATATAAATGCCTTTCTCTTCATGTTGTCATGCTATCTGTGAATCACCCCCCCACCCCCCACCCCACCGCTCACACGCAGCCCCCTCCCCCTCAGGGCCGGCCTTATTTACATTTTCAAATCTGCATTTTTCATATAGATCTGTCTGCCTCTGATTTTAATATCAGTGATGTTTCCCACGACACCTTTTGTTTTATTATGCATTATGAATTTCTTCCACTCTTACTCCGCCCTCGCTCACTCACTCACTCTCTCTCTCTATCTCTCGCTCTCTCTCTCTCTCTCCCTCCTTCTGTCGCTCGCCTCCCATCTTTTTCTAATCCCTATCCCCCCGCGCTGGCTTTATGAGTCCCAGCCTTGTATCGCGGGGAGGGGAGATTTATCATTTCAATCTCATTTCAATAAATAAAATAATCTCTCTTCTCCTGTACGTGACAGCAGCTAATAGTATTTTGTTATCGCCAGTGAAACTTTGCAGACTTAGTGCGGCGGGGCTCAAACGCTTGGCACGTGATGGCGGCGGCGATGGCATTTTTCCCGCGTGGTGTCACAACAGTCACTTTGCTCAGGTGAGCCAACGCAAACTTTTCGGGTCCAGGGGAGAATTTTTTTTCCCAAGGATCCCCTCATAATTGTTACTTCAATACCAAAGGAATTCCAAAGTTGCCTATTTTCAAGCAAAAAAAAAAAAAAAAAAAAAGTCCAAATGTTGCGATACCAAATATTTTTGAAAGATAAAACGAGTAATATTAACGAGACTGAAGATTTATTTCGACGGGATGAAAAGTCGTAATCTTATGATAATGAAGTCGTTTTTTTCCCCCCAAGATAAAGCCGTCATATTAAATGAGGGAAGAAAAACATTTTATCAAGTCAATGACATCATTCTCATAATACTACACATTTTAATCTGTTCTCTAAAACAGGGTTTTTAAATGTAAATTAAATTTTTCATTGGACACCCTCATAATAAAAAAAAAAAACTGGCATGTATACCTCTATGATGTATAATAAATAAAAAAATAAGTAAATAATAAATAATAAATAAATAAATAAAAAAATAAAAAAATAAGTAAATAATAAATAATAAATAAATAAAAAATAAAAAATAATGCAATTTAATGTAAGCCCTCTATAACCATGTATACCTCAAATCTAACAATACGACTTTTGTTCTTTAAAAAAAAAAACTCGAATCATGCAAGGATATCAGATTTGTGACGTTACGTCGCAAAGCAAATTTAGGGAAGAGCAATTGCTAAATTATATGCGTGGGTCCAATCTGAAGGATTGAACTGATACGGCATAATATATTGCAAACTACTGCTCGCGCCCCCCCAGTTTGCGAAGCGCTCCGCTAACGCATTTGGCCTCTTTTGGAGGTTAAACGCAACATCCTGTTAGGTGCTTCATTAAACGCACTTTGCCTCGGTGCGGTACGAGCCCTCTTGTAGCAATCCCGTCCTCTTAAAAAAAAGCGACCGGGCCGCACTCGTGTAACGCTTTTATCTGCCGCCTCTTATAAAAAGCGCGCCCGCTGTCAGGCACGCGCCGGCAAGAACAAGAGCAGCCATCAAGACGACAGTTTTATTTTAATTGCTATCTCCCCTTCCCCTCGCGGTCCTTCGTTTCCTCTTACCCCCGGAGCAAATCAACAGCAAAAAATGTAAAAGGACTGACAGGAAAACAATTGCGTTTCAAATTGAACTCCCTGCAGAGTGTGTTCACTTCCTTAACCTGACATCCTCTCTTCCCCGCACATGGCAGTGCGGGAGCGGCACGCCGAAGCCGCATTGAGGAGGCGGGCGGCGGACGAGGGGAAGGCGGCGGGGGGGCAGCGAGTGGGGGGGGGGGATGCTAGACCGTCCTTTTGAATATGTGTTTTCTGTTTATCATTAGCTGACTGGGTGCTTCATCATTCGGCGAAAATCCCTATCTGCTGAACATAAGGCCGAGAGACAGCGGGGAATCAATCTTTTGTGCTTGGGCAGATAAACACAGGACGCAATCAGGGGGAGACGGAGCGACGGAGCAGGCCGCGGGACTCACGCCGCCGGTGATGGATGGCGGAAGTGAAAGTGTCAGGATGGCATTATGCAAATGGGGGAGGCATCCGAGCATCGCCCCGGTGATTATGGGAGATGGGAGAGCAGCCTGTGGTCCCCTTGGCACCCAGGCAGCCATTTTTGTTGTGTGTGGGGGGGGGGGGGTGAGTGGAAGAAGGCTGGGGGGGAGGTTGAAGGAGGGAAGAGCGTGTCACGGTATCATTCTCTCACACGCGCCCCCCTTCATCCCATTGCCGGCTAGAAAGAGGAGGAATAAGTCTATAGCGGAAGGAGAGACACAGGTGTCATTTGCAGAAACAAATGAGCGTCCGTCGCCTTCCCTGACGAGGGGGGCGCGCCTCCAGAGCGATGGCCAGCCAAGACGCTGAGGCAACAATCATCCATAATCGTCCCTAATCAACTGGACCTCGGTAAAAGGCTTGGTTTTGTTTTGGTTTGGGTCGGTTGGTCAGTCTGTTGGTATGTTTGGCTATTTGGTTGGTTGGTTTGTCAGTCTGTCTGTCTATTTGTGTTGCTAAGTTGATTTGCTAGGGTACCAAACAGACAAACAAATCTCAACCGCCCCATTTGTTATGGCTATGCTATAAACATGTTTTGGATCCCGAGAAACTGCACTGTTAAGGTGCCAAAAAGCTGGAACCAGACTCAGCAGACTCAGCATCTCAAGCACATGTCAGACCACATATTGGATTTACCAGAGGTGCGGGTGGGGTTAAAGTAGCACTAAGGAACTTTTCAACCTTAATAAAATATGTTCATAACTTTTCTGATGAAACATTAACTTAAAACTAGTTGTATGGTACCTTTGCCAGGGACTGGCACTAAAAAAACTTTAAGTTTAAGTTACAAAGACGGAAGTCAATTTGAACGTCGAGGCGCAATTACTGCTTTCCTGACAGAAGCTGCAAAACAACTGAAAAGTTTTGTCTGAGGGGACACAAAAAAAAAAAAAAAGGAAGCTACCCGGATAAAAGGACAGTCAAGGATCAACATTGGCTGGCGTGAGTTAAAAAAATGACGCAATGCGATTGTCCTCATGGGAAATGTGGTCTTCCTTCAGGCATAACATTACCACTTTTGTCCATATGGCGCCGCCATAATCAAACTGAAAGTTCCTTAGTGTTGCTTTAAGTCACCGATTTTAGGACTTGTCATTATTCAAGATTTGCTTTGCTTAGCTAACTAATGCCATTACATAACTAAGAGCTAAGTGGCTAATGTGCAAATACTGTACTGTAAATATTGCGACTTGCTTCACCCAAGCCAGGACTTTTTTGCCACGGTAACTTGAGACTTGCTTGAAGCTTTAAAGGTAAAAGACTTGAGACGTATGACCCAACCAAGTCTGGGATGAACCCATCCAGTCCGTACTATGCAACCAGACCGGACCGTTCTCCCAATGATGTCGCCATTGTGACCCGCCGGGACGACAATTGTGCTGTCACTTCCCCCAGCAACGCGCGTAATGTCAATGACAAGTGTGCGGGACGTAATGGCCCCGGATGTATTCAAATGAGGGGCATGTTGGGTACCTGAGGGAGCTTCCTCGACCCAGAGGGGGGAATCCATCCCCCCGGTCCCCCGCTGCACCATTACCGCGAGATTGGATGAAGATTGAGACGTGGAAAAAAATGAGCTGATGGGGGGGACATCGCAAGGAGAACGCCGCCTTGATGATGTATGCGCCGCCACGTGACGGCGAGGATAATTTTTTTTTTCTTTTTGTGAGATGTGAAATTAGCAGCTGGAGTTTGATGAGGCCATTTTTCCCCGAGCAATTGCGAGCGCAATGACGTTGTTTCGTGCCTCCTTCGCTCACGTGCTCGTTGGTCGCTTCCGGTCGGGCCCTTTTTTTTTTGTGTGTTTTGTCCTCCAGAGGGGGACAGTGGCAGAGGTGCCCGTCCTCCACCTCTCGCCACCAGCGCGCCAGACAATAGCGCCGGGTTCCGCCTGATTGGATCCATTTGCATTGGACACCTCCTCTGCATATTGATTGATGGGTTTAATCAGCGAATCAGGGGGAGCGCTCAGACATCAATCTCTGTCAGGCCCCTGCCTTTCTTTCCGAGCCTGTGATTCCCTGCTAGGACTCATCAAGGGAAGCAAGTTTAGACAGAGAATGACAGAGGTGGCGAGAGGGAAAAGAGATAAAACACAAAAAAAAAAAAAAGCTCAAAAATAGGAAGGCGTGTGCATTGGGGAAGTGGAAGGAGAAGCTATTAGATCTTGGCTGGCTTGTTCCGATCGGTCCCGTTAGAAGTGGACCAGCCGGAGCATAAAAGGAAGCCTGTCCGACTATGAAAAGCGAGTTAGGGGTGTTCAAGTGTGGAATCATCCGCCAGATTACATTTGTGTACCCATCGTTAATTGATCACATGACCACATTAGGACCACCCCCCCCCCCCCCCCATGCAAAAGGCGACGGCTGGAAGTTTTTTCACTCGGGTTTGGGGGGTTCGAAGATGCTATCTTTTAACACAAATGAGTTCTCTTTGCAGACTAGATGGAAGATGTCATGTGGACGGACGTTTTAGGGTATGTAATAGGGGTGTAACAAAAGCAGGTTTGAACCGGAAAAATCATTTTGTGATTTAACAGACGCAAGCGCATCGGATGGAAGTGAATCTACTCGTTACGCAATGAATTAAATCGAGACGTATCGAATCGTCTTTTATTGGAGAGTTATATCTTTGAAAGAAATGGAAAGTTCATTCAAATGTATGTCAACTGACAACAAAAGACTCGTACCATATCAAACAGAATCCAGTCGTTTGCCTTTCACATCCAACCGTCCTTGAATCGTTCCACACCCCACGTACCGAAAAACGTACTGAACCGTCTTTTGTAGAGAGAGATGCACAACCCCTGGTATATAATAAAAGCAGCGTGTGGGTGGGTGGTAGTATGCATGGTGAGCAGAATACAGGGGTGGGATCTTGCCAACGCCGCCGTGTACGCTCACACTTTGGGAATCCCTTCCTTTCAAACAACGGTAAACTCGGTTATTAGAATTCACCGCCCGCACACGGTCTATTCAAAGCCACACAACAGGAAAAAAAAAAAAAAAAAAAAAAAGACTATTTTGATCCGTCGTTTAATCAGTCCTTTCCTTTTGTCAAGAGCTGCTTACTTTTAATTGAGTTTGTGTTGGCGTAATTATCCGGCGAGAAGGAAGCGAAGGATCTGGCAGCTCGAGGTGTCACAGCTACACTTTCACGTTGACACGGAAAAAGGCATCGGGGATCCTTGTGTATCCCCCGGTGAGGCGTACAATGGCAATCGCAGCACAATTAACACTTTATATATATATATATTTATTTTATTTTTTTTCACCTATAGTAGACCTGGGGAAAGCAGACCTCTTTGCTAATGCCCAAATAAATAGGAAAGTAGTAATTGGCGTTAAGGGAAGTATGCAGAAGGGATGTATCTTGACTGAGAGATCAGCTTTTTACGTGTGGGAGGGGCTAAAATTTAGCCAGGATGCAAATCAAATCATCTGTGAGAAATGAAATTTTAAGACTAATGTTGCAAGGTGAGCTTGCAATGATAATAAATTGTTTTGCTACCATAGTTTGTGCTCCATTCATCGTAATAACTAAAAAAAAAAAAAAAAAAAAAAAAAAAGTGCTACCCGGGCTCTGCTGTAAGGAATCCACTGTCGTCACCATGGCAACAGCCGAGACGCTATTAGCCTTGTTGCAAGTCAGATTTGAATGCTGACAATTCTTCTGTACTGTTGCCGCTTCTTTTTTTTTTTGAAGGAAGCTGAACCAAATAAGCCTCTGGGTAAGTAACCGACAAAATAAAAGCCCTGACACTGACGTGGGTCCAACAGCGGCGGTGTAATAAAACGAGTAAAAAAAAAAAAAAAAAAAGATAATAAACAGTCCATGAAGTTAAACATTTGTTTTTTTATTTCCTCCATTAAACTCAAATGACTTCCTGTGTGAATGTGGACGCAATGCAAAGGGCCCCATAATAATCCCGCTCTGGAGAAAATAATAACGAATGAAAAAAAAAAAAAAGAGGAGGAAGAAACTTTTAATACCAGCCGCTCTTAATGACGATGCGTGCAATTAGAGCGGCTGCATTTTGTTCCTTTTTTTTTTTTTTCCTCTTCGCGCTCGCCGCGAGTCACAGGAAAACAAATAAAGCGTCTCGATTTAGAAACCTTATTAGACTTTGGAGTCCCTGAGCAATTAAAGTATTACAAGTGGAGTGCCTCTGCATTCAGAGGTGGTCCGCGCCTGGCTGGCTGGTGGTCCGCCGCTCTTTCCTTCCCGCCTGCCACCAGATGCCGGCGACCAGTCAAGGGCACCGTGTCTGCGGCCTGGCCATTACGGGGCGGAAAAACATTTCATTATTTAGCCGTCCGTTTTCTACACCAACTTCACTTCATGTGGCCTGATGTCGACCAATAACCAGCGCAGTGTTTGTCTTTGTGTGTCATGTCATTGACTGGTCTTTTGTTTGTCTTAAATCTTCCCCGACAATGACAGGCGACCATTCAAGGGAGTCACACTAAAGTCCGCTAAACTCAGATGAGCGCCACCACTGTAGAAAGTTAAAAATAAATAAAAAAAATCTTGGACAGAGATGGGATGATGGTTAGCTTGTCTGCCTCACAGTGCACAGGATCTGGGTTTGAATCCCAAGGACGACAATTCAAAGTCTATTTGTCATCTCAGGCACCCTCGCTAAATACATTTTATCATTCATCCTTTAATTTTCTTTGGCCGACAAATTGGCTCCTCTCGCGCGACAGAACACCCCCCCCCCCCCCACCGATTTGATGTCTTATCAAATTACTAACCCGGAGGAAATGAATGGCTGCCATGTGAGCGGCGCCATTGATGTAGTTTCACTTAGCCCCAAACACTCCGCTCCTAATTGAATGATTAGATTCCTCGCCGCTTTACGCGCTATCTTTCTTTCCACCGTGCTAATTGCGCGGCGGCGGCGGCGGCCAGTGAAGGACGCCAGGGCCCTGACGTATCCATTCCATAAATAAAATAAAACAACACAGAGATATATATATATATATATATAGATAAATATATATATGATTCATCTGAACGTAATTGGATAACACCTGACGATAATTGGTGATAATTATCAAGAAGGGATGTTCACATGATAAGCCTAATTTAATTTGTTTTGGAGATTGAGCGATCACAAAAAAGACAGGACCAGCGCAGTTGGGTAGTGGTTGGCAAGCCTGACTTGCAGTTGAATGATGCCAGATACGAATCCCAGGATTTTTTTTTTCCCGGGTTTCCTTAGACATTCCCCAAAAAACATAAATGGTCGCTTCAAGGGAGGTTTATTACGACCAGTCCAACGTTTTGCCTAAAAGTCAGCTAGGATAAACCTTTCAGCATGGCCGCTTCACTGTTGAGAAGTTCTGGGTTCAAATCTGAACTCAGGATTCTCCCCTGGGGACTGCCAAATTCCAAATATGAAGACTGCAGACTTCACGTGCCCTCCCTGCTATGAACTGGCACTATAGGAAATTGATGGAGATCACACGACTGCCACTAGGGGGGGGTGCTGAAGCTTTGAGGACATTTTACACGCACACACACACACACACACACACACACGCTGCAAAAAAAGTGAATGTGATCACATAGTTTTACCACCAACACTTTTTGAACTTCCTTGGTCACACTTGTGTTGTGGGAAGCTCCGGCCTTCCTCGGCCCTCGTGTCTCCCTCGGTCTCAGTCGCCCTGAAGCGGCGTATCAATATTTGGCGTTCTGCGTTCAGCTTTTCCACTGGATTAGCCTTCGCCCCGGCACGTTTCTTTTGGCAGCTGGCCAGAGCCACAAGCTTTTGATAACAGGTTCCGTCCTGCTCCTTTGTGCGTGCGTGTCTGCGCGCGCGCTCGTAGGGAAAAATTCTGCCGCCGCCGCCGCCGCCGCCGTGCGTCAATGAAGGAAGAAGCAGGACGGTGCCCTGCAGGATGCCACGGCGCATCCAGCACTTTTTTTTTTTTTTTTTTTTTTTTTTGAAACCAGGACCTCCCAACTCTTAACAGCTGCCGCGAGGGTGATGGATGATTTGCAAGCGAAATAACGTGTACGTCGTTTGTCTAATTGGACAAGATTGCAGGCTGAATGTGAGAGAGAAAAAGAAAGCGAGAGAGAAATCGAGATCATCGGGAGCATGTTTGTGTTTACACCGCGTGCACCAGGGTCACAAGCATTTAGGCGGGAGTCCAATTCCGTCGTGTGTCTCATTTAACTCTATTTGAACTCACTGAACATGTGAAGCAAGATATACAAATTGTATTTTAATAACTGCACAAGCGTCAACACCAGGAAATTGAAAACATGTTAATAATAGGGGTGTCAGGCGATTCGAATTTTTAATCGGAATTAATCGCATGACTTCAATAGTTAACTCTAACTGTCTGTTCTAAATGTACGATAAAATATACAATAAAATATATTTTTTAAGTTTTTAAGTTTTCATACTCTTGTTAGCATAAAAGTGGGGGGAAAAAACGCTAAACTAAGAAATATTGGCGCATTGAAATTAAAAATATGCACTGTACTGTAAAAAACGAGTGTGATATTGATTTGTGTTGAGGTCATTTTTCTGCCACTAGATGGCATAATTGCATTTGTAAGACATTGGTGGCAGCTCAGTGCATTTTTATTTTTATATTAAGAGCAATCTAATCTTTAACATGAAGTAACTTGTGAAACTTATTACCGGTAAATTTATTACTGCTAAATTTTGACGTGGACGTGTCTGCCGCGTTAGAATTCCCCCAGTACAGACTTTCCAAGTAAGGGGCGGTTCGCAAGGAACTTTAAATTAACTCAAAATGAACGCGCTAATTTTGACACCCCTAGTTAATAGAACGCCCCGTTGTTGGCCCTGAGTGCATGCAAGTCACAGTGAGGAAGGGGGAAGCGTGTGGGCCGGGGTTTCAGACTGGCATGAATGTTTTAGAGCGCCTCGTTGTTGGCCATGAGTGCTTGCGCGCCATGGTGAGAAAGATTTTTTTTTATTTTATCTGTCTCGACGGGTTTACTGTACTTCGTCCTTAAGGCATGTCAATGAGTCCGCCATAAAGTCGGCCATGTTGCTTTCATGGACAAACAGATGTGTTCAAAGTTAACAAGCTTTAATATTTCCAGCCCCCTACCGTCGTCCCCCCTCCATCTTTGATGTCTACTCTTGTGCGGCGGATCAGTCCCAGCCCAGCCCTGCCCGGACATGCCCCCCCGCACCCCCTCCCCCTTCCTTATGTCGTCTCATAACCCTCCAACCCCCACGAGCCCTCCGGCCCCCTGGCCCACCGCGTCCTACCTCACCGCTCTGTTTATGTTTGTGTAACTGCCACGTTCAAATCGGCAGCATAATTAAAACATGTTGATCCCTTCAGTCATGCCGGGTGTGGTGGTGTGGTGGTGGGAGGGGGGGCGGGTTATTAATGGCACACAGGGGCGGCGAGGAATGCTAATATCGCGTGAAATGTTGGGTTAGATTGGCGCTCACCTGCGGGCCCGCAAATGTGTGAGTGGGCTTTCATGTAAATGAATTTGTCTATAGAGATGGAATTAATAGCTCGGGGGGGTCATCGTGATAATGATTCGTTCACGGACTCCTGTTGGAGTCAAATGGTCCGGGTGTCTCGTTTGCGTTATGTTGAGCGCGGAAGGGGGGGCGGGAGCTTTAGCGAACACGCCTTTGCTTTTTTTTTTTTTTTTTTTTTTTTTTTTGCTTTTTTTTTTTTTATGACACCTCCAAATGACCCACTTTGTATTCACGCTATGCAAATTTGCGGCGGCGTGGTTCGATCTCCTTGATGGACTGCTGCTCCCGTATGTTGAACACGAGAACGTATCATTTGCTCATTATATCACAATGTTGTTTTATGACACAAGTAGAGCAATGAGAGTGGGGTGGGTGGGGGTGGATGTGGCGAGTCACATGACTTGACTCGAGTCAGACTTAAGTTGCCAGTTTTATGACTTGGGAGTTGAATCGCGGAATGGGGGCTTTTTTTTCATACTTGTGAATGTCCGGAAGAAAAGGAGAGCTCATTTTTTTCTATTCTGTATATCAAATCCATGCGGTGAGTTTGCGTCACTCATGGCCCGTTCCTTTTTTTTTTTTTTTTTTTTTTTACCCGTTTTGCCCGTTACTTTGCTGGACATCTGTAAATACATCATTATTTTACCATCTAAACTCTTTTCTCATTCTTTTTTTTTTTTTTTTTTTCTATAGTTTGAGGCGTCACAAAAGCAAAGAATATTAACATCACATTTTCCTTTTCACAAAAAGAAACCCATGTTCTACTGCTAAATACTAAACAATGTAAAAAGGTAGAAAGTTTTTTTTTATGCAGTAGATTAAGAGTCTATTTTTCCTTTTCGTATCGGGTTAGGTGTTCACATTGTCACAGTCCACAATGTTCTGTGGGTCTTTGAGAGATCAGTCAAAAAAGCTGCAAAAGGGCTGGCAATGTGACAAACTGCGTTTTGAAAGCTGCTGGCAGTCAACGACCCTCCACAAATCAAACGTACTCCAGAATGAGCCAAATATAAATTGATTTCACATCAACTCAAAAAGCTTACATATGTATGAAATAAATTGACAAAAGATGACATCAAAGAATGTATTGGCTATAAATTATAATTCTCTTGAATTCGGTTAGTGAACAGACAATGCAGTTTCAATTAGTTCCATTTAAAAAAAAAAAAATCCTTTTCATTTGTAGGTTTTGTAAAAACCTTAGTGGGGACTCGGCTCGATTTTTGCCGCATTATCTTTGGACTTGCACATAACTTGAAGGTTAAGACTTGAGACTTAAATACAAGCTGCTCACACGTGACTTCCTTCCACCTCTGGAGGAGGGGGGGTGTGTGTGTGTATAAAATGCCTCCTGCTTACCTCGCTGACCCGGCCTGCCCGGTCAAGTTCAGCCTGTTGAAACACTCGCGTGTGTGTGTGTCTGTCGGTCCCAATTCTCAGACACAACTGACAAGACTGCTTTCAGGCGTCATTCCAAAGTCTCACACAAAGCTGCTTTTAAGTGTGTGCGTGTCAAAGGTGTACTAACACGCCAACGGCGGGAGAAACGTGTGTATATTTGGTATATGCAGGTGTGTATGGCGGTGCGTTGGGATGTCATATAAGAGTGTAATATATATATATATATATATATATATAGCATTAACTCATTCACTGCCATTGACGGCTATAGACGTCAAAAATTAAAACTATTTATTTCTATTAGTTTAACATTTTTCCCACTTTTGTTAACAAGAGTTATGAAAACCTAGATTTTTTTTATTGTATTAGAACAGATATAAAATTTGTGATTAATCGTGAGTTAACTAGTGAAGTCATGCGATTAATTACGATTATAAATTGTAATCGCCTGATCCCCCTAATTTTTAATAATCTTTTCTTTTAAAAAAGATTATAAAAAATAAATAATTAAAATTATTTTTTTTTTATTAAAAAAAAAGGAAACTATTAAAAATTAGGGGCGTCAGTATTTTAATTGTAATTAATCGCATGACTTCACTTGTTAACTCACGATTAATCACAAATTTTATATCTGTTCTAAATATACAAAAAAAATTCTAGGTTTTCATACTCTTGTTAACAAAAGTGGGAAAAAATGTTAAACTAATCGAGATAGTTCAAATGAATTTATGACGTCTATAACCGTCAATGGCAGTGAATGAGTTAAGTTTGAGTTAATTTGAAGTTCCTTTAATGCCACAATTTTTTTTAACGTGTGATTAATGACCGCCCTGTACTGGGTGAATTCCAGTAACAACGTAGCAGACGCGTCCACGTCAAAATTTAGCTGTAATAAATTGAATATTAATGCATATATTTGTGGAGACTGGATTCAAGTTGTATTTTACAATTTTAAAAACGTGTAGATTAGATAGCTCTTAATATGAAAAGAAAAGTGCACTGCCACCAAAGTCTTACAAATGCAATTATGCCATCTAGTGGCAGAAAAATGACCTCAACACAAATCAAACAAACACATTTTTTTAATTTTAACTTAATTTTACAGGGATGTGATTTTTCCGCTAATTCGCGGAATTCCGCTTTTTTTATCTCCCCCCCAAAAAAAAAAAATCCGATTTTTTTTTCTTTTTTTTTTTTCTTTTTTTTTTTAGTAGTAGTTCATTGTGTATGCACATGACTCTGACAGATAACATCTTCTGCTATAACAAAGACATTTGTGGTATGCTCTAATATGAGGTACTTTTCATTTGGTCATGATACAATTATTTGTTCATGAAATTTGAACTCTTCAACATTATTTATGTGTTAACTTAGTAATCACATTAGTTAGATATGATGATATTCTCAGTGATAGTTTTTAAAAGCAAAAGCAGTCCAATGTTTTTGAATGTGACTGATTTTGAGTTGACTAAAACTGCCATTTTATATGGGATAGTTCAATATACATTGAAAATTTATGCTGTTGTTTTGTACTTAAAAACACGGAAAACCCATGAGCTCTGGACCTAGCTGGGTGCCAGCGGCCCCCAGACCCCCGGCTAAATTTTCAGATAATTTCACTTTGGTCAAATCACATCCCTGATTTTATGAATTATTATGAAATTTTTGTATCAGTGACAAAAATATTTTTTTTCCCACTTTTATGTTGAGAAGTGAATGACATCTTGGAAAAAACATATTTTAAATTGTAATCGCCTGACATCCCTAATATAGAGAGATATACCGTATATAGGTGCCCGGTTTGGGGCCCGATGGTGGGAACGGTGCGGAGGTGAAGCCATCTTTTTGTTCCTGGCGGATAAAGGAGCCTTTTGAGAGTCGACGTGTTTTGTTGCTGCGGGCCACGCTTGTCCTTGGCTGTGTTGCAGAGGCGCTGGCGGGGTGGGTCCGCGGAGGCGGACACACAGGACAGCAGGCAGAGTTACTCGCTGCAGGGGCACAAGCCGGATCGTCTGTCCACGGGAGAACACAGGAAGACGGGCCAAGATGTGCGTGTGAGGCGTGAAGGCGTTAAAGGTACGGCGACGCGGCTCACGTTTCCCCCTCCGATGTCATCCCAGGTCAGCCATTGTCGCCGACTTCCCACAATGCAACACGGTCCACAGTGAGTGAACTTCCAGTGCACTCTCAACCTGTCTGACCTTTCAACTTCCAGGCCCTGTTGATTGAGCCCCCCCCCAGGGCAAACAAAATGTCTGATTACTCCCTCACTGAAACCTGACCTCCATTTTGGCTCTTCTCATTGCAGTGACGTGTTTTCACCTGAGAATCACTGGGACGATAAGGAGGAGGCGGCAGTGATGTGCAAAATGCTTTCCACTTACCAAAGAGTGGGAGTAGGTAAGTTTGTCTTAAAGACACTGTAAAGTAGATTCAGAGACTTTTTAAAAAATACATTATATTAAAATATCATTTCTAATATGTGATGTCACACATAGTTAAACGTCATATGTCAATGTTCAACCAAACGCTATCATTTCTACCAACGAAAAATCCACTAGCTTAACGCTAACATATAATGTGAAAATAATAAACGCGCTAATAGAAATTAGCATCAGTGTTATTGTAAATATGAACCCATGAAAAGAAAAAAAAACAAGCAATTAAAAATCTGTGATGTAGCGGCGGTGTGAAGAATGAACCTCGAATACCGCAAGGGGCGCGCCGCGGTGTGTAAAAAGGTGCGTTAGCGTGAGGATGATGTCGAGTGTCGCCGCGAGAGGAAGAAGCCCCCGGGTGTCGCTCTCTCGTCTCCCGTCGGACCCGCCGCTGACTGGCGACGTCCTTTAAGCCGCTCGCCTGATTGTCACGCCTTTAATCTCCCGACATGCCCGCTAAAGTGTGACGGAGAGTTTGACTGCGCCGAGATTGTAACGGATGGCTTCGCTTACGATGACATTTGGACGGGGCCCGCGGGACAAGACAAGGAAGCTCCTTCAGAAATACTCAAGTCACATATCGCGGAAACAAATGATAATAATTGTATTTATTTACATGGTATTGATAAAAGTCGGTGTTTATGTAATCGCTTTATTCTTAATTTTGAGTGCTGTATAGCATCTCATTAGATTCACTGGGCTTCGATTTATGGCATACATTTTTATTTATTTATTTCCAAAAAGACTGGAAAAGCCATCACACTCATTTATATTAACATATGTATATTTATTAAAGTGGAAGCTTATTTATATCGCCAATTTCATGCACATATGACATCAATTTAATTGGGCTGAAAGCAATTGTCAGGAATAATTTTATACAATTTTGAGCATATTATTAAGATGAATATAGTGATGACCCAACTAATGAATTAGACACAAGCTGTCGTTAGGCAGATTGTTTGCTTTGACTTGAGAGCAAAAATGTAGAAGTTTAACAATTCTTCAAAAATGCAGATTCACGATTTTCTTGTCACTCTCACTTGCTCTTTCAAGTTACTTTTAAAGTTGACTTTTGCTAGTTGAATAAATACTAAGTTTTGAAATCAATCAATAATCATGTTTATTAACCATGATTTCAATATCAAAAATCGAAAATAGCAGTGATTATAATTTTTTCCAAAATGGCCCAGCCCAACTGAAAAAAATGGGCAAAAATCTGTCCTTTTTTTTTATGTGAAAAGTTTGAATATCATTATCATTATCATATGTTGTAATGTGTTACAAATTGGCTGATTTTTAAAGAACTAATATCAGCGATGAAATCTGCTGGCCGATGAATTGGTCTGGCGCCAGTTGAAAAAAAATCAATATTCTGCAATGACCATTCAATATTTTTTGCATGTTAATGTGTGTTTTACAGAAAATATTTATTTATTTATTTATTTTATAAATGCAAAATAGTGTCACATCCATCTCTCCATGTGTATCCATTTTTTTTTTTAAATGGCGCCCATATCATGCACAGAGGCATTTAAAATGGCTTTACACAGATTAAAACTTTAATTCATAGCACATTATACAAGTGCAATAAAATAAAAGCAATAATACAGCATATTGCTAATGTTAAAGGAAGCAACAAAACTTACAAAGAAATATGGTTAAAAAAAAAAAAAGGGAATCTTCTGCTCCAGATGTAACTCGTGATTTTAAACAGAGTTGACTTCATTTCTTGGGGAGTGTCGCCACTTCTTAAAGCATGTCGACATGCATTATGGAGAAAAGTGAGCGTCCAATTAGAAGGCGTGTAAGTGCGCCTCGACAACGCCAATTAGCCGTTCCCCGTTTTTTTACGCGGCGCTCCACGGCCAATTAGCGTCTCGTAATAGGCGCTCAGCCGCAGAGCTCGGGTTCAAAGGTCGCCCTCGGCACGGCCCTCCAGACAGAAGGAACATGTCAAGGCTCGTTTTGTCCAGAGGGATCGACTTCCTGTTAAGATTCCAAATGAGAGAACGAGTATGGTGAATATGCGCCGTCATAAATTTGAATGCTAATAATAGCCTGTGAAGCTAGCCAGAATTCAAATGCTCTCAAATTTCACTTCCATGAGGTACGGCGGAGTTGAGATCAAATGTGCGAAGCCCTTAATCCGTACACCAATGAAAAAGGAAGATGCTTGTTGCTAGGCAGAATTCACTCGGTTTTTACAAACACTCATCATGTAAACATGTTAATCACATCCCATTATAGTACAGTAAAAAAAAAAAAAAAGCACCCCCACCGTCCAAATGTAATTATAAAAAAAAAAAGGTACATTTTTGCCCCATTTTCCATATATTAAATGTTTATCCGCATTTTTGGGAGAATTTTGATGATTTGATTATGATTTTTTTTCCCCCCCATTGCAATTCAATGGCTGTCAATTTTATGCAAATTTTGGCTTTTTCTGGGGCGGTCTGGTCCCAATCCCCCACGAATAGTTGACTACAGTAAACAGTAGTTATTAAAATAGATGTATTGGTCCATCTTTTGATCGGCGATCGGCTACCCCCTTTTAGTTTTTCTCATGATTGTTGAAAGCCTGGAGGCTTTCTTAAATCACTGCCATTTTGGGGACAGCGTCGCTCTCCGTTCAGACCCAAAGAGCCGCCACATAAATCTCACCTCTGCAAAGCGCTTTATGGGCGCACAATGTGTGTTTTATGTGTTCTTTACGAGTGTGGAAAGGCCACATCTTGAATGACACCGCCGCAGCCAGCCGTTGGAAAAAGAGAGAAAAAACACGCGCGCGCCAAATGTATTTTACGGCCTCATTTTCTTTAACATATGCGTATTTTTCACATCGACTTTGTTAAGGGCCACTCGTTTGGTTCTGCTCGGCCCGCCTTGCTGAGTAAGTCGTTGAGTGTCCGCGCCGCTGTTGATTTATTAGTCAGGTAATGAGTGTCAGGCCAATTGGCTGCTAAAGTGCTCAACTGCGGCCCCAGTGAAGAGCGGACAAATTGATTCTTTTGTCAGCCGGGCTTTGAATACTAAAATATAAACAACCTGAGAAGGATACGCGCGCCAAGTAGCTTGTTGCCACTGTGGTGCCAAAAATGAAAAAAAAAAAAAAACAGCTCCACCCCAGCAGGTGGCAGCAGACATTTGAGCAATACAAAGCAAAATAAATGTGTTTTACTTTACTACATATTTTTTCTGTCACTTAAAAGCAGCCTTCAGCAACCCAAAACGTGCTAATTTACCGCTGTTCAATCCTGGAGCATGCGTTTTGGTCGGCCATCTTTGTTAATCGCCAAAACTCAAAAGAAGTAAAACAGAAATATATATATATTTTTTAAAAGTAAGCTTCTATCTGTATTAAAAGTCCTTATATCGAATAATTCACCTTATTTATTGAATGATCCTCGTACATTTACTATATTTCATATGTAGCTTCCGACAAAGTTTATAATCCATATTCATGCCCAAGAAGTTAGTTTTATTTACTCTCAATTTCAGATCCATTCAAATTCACTTAAGTTCTTTTTTTTTTTTTCTTCTTCTTCCCTGGAGAGCTCAGTATTGTTCATTCGGTAATTTTACCGATTTGACATGTCATCATTATCATTGCTCTCCTTTTTTTTATTTATTTTTTTAAATATTTTATTTATTTATTTTTAATTTTTAATTTTTTTTTTCTTCTTTGTATGTGGGTGATAATGTATATGCGCGTTGTGTGATTGTATGCGTTCACTTTAGTTCTACCATTAATTTAGTTTCACTTTCATTTATTGACCACTTACTTATTTCTGTCTCTTAAAATTGATCTGAAAATTGGCAGTTTATTCCACTTGTTTATTCCACATTCTCCCGCACTTTAAATGTTCTCGCTTGCCTTTGAACCGGTGCTGAACCTCACGCCCGCATGCCTGGAAGTTGGCCGGCTGGCACCCCCCACCGTCCAAATGGCTCGAAGGAGGAGCCTGCTCCGTGACACAAAATGACAACAAATGTGTTGCTCGGCGCAAAATTTGGCAGCCGCAGCCTTGAGGCCTGGCGAGGCCCGGCTGGCTCGGCGTGAAACGTGGCAGCGGGCTCGAACATGGCGGTTGGCGGGCCATGCCAAAGCCGCCTTGTCAAATGCGACACGGTGGAGGGCGGGTGACGCGCTAAGCGCATCTTCATTCCCACTAAGTGCTGGTCCAGCCTGGAACGCTGACAACCTGCTTGAAATTGGATCAGAACGACTGTATGTCAAACGTAAGGCTCCCATATATGTGTTGGTGTTGGAGTTTAGTGTTCTAAGTGTAATACAGGACTGCATTTTCTCCGTATATCCGTACATTTTGCAAGGTTAAAACTAGGGGTGTCAAAATGAGTGTGTTAATTTAAAGTTCACTTAATGACCGCCCCTTACTTGGAATTCCAGTCACAATGCAGCAGACACGTCTATGTCAAATTTAGCAGTAATAAATTGAAGAATAAATTGTATATATTTGTGGAGACTGGGGTTAAGTTGGGTTTTACAATTTAAAAAAAAACTTACTTCATGATTAGACAGCTCTTAATATGAAAAGAAAACTGCACTGAGCCGTCGCCAATGTCTTACTAATGCAATTATGCCATCTGGTGGCAGAAAAATGACCTCGACACAAATTAATGTCTCACAGGGTTTTTTTTTACATTACAGTACATCTTTTTAATTTTAACTATATTTTATGAATTATTATGAAATTCATGTATCAATAACTAAAAAATGCAGCCATATTTCTATTCAACATTTTATTCCACTTTTATGTTAACAAGCGTATGAAAATACGTAAATAACCTTTAGTGTACATTTAGAACAGATATAAAATTTGCAATTGATCGTGAGTTAACTATTGAGGTCATGCGATTAATTCCGATTAAAAATGTTAATCACCCCTAATTAAAACCTTTTAACTTCCAAATGAAGTACAACTCTCAGTTAACATACCAGCTAAAATCATTCCTCGAAGAAATATAGAATTGTAAAATTCGCTGTCCACATCTTCATAGCTGACCACTCATTTTTGTGATTTTTGTTTCTCCAGCTCTTGAAGCGATCATGATGATGCGGTACAGGTGTACCTAATGAAGTGTCTGGTAAGTGAACAGATTTCCACACCACTACACCAGAGTCAACAACAGCTGTTGTCTGTTTTCACATTTTTGGGGTGCGGTGAGGCAGAAACAATTATATATGTACATATATATATATATATATATATATATATATATATATATATATATATATATATTTTTTTTTTTTTTAAAGAGAGATTTATATCCAATAATAATGTGCTGTGTGACTGACATCTGTCAGACTGCAGTCTGGCCCTCCAGCGCTTGCGTCTGGCTCACACAAAAAAAAAATGTCTCCCCTTCAAATGAGAGGAAGAGACCACCCTGTTGGTCTAGGATGTGTCAACCCGCACAAGACGTACGAGCGCTTAATACCTGCCGTCCTGACATAATTGTCTGGGCGGGGTCATCAGGGTGTGGGCTCCTTGGGGGGGAGGTTGTTTTTGATAAGAAACGTTGCCTTTGCAGAGGATAAAGAATACATGCCTGTGAGTTTTGCCATAGTGCCTGTCTACACTCACACACGTACATAATGTGTCAAATAATGTTATGGACGACTTTTTAGGTCCCCACAGTGATGCATTTACGTTTGGTAGGTGTTAAGTCATACCGAATCCACACGAGTACACACACTCACGCGCGTGTATTTTTTTTTTCTGTGCGTCACACTATGATGAAACTTCCTCTTTTGCAGTTTCCATGAGTGAGAAAAGGTAAATGTGTGTGTTTTTTTTATGGAATGGACAGATAAGAAGATCCATAGCGAAGCCGGCAGGCTTGCAGCTGATTAGCATAGCTTAGCTCAAAGCGGCAAACGGCTTACCCTCCCAAAAAAAACAAAAAAATGTAGCCAGCAGTCCCTCTTAACGCTCACTAATTAACATCTTTCATCTATTTAGTGGCATTGGTGCAAAAAAAAAAAAAAAAGTGCAAAAATATTTTTTATTTCGGAGTGTTGAGGGTGCCAAGCAATCGGCAAAGACCTCGGAAAGATAAAGCCCGCTACGTTATCGGCGAGCGCACATCAAACGCGGGAGATACACGGTGTTAATTAGCAGCTGAGGAGCTGAAAGGCGGGCTAGCGTCGCAGCTAACACCAGCGCTAACTTGAGTAAACGTCTCGCGGCTGGCGTGGCGCTTTCTTTTTTGGGGAGTTTAAAAGCGTGTTAAGAACTGGCGGATGCTGTTTTGGAAAAAAACGCATGTAAAGGCTGAAAAACTGATGCTGAACCCAAATGTTGTCAAATGTATTGAAATGTTGAAATATAGAAGGTCAAACAAGGAGGATGTTTAATTGGTTAAAGAGACAATGTGTAGAAATGTTTGCCATCTAGTTGTGAACTAATAGAATGCAACAACACTTTTTTATTTATGTATTTTTAATTACCAGAAATGTGGACTTGTTGGGAAAAAAATTCACTGCCATGAATTCATAAAAGAAAACAACAATTATTAAAAATTAGGAGTGACAGGCAATTATTTTTTTTTAATTTTAATAATCGCATGACTTTACTAGTTAACTCACGATTAATCACAAATTTGATATCTGTTCTAAATGTACAATTAAAAAAAAATCTAGGTTTTCATGCTCTTGTTAACAAAAGTGGGAAAAAATGTTAAACTAATAGAAATAGTTAAAATAATTTTTTGACGTTTATAGCCGTCAATGGCAGCGAATGAATTAAAAAAAAAAGATTATTAAAAATTTGGGGCGACAGGCAATTACATTTTTTAATTATTAATCGCATTACTTCACTACTTAACTTACGATTAATCACAAACTTTATATCTGTTCTAAATGTACAATTTTAAAAAATCGAGGTTTTCATACTCTTTTTAACAAAAGTGGGAAAAAATGTTAAACTAATAGAAATAGTTCAAATAAATTTTTGACATTTATAGCCGTCAATGGCGGTGAATGAGTTAAGAACGTGCTAAAGCTGAAATGTACGGAAGAGGATTAGGGTCAGTGAAGAGGGAAAAAAAAGGGTTGGCAGGATTTTCACTTTATTCTGAGAATTTTGATTTTAAAGTCAGAATTCTCACTTTAATCTCAGAATTCTGACTTTTAAATGAGAATTCTGTCTTTAATCACAGAATTCTGACATTAAAGCCAGAATGCTGAGAATAAAGTCAGAATCCTGCCAACCTTTTTTTTTTCCTCTTCACTGGCCTTAATCCTCTTCCGTAGAAATGTGGAAGGAGATCAAATTGTAAAGTGCCCTGCAAGTTGAATTGCAACATTTAGCGTCGCCACAGCCACGCCGTTTCGAGATCCACGTCGCCGTGCTACACAAAGCCGCGCTTGCACACTTGGCGCCCGACATGAATTACTTAAGCGATCACACTTCTTCTTTTTTTGTTGTCGTTGCGACAACAAGACAACTCGGCCGCGCGTATCTTCTCGCCGCGTACGCGCTTCCCCTCCCGTGACGGCCAATTTGCATATCTAGAAAGTATTTCCTGGTAAGTGGAGCGGCGGGCGGGCGGCCGCTCTCGGGAGAGGCGTGCAGACACAGATAGAAATTTGTATTAAAAAAAAAAGAAGAAGAAAAAAAAAGAAGAAGAACAAAAGCGGCGTGCGGATTCTCTTTCAAGATCCGACGTGTTCAAAGACAAACTCGGCAGTTCAGTCAACAAGGGAGCCAAGTGAACAACTGCTGTGCTCTTTAGGAACGCACGCACACACATGTGCGTGCGTGTGCATGGAGATCTTCACCCCCGCCAAGTCTGGCAAAGGTCAGGGGTCAGCGCTTACGAGTCTCATGGGGGGGCGTCGGCCTCGTTACGCGAGTGTGCAAACCGCAGGGCTTTGCTAGTGTTTACGTGACCTTTCACCTCCCGAGAGACCCCCCCCCCCCCCCCCTTCTGCCATTGTGGCCGTCCTTCTACAAGCCGGAGCGGTCAAGTTGACTGTTAGCACACGCGTGTGCACGTGTTTGCTTCCGCTGACTTACTGACACGAGTTCACACGATTATTACACAGGGGAGATTAACCCTTAAAAGTTACTTGGTAACGTACCTTCCTTTCTTCTTTCATTACTTACATTTTCCCTCCTTCCTTTTTTCCTTCTATCCTTACTTCCCCCCACTTTTCTTTCCTTTGTCTTCCCTTTCTTCCGCATTTCCTTCTTTTGCTTCCCTCCTTCCTTCTTTTCTGCCATCCAGCGTTTCTTCCCCACTTTTTAGTTCTTTCTTTCATTCCTTTTCTTTTCTTCTTCACCTTCCTGTCATCTTCCCTTCTTTCCTACCTTTCCATTTGCCCTCTTTCCTTACTTCATTTGAATTTTCCTTCTTTCACATTCTTACTTTCATTCCTTCCTTCTTTCCTTTGTTCAATGGTTACTTCCTTCTATCTTCTTTTCTTTCGTTCTCCCTTCTTTCCGTCTTTTTTTTGTTGGCGCTCTTTTTGTCTTGCTTATTTCTTTCCTTCTTCATTCCTTGCTACCTTCTGTTTATTATTCTTTACTTTGTTCCTTCTTTACTACATTCTTCCTTCTTCTTTTCATCCATTCATTTCCCTCCCTTTTTTTCTTTCCTTCCCTTAGACTTCCTTTTTCTTTATTCCTTCACTCTCCCTTTCCTTCTTACCTACAAAGTACCTTCCTTTTTTCCTTATTTTGTTCCTTCCTTCTTGTTATTCTTCTTTCCTTTGTTCAATTGTTACTTCCTTCTATCTTCTTTTCTTTCGTTCTTCCTTCCTTCCGTCTTTTTTTGTTGGTGCTCTTTTTGTCTTGCTTATTTCTTTCCTTCTTCATTCCTTGCTACCTTCTGTTTATTATTCTTTACTTTGTTCCTTCTTTACTACATTCTTCCGTCTTCTTTTCATCCATTCATTTCCCTCCCTTTTTTTCTTTCCTTCCCTTAGACTTCCTTTTTCTTTATTCCTTCACTCTCCCTTTCCTTCTTACCTACAAAGTACCTTCCTTTTTTCCTTATTTTGTTCCTTCCTTCTTGTTATTCTTCTTTCCTTTGTTCAATTGTTACTTCCTTCTATCTTCTTTTCTTTCGTTCTTCCTTCCTTCCGTCTTTTTTTGTTGGTGCTCTTTTTGTCTTGCTTATTTCTTTCCTTCTTCATTCCTTGCTACCTTCTGTTTATTATTCTTTACTTTGTTCCTTCTTTACTACATTCTTCCTTCTTCTTTTCATCCATTCATTTCCCTCCCTTTTTTTCTTTCCTTCCCTTAGACTTACCTTCCTTTTTTCCTTATTTTGTTCCTTCCTTCTTGTTATTCTTCTTTCCTTCTTACCACCTTCCTTTCTAGCTTCATCCCTTTATTCCCCATTTCCTTCATTCTTCCATCTTTCCTCTTTCTTTTCTTTCAATCTTCATTTCATCATTTTTCCCTTCAATTTTTCAATCCCTCCTTCCCTCCTGCTTCCATTTCCGTTCCTCCCATCCTTCCTTCGTACCTCACTTCCTTAAATAAGTTGATGTCAAATAAAAAAAAAAAAGTGTCGTATCCCCTCTTGCCCCGCCACAGACTGCATATTGTCAGTATCCTCTTTTCTTTTCTTTTTCTCGTCCGTCCGTCGACGTGCGATCATTTCCTCGGATAAGTGACGCTGATGGATGAGCGTGTCGGCGTGTAATTAGCGCGCCGGCTCTCACTGTCGCCACTGATAGCCGCCGCGTCGCTCGGCCCAGTTTGCGGCGTGATGAATAACAAATACGGCCAAAAATCATCTGCTGGCGGACCCCCTGAAATGTAAACACATGGAGAGGCTAATGGAAGGTCCCGGGGAGCCGGCACGTTACATGTGTTGCACTTTTTTTTTTTTTTTTTTTTTTAGCAACACCAACGATGCCAACCATGTGCTCTTTCCGATCTGCTGTTTGTTGGGTTTTCACTCTTCTGTTGTCACTTTTGTTGCATTCGTTTCCTATTGATGTTGCTGCCGTTTTTTTTTTTTTTTTTTTGTTTTTGCTATTTTGTCTCACCTTCATGGACGAGTTTGATTTATCCATCAAATCATAACATTTGCATTTGTCTTGACGTTTTCTGGTGTGACCTCGCCGGCGCGGGTGTGAGCGTGGCGCAGCGTTGAGCCACACACGAGAGGCAAAGAGGTGCTAATGTGCCTTTAAAGCGTCTTAAAGCGTTTAAAGGGCCGCACTCAGCGGGGGACAGCGGCGGCGACTCTTGTATTCTCAATTATTGATGGCGCTTTTGGAGTGGCTAATGTCACACTCGTGCGCGCGCGCGCTCACTCGCTCTCTAAAAACAAAAACAAAAAAAGTCTCAGGACTGGCTTTCATGTTCAGATGAGGATTTGGTCTGGGAATTTTTCCTGGATTGATGCCGATGTCCATGTTAGGCTTTCAAGTTGCTTCTTTCCTTCGTTTCCTTTCAAACCATCCCTGTATCATTCCTTTCACTTTTCCTTTTTTCCCACCTTCTGTCCTTCCATTCCTAATTCATTACATCTTTCCTCCCTTCCCTGCTTCTGTCCTTTTTTCTTTCCTTCCTCACTTCCTTCTCTCCTCCCTGTCTTCTTCACCTCCTTCTTTCATCCCTTCTTTGTTTCCTTCCTTTTGTCTATCCTCCCTTGCTCCCACCTTCCTTTTCTCCTTTCTTCTTTCCTTCATTTCTTTTTTCCTTGTGTACATTCCTTCATTCTATCCTAGGTTCCTTCCTTCCTTCCTTCTTTCCTCCCTGCTTTTTTCCCCTTTTTTCTTACCTTGTGTATTTCCTTCCTAACTTCCTTCTTTCATTCCTATGATCTCTTATTCCTTCCTTCCCTCCCTCCTCCCTGCCTTCTTACCCTCCTTCCTTACTTCCTTCTTTAATTCCAATGATTTATCATTCCTTCCCTCTTTCTTTCTTTTCTTCCATTTTCCCTCCCCCCTGCCTTCTTTCTTACTGTCTTTATTTCCTTCCTTACTTCCTTCTTTCATTCCTATGATTTATTATTCCTTCCTTCCCTCTCTCTTCCCTCCCTTCTTACCCTCCTTCTTTCTTACCTTCTTTATCTTCTTCCTTACTTCCTTCTTTCATTCCAATGATCTATCGTTCCTTCCTTCATTCCTCCCTGCCTTCTTTCTTACTGTCTTTATTTCCTTCCTTACTTCCTTCTTTCATTCCTATGATTTATTATTCCTTCCTTCCCTCTCTCTTCCCTCCCTTCTTACCCTCCTTCTTTCTTACCTTCTTTATCTTCTTCCTTACTTCCTTCTTTCATTCCAATGATCTATCGTTCCTTACTTCATTCCTCCTTCTTTCTTACTGTCTTTATTTCCTTCCTTAGTTCCTTCTATCATTCTGTCTATCTCTTCTTCTTTCCACATTCCCTTCCTTCCTTCTTTCCTTCTTCAAATGTCATTTCCTTCCATTTTCCTTCCCGTGACTCTTCTTTCCGCCATAATTCTTCTCTTCCTTCCTTTTTTTCTTCAATGCATCTTTGCATTCTTCATTCCATCCTAATTTCCTTCGTTCCTCCCTGTCTTGTTTCCTTCCTTCATTCCATATTTACTATTTCCATTACTTGTTTCTGTGCATCTTTCTATCTTTCATACCATCTTTTTTTTTTATTTCTTCTTTCCTTCCTTCCTTCCATTGTTCTACCAAGAACCTCTCAAACCAGGGTGACAACATGGGCGGCATAACGTCTATTGTGACAATGAAGGAGGTTTCATGAAGGCTGTCCCAAGTTTTGCTCGTGCCCCGCCGGGGTAACGCAGGACACGGATGCTTGCCACATAGTTGCTACCTGCCTGCATAGTTTCACGATGCCTGTCAAACCGCCGTGAGTGAGTCCGTCCCACCTGTAATTACCTGAGCGACGAGCTCTCGGCGCTGGGACGGCCGCCAGCTCGCCACAGCCTTCACAGGGGCCCTTCTGGTCCTTTCTTGTTTCTTTTTGCGCCGCAATTAAAAGACGGCTGGGTGGCAAACCTCGCTGAGGCTGACACGTTTGCGGAGGCTGTGGCTGCAGGCGGCGTGGGAGCGCGCCATCCAGGGAGGAAAAAAAAAAAAAACATTGTTAATTATGTTTGACAGGTATCTATTAAAGTGCATTCTTAGACCTCGGAGGCCCTCTCACATCTAATGCAATTGCAATCTAAACTGCTGCCCCAGTAGCATAGTAGTATCATAGCATTATTTTTCCAGTCAATACAAGCACTGGAGCAGGATGTGCTGCAGGATTTTACAGATTTCTGAATGGGGTGCCTTCCTTCAAAACGTTAAAAAGTCACAATATTTATGATCTAGGACATGCCGTCAGCAAGTGGACCAGCGCTTCAGGCTGCGTGTTGCTTAAAAAGTTTGTGAAATATTCCCCTAGTGGAAATCTTACCATCTTCTCAAACAGATTGCGGTCTGACGAGTGCCCTATAGAAATATAGATTCCTTCCTCTTGGCTCAAATCAGACTCATGCCACTTGATAGTAAAACGTTACAATCACGTCGCTTGCCACTTCCGGCGTAAATCCAGCCTGAGGGGGCTTTACCCTGCCCCTCGCGCCGGCGTCTAATAGACAAATCAGGCGAATGAAACGCACAGAATCACAACGCAAGTTGCTTTTTTAATGACTTATTCAAGGCTCCTTTTCACTATTAGCTCAACAAGCACTCCAGCGTCTCCTCGGCGGGTTCGCGTGGCACAATAGCCCAGTGATTGTAATCACACACTTGATTTTACGACCCGGCAGGTGAGACGTAAGAAGGATGCGTCTGATTGGGCGGGACAGAGGGACCGACCGGCTTGTATGTATGTATGTATGGCGACCATGGGAAAAAAAAGAAAGAAGAAAAAACTTGCCCGGAGACTTTTCACGCGCTGCGTCTGTGGAATCCAACTGAAGTACAAATGTTTGAAGATGATGAATGACACGCAAGTCGTTAATTATCATCATATAGGCGCTGGAAATAATGAGGGTTTAACTCACACACACGCACACACGCGTGCACACGCCGGATTACTACATTAAAAGAGTCTCACACGGTTTACACTGTGCAAAAATTGTTGCTGGATGGCATTGCCTAGTTGGTACATGGGCCATTTCGTTCCGATTTTGGACTTTGCTCTGGCATCTAAAGAAAGCGTTCACCCCCTTGGAAATCCTAATGGTATCATCCCCAAAAGTACAGAACAAAGCCGATATTACACTCTGAAGTTTTGTTGATCTTGGCATCGACGTCATCGACGCTCTCTAAAGGTCATCGTTGCATTGATAAAAACAGCACATCTAATGATTGAGTCTATTTTTCTAAAGCTGGCAAAAGTATAATTACATGGCCAAGCTAAATTTAAATCAAGCAAGTGGAGACGTCACTCACCCTTAATAAGTTCTTAACTCTTTGACTGCCAGACGTTTTCAGAAAAGGGATGCCGTGGGTGCCAGCCGATTTTAAGCATTTTGACTGATCTTTCAAGGTCCATAGAAAATTATGTGTTTGGACTATGGAAACACACATACTACCAAAAAAAGATTGGACTCTCATCTTTCATCAGAAAAAAAAAAGTTTGTTTCTACCTTATTCCGTTTTTCAGTAATCCACAATAGAAAATGGTTAGTTTCACCTCTGTTTTGAAACAAACGTCTTTTAACGTCTTTGGCACTCCTCCATAGGATTTTACTAAACGTTATTTAACGTTTTTGGCAATCAAAGAGTTAATGAGCGAATGAGCGTGCCCAGGCCGCTGGCACCATTTCACTACCGCAACGGCCTTGGTTATTTTCTTTGTAAAACATGCTAAGATAAGGCACCTCGCACGCGGTGTATGCATTGGTTCAATATAGTGTGTTGTAGTAGAAAGTGTGCCGGGATTGTGAGAAAAGATGAGACCGTTCATAGAGTGAATGGCCAAAGCCATGTAAGAGACACTCACGGTGCTTTTTTTTAACATTTTTTTTTCGTTTTATACAGGGATGTGATTTTTCCACTAATTCGCGGAATTCCGCTTTTTTTAGCCCCCCCCCCCCAAAAAAATTTATTTTTTATTTTTTTTAGTAGTAGTTCATTGTGTATGCACATGACTCCGACAGATAACATCTTCTGCTATAACAAAGACATTTGTGGTATGCTCTAATATGAGTTACTTTTCATTTGGTCATGATACAATTATTTGTTCATGAAATTTGAACTCTTCAACATTATTTATGTGTTAACTTAGTAATCACATTAGTTAGATATGATGATATTCTCAGTGATAGTTTTTAAAAGCAAAGGCAGTCCAATGTTTTTGAATGTGACTGATTTTGAGTTGACTAAAACTGCCATTTTATATGGGATAGTTCAATATACATTGGAAATTTATGCTGTTGTTTTGTCTATTTCTTTGTCATGTGAGTGCATTGAAAGTACTTAAAAACACGGAAAACCCATGAGCTCCGGGGGGCTGTGCCCCCCTTGTCCCCCCACCAGGGCACTGCCCTGGACCTAGCTGGGTGCCAGCGGCCCCCAGACCCCTGGCTAAATTTTCAGATAATTTCACTTTGGTCAAATCACATCCCTGTTTATACCTCTTTAGTCAGAAACAATTTTTTTGGGGGGGGGGTGGGGGGTGGGGGGGCATTAGTTGTGTGACATTGTATTTGGAATTTTTCTCTTCAAATGCTGTTGCTATCTTGAAACGGCGGTTTGAGTGCGTGGCCACCCTGTTGCTACACCTGGCGCCTGCTGGCGCCCCAAAGGGGAATATTTGATCCAACATGTAACGCTATCAGGACAGACTTGTGCATGCTTTGGGCCGGAGGCGTTAACTGTTAAATATTTTTATTTTTTTTTAAAAAAGGGCAATGACTGTTTCCTGGCTCAGGCCCTCGCTTCGCCTTTTATGGCCGATTGTGAGATGACTGTCTGATTTATTGTTCTGTTTGTTTGGTCGCTTTATGTACATTTTGTACTGCGTACAGTACAAAGGGGGAGGGGGGGGGGGGGGCAAAATTTGGCCCGCGAGACTTGCGCGTTGATGGCGGCGTTCTTTAATCCGACATAGGCCAGGTCATTCGTAGATGAAGCCCAATAAGAAATAGTTAAAACATGTCAAATTGTTAATTTTAATGATACTATAATAATTATTGAATTTTAACAGATTATTTATTCAAATAAATAGGAAATTCCTGTTTTACTATAGCAATTTCCAAATGAGATTTTATAAAGCATCAATAAATACAAAAAAATATATATATTTTGACATTTTTTATTTTATTATTTAGAATAAATGTAATTTGAAAAAAATATAAAATATAAAATATAAAAAAAAACTATACATCAATATATACTGTAAATACATATTAAGCTGTTTTCCTAAATTAGGTTAACTACTTTAAATTATTATTCATGTATCTAATTAAATAATTTATTAAATTTGTTTTTTAAATAATAATTTTGTAAAAACATTTGAAAAAATAATTTGAAAAATAAATTATTTTACATATTTTGCTTACAACTTAATTTAACCACCACCTTTTTTATAATCTGGCCCAGTATTTTGTTGGTGCTTTACATCATCAAGAGTTCTGTAATATTATTTATGAATATTGACCCCCCACCCCAATTGATTAATTAAAAAATATTCATTAATTTTAATTAAATAAATGCTTAGTTTAATTATTGTAAATAATTAAGTTTAAAAATATATATTAGCAGGTTAAATATTTTAACACACATTTAACAAGTGCTTTATTTTTTGGCCATTGTTTAATTCTTACGTATTGTTAAACCAATTATTTAACAAAATGAATAATGGATATAATTATTGTCAATAAAGAAATGAATCAAGTCAATTCTTGTTTTCTTTTTCTTTTTTTTTAAAGATACCATACGCGATTCTTTTGCCCACCCCCTGTTGCGTACACTCAACTGTGTGCCATTCGTGACATTTGATGACAAACAATAGAACGTTCGCTTGACGGTCCGGTTTCCCCGAACTTTCCCCGTGACTTTTATCTTTAATGAAGCGACTGTCCGCGCCAGGGAGGCTGCCAAAAAGGGAGCGGCTGTCACTCGCGCCCGCCGCGTTGTTGTGCGGTTTATTCGTTGGCAGCCAAAGTCGCAAACTTCCTCATCCGACCAGTCCGTTGTATAACCGCGCCGGCTCATTAATTGGTAAGCATGCGAGCCGCGGACACGTAACAGTCCTGCATGTGCACTCGGCAAGGGGGTGTGTCGTACCGGTGTCATTGGGTTTTCCCCCAAGTTTTAGCATTTGCATTTGTGTTCATCACTTTACATCAACAGCGGACAATTAAATTTGAAAAAGAAAAGCTTTGAGCGTTGCTCTGTGGGAACGACGAGTATTATTGGTTATATCTGTCATTGCAATCTCAAACACGATGACCCCCCCCCCCCCTTCCGACACATCTCCCTTCCTCTATAATGCCAGTTTGCTGAGTTTTTGTTTTCCCAAATCCAAACTGTTCTTGCCTTTCATGAGCTCATTCTGGGGTTCATCCTCACGTATTCTTTTGTTTTTCTTTTCATCTGCGAAAATGGGACACTGTAAAAAGTGACCTGGCGGATTCCTTAGCAAACAACATAAAATTGTCGATGTTGGATGGATGTAGTTCACTTTTCTTTCTTTTTTTTTTTGCGAATTTACTGAAAATGCGCAAAATGGACATGCGACTAAAGCCCGTTTCCGTCTGTTCTTCTTAAGTGAGTATTGAGAGGGGATTGTAATAACAATAACAACAATAACAGGAAACGACTGCACCGTGCGATGACGTCGTATGAGTTTGCTTTTTGTTATTCTTGATAAACGTTTCTTTGCTGTTTTCCATCTAAAATTGCATTCATATTCGCTCTTCCTTAATTAATTCCAAAAAGATTTCTCTTTCGTTGTCCGCCCAAACATACTTTACTTTATCGTCCGCCATTGCTTTGTGACTACAAAGGTACGTGTGACGTCATATCCGCTCAAAACGTGCGACGTGTATCCGGCCTTGTCAGCGTTTATTCGCAAAACCAAAGTTCGCGTTTACCTTTCATTCGTTACTCTTCGAAATCCACCCCGGTCGTAAAAAAAAAAAAGCGTAAAAATTTTAATAAAAATGGGTGGATGGAAGCCCCACTTCGTTCCATGGACTCCAAGCCTTTGCATCTGCACCTACGCTTGATTCCGTGACTGCGGCCCAGGCGACTGCATTCCGTCACGTCTCTAACTGTGTCGTGACCGATCGCGCAAACACCCGTCACCTCGACACGATCGCACCCGGAGGGTCAGCGCTGCGCGTTGTCGCCATTCGCCGCGCTTTCGCTAACTTGCATCAAAGCGGGCATGTAGTCGTCAGGATTAGAGGAGCGTGGAGAAAGGAGAGCCCCCAACCCTTTCACGGCTGGCACGGCCGCCGCCGCCGCCGCCGCCACCTCCTCCTCCTCAGCACCAGCGAGTTTTTAATGCATCCCATTTAAGTTTAATTACTCCAATCTCGGCGAGGGCACACAGGAAGAAAAGGCCCGGGCGCTTGTGCCGAGCAGATTACCCCACTGCCCTGCCAAGTCCGCGGCGCGCTGCATCCTAAGATAGAATTCAAATTCAAATGCGGGGCTAAAGAAAGTGCAGCTGTCACCCCTCTGGCCTGCGAAGCCCCAACCAGATCAAAGATGAGCTGTCCTCCTCCCCTGCCTGTGTAAAAATGAGCTGTCCTGGCCGTGCCAGTGTCTCGTCCCCCCGGGGCAGCTAATCCTCCTCTCCTGACTCCACACTGACAGTCTGAATAAAGGCGTTAAACCCCGCAAAATAATTACCAATTAAAACGGATGGAGAAGTCATCAGGTAGAGGCTGCCGCCGCCGCCGCCGCCGCCGCCGCCGCTGTTGCTGCTGGTGGGGCGGAGGCTTTTCCTCGTCTTCTGCTCCTTCTCCGTCTGTGCCAAGAACAACCTGTGCTTGCTCCTTTATGGCTGAGTGACCTTACAGAGTCCTATCACAGCGCCAACAGACTTCTTGGATGTCGCAGGAAGTTTGTTACCGCCCACGACCCCCCCGGAAGAAAAAAAAAAAAGCAGCCTGTACGCCAGCCAGCCAAAGTTTCGCCAAAGAGAACTCGTCTAATCTTCTTCCTACCTGGACCGCTCTCAGGGTACACGCTCATGATTGGCTTACACTGACAACTTGAAGGAAATCTGCTCCAACTTATGTTGATTCCTACTAATACTGACAAGTAGATTCGGCCTGGATGTTTTACTTCCAAATTTGTGGCTTGAGATACAAGAGCATCGGTGTCAAATGTACGGCCCGCGGGCCGGATCGGTGGTTTAATCCGGCCCGCGAGATGATTTTTTGAAATTGTATTGTTGGACCATTTAACCCTGTAGAACCCAAGAACCCTTTCTTCTTTGGAAAATTATGAATTATACATTAAATGATTGCTATAAATTCACTGAACACCAAAATATATGTTTTTTCAATTTTAACCCTTTTTTTTTAACTAGCTCAGAGTTGCTAATTTATCAAAATATATATATAAAACATACTCCTAGGCATTCTGCAACATGATATGAAATAGATTAACAAAAAAAACCCACAATTTTACCATCTGATGGTTTGCTGAGTAGATGGTTTTTGTTTGGATTGATTTCCAGCTCAACAAAACAGCATGTTGCCAGCCATCTTGTCACCACCACTCTGGCTCATGTAAGTGCAATATTCATCCACTAGATGGCCCCATGCATGGGGTCAGAAGTGGCACTCTGGACTTTTGAAGTTAAATTTGTAAAAAAAAAATAAGGTCTTTGTTATTTGAGTAGCAGAATTTATAGGGGCCAAATTTGACCCCGTGGGTTCTCCAGGGTTTATATAAATATATATATATAAATTCATAATTTCACAAGCAACTTGTACACAAAATCGTCCTGGATGTCATTATATTGCACAGCCTGAAATCACGGTTTGTTTAAAAAAAAAAAATATATATATATATATATATATATATATAGCCGTGCAGAAAAACGAAATATTGATTCCGGCGTCTGCAGGGTCGCACAAATATGTTTTTTTTAAATGACTGTACAAAGTCTATTGATATTATTATTATTAAATCCGACTTAAGTCGAAATTCGGGCTACATCGCCTTGCACATTGTACCTGTTTGAAGGAGAGAGAAAAAAAGAGTACGATATAAGGAGTTTAAACGATGAACGTCAACATGGCGGAGGTTCACTGACTTGTCATTGAATGCCTCACTTCTCGCCACCACTCATGTACTTGAATTTGAAAAAAAGAATGTCACCCGGGCACGGTGACCATGAAGGTGGCGTCCTAAACGACACTATTGTAGCCTAGCTGATGGTGGCCACAAAGAACGTCTCTCTTGGCGTCCTAATGCGTTGAGAGGCGCTCTGACATCACTCGGCCTTGGAGCAGCACAATGGCGGAGAAGACGAGCCGAGGCCTCAAAGTCTGCGCCGGTGATTGCGCTTCAATAATGACGCCTTCGTTTTTTTTTTTTTTTTTCTCACACGCACGCCTTCTTGTTTGTCCTTCACGAGGCAATTATCGAACAATGTCGTCAAAAGGCTTTGGACTTGCTGCGGTCTGCTAATGACGAGCAGGCACGGGAACTAAAGTGGGCTCTCTAATGAAGATGGCCTGGAGGCCTTGTATCGCTTTTATAGGCAAATCATTTTGTTTTGTTGTCTTTGTCCTTACTAAATGATCAAAATTGTCCTTCCACCTTAAAGATTGTCGTCTTTCAAGCAGACACTAAAACGCCAGGCCGCTCGGGAAAATGCAAATGAACGGAGAAAGCTTGAGATTGACTGTTGATTACACAAACATTGCGCATGTTTGTCTAGCGCCTACTTGATTTGATTTGTACATCATTTACCTTCCTTTTGCCATAGGAAATAATCAAAGTAAAAATGATTGCAGGGTCAAACTGTCACATTATCATATTCGGGAATGGCACACAGGTGGGGAAGTCAACCGTTCGTCAACGGTAAAAACTATGATTCTGAAAGACTTAATTCTGTACCCAAAAATGTTGGTCAAAATCTGAACTCCTTAACCTTAATTACAATCTCAAAACTATATGTTTACTGTAATGTAGAATGACAGCGTCGCAATGTGCCGTACATGTCTCATTAATATTCATAAGTCATAAAATGAGCTTCAAAATCATTCAACTGTCAATCAAATACCAACCTGGAAAAAAATGGATGCTACTTTGTGTAGCATTTTTCTTATGGGAATTATAATGTTAGGGCTACCTAAGACTGATCCTATCTCAGGGGTGTCAAACTCATATTAGCTCAGTTATCCACCGTTTTTTTTTTTGCTATTTGCCGGCAAGCCTTAAATTGCGGGACTCAACTGTAAATATATTGTTCCAAAAATAATGCAAATGGAACACGGCAACACTTTGCCCGTATGAGTTTCGGGCATTTTATATCTACCTGTTTTGCATTTATATTGTTCCCGGAATGCATTGTGTGGCGCAGTTAATGAAGTTATAAGGATGTTAATCCTTGTTAAATGTGTTTGTGTCACCAATAGTTGAATGTGTGTCGTATTTAGCATGTTTAAGTTTCGTTTATGTTGATCTGTTAACAATTTTGTATTTTTTTTAAACATTGCTCATCTGAGGATTGCTTGTGGCTGGCCGATTAATTACTCATAACAAAATCTTGCGGGCCTGATCCGGCCCACGAGCCGTACGTTTGGAAACCCATGCTCTATTTCACCAGGTTGACAACGAGGCGCTCTAAATTAGCCATACCAGCCCAAAGCCGAGGTCCACACATCCTAAGTTCAGACTTTTATTCTATTTGATCTCAACTCCTGGTTGCTTCGAGCTTTCTCAGAGTGACTTGCACACACACTCACAGCCAGCAACGAGGCACTCTAAATTAGCCATACCAGCCCAAAGCCGAGGTCCACACATCCTAAGTTCAGACTTTTATTCTATTTGATCTCAACTCCTGGTTGCTTCGAGCTTTCTCAGAGTGACTTGCACACACACTCACAGCCAGCAACGAGGCACTCTAAATTAGCCATACCAGCCCAAAGCCGAGGTCCACACATCCTAAGTCCGACTTTTATTCTATTTGATCTCAACTCCTGGTGCTTCGAGCTTTCTCAGAGTGACTTGCACACACACTCACAGCCAGCAACGAGGCACTCTAAAGTAGCCATGTGAGCCATCTGAGGGGAGGATGTCATTTTGAAGTGTAGAATTAGCTAGCTACAAAATAACCAAAGTCAAGGTCAACTGTATTTTTGCACAAATCAACATTGTTGCTCTCAAAAGCGTTCCGACAATTCTTCTCTTCATTGGGCTTGAAAAATGCTACAATCTGCTCTTTTTTTCTTTTTTAACAACAATTGGATGTGGTTAAGCATTCAATCCGTTTCTTGAGCCCTTAAACGTCTTTTAATGTGCGACACATCAAAGTGGTCAACGCTCCACTGACTTTGTCTTGATTGCATCAAAACATGACATTTATTCAGCGCGCGTTTGCACCCCAAATCCCGAATTAAAAGCCTCTCTGGTTGCTTAAAAGTCTTTATACAGATCGCAGGCTTTACAGCGTGTCAGAGTTTGTCAGTCCGCCACCGCGCACGTTTGCGCGCCAGCTGCATTAAAGCTGTTCGACGAGTTAGTCCGACCATTAATGACATGCGAGTGTTCCCTGCTGAAGGTTGACTGAGTGCAAACACTTCCAAGGATCAATTAAATCCACAGGTTAACTCAAAGCATTCTGATCTTTTTTTTTCGTTTTTTTGGGGGGCGGTACATTTTGTATTTGATTGTATTGATATTTGGCCATTCGTGCTTGTAGGAACTTGGTATCATAAAACAAAGTAACAACAATCAGCTCAATTCTTGACACAGTTTGAGAGTCAAAGACAGTAGAGGAAGACGACGTACATGTTTTGAAGGTCATTCCTGGTGACCAGTGGAGATACTTTGCGTTAACGGTTGTCAGAACTTTGTTGTTACTTTGTTATACTAAACTAGCTGCTCGATTCTTGATGGCTTTTGTTTATCCTCAAACTAAAGTCGATGGCGTAAGAAGTTGTACTTATTTTGAAGGACAGTTCTGTTAACCAGTGTAGATAATTGTCATGAACCGTTGTTGGTTAGTTGCGTAAAACAAAGTAACAACAATCGGCTCAATTCTTGACGATGGTGGGAGCCTTCGAAACACAGCAACGGCAATCGGCTCGATTCATGGCCGTGTTGGGAGTCTTAAAAACAATGAAGGAGGAGACCGTGTGTGTTTTGAAGTGTTCTTTTGGCGATGAATGGAGATATGTTTCATCCATGATTGTCAGAATGTGCATAAAAACAAAATAACAACAATCGGCTTGATTCTTAACCGTTTGTGTTGTCAGTCCGGAAAACAAAGTGAATGAGGAAGAGTACATGGAACGTCCAAAAAATGGACTTGAAAGGTTTGCAGTTTGGTTTATTAAAACAAAGTAACAACAATCAGCTCTATTCTTGTTTGATGTGGTGAGTCTGCTACGAAAAGTGAATGGAGGAAGTTGATGTCAGCGTTTTTTTTTTTTGGTAGGTTTTGAACTAAAATCAGTCAAAATGCTCTTAAATGGATGAGAAACTTCGCTGAAAACAGCTCGCAGTCAACGAGCTAAACGTGTTCCCGTTGGTTCTAATGTTTACCTTTGTACTTTTAACAGTACACGGAGAATGTCATTCAAACTGGTGGACTTAATTAACTCTTTGACTGCCAAAAACGTTAAATAACGTTTAGTAAAATCCTATGGAGGAGTGCCAAAGACGTTAAAAGACGTTTTTTTCAAAACAGAGGTGAAACTAACCATTTTCTATTGTTGATTACTGAAAAACGGAATAAGGTAGAAACAAACTTTTTTTTCTGATGAAAGATGAGAGTCCAATCTTTCATTTGGTAGTATGTGTGTTTCCATAGTCCAAACACATATTTTTCTGTGGACCTTGAAAGATCAGTCAAAATGCTTAAAATCGGCTGGCACCCACGGCATCCCTTTTCTGAAAACGTCTGGCAGTCAAAGAGTTAACAAGGTCATCGGCGGACGGCGCTAATTCTCATCTTTATCGTCTTTGCTTAGCGTATGTTGGCGAAGGTTTTGGGAAGAGTGAGGAGGTGTCACCTTGCAATAAGTGGATTAAACGTTGGCCCGTCAGCAGCCAATGCGCCGTAATGGGAGACGATGGTTTGACAAGCGTGCCATCAAAAACGGGATACCGAGCTGAAACAAGTTTCAACCCTTAAACCGATCCAAGGAGAAAGATTAAAACACCCACGCAAGCTCGGTAAACGTAGCGCACGGTAAATACGCGCCGCTCGGCCCGGGAGACAAACTTGAATTACGGGGTTAAAGGCAAGCAGGCAGAAGAGTGCCCCCCCCCCCCCCCCCAAAAAAAAATTTGTGTTCTCATAGACATTGCGAGGTCCAAAACGCGGCGGCGGTGACGAACACACCCACAGTACTTTAGCCCTGGGTCATTCTGGCGAGCTCTCGCAGGACAAAAGACAAGTCGTATCAGCGATGCAAAGCGTCCCTCGGGTCACGACTCATCGGCCGCATAACAACGTCGCCGCCAGGGTGACGAGGAGGGCTTAGCTCGCGGGAACTTGAACCCTTTCCTTGCACACCTTCACGCTGACCTGATGACGCTTCATATCAACTTAATGGCATGGATTCGTACCGTCATAAAAACTTTATTTAATGGGAGTAGAAGAAACATTTTGGCTGTTTTTAAGTATAAAAAGTAATCAAACAAATCAACAAAAACTTAGTCCTAGAAAAGTAGGATTTATTAATTAACTAACTTTTATCAACAGCATATTTCAGTAAACACAGTACGGATATTAATTACCCTGTGTTGTAATTTATAGCTATGATGTTTCTGAATCAACGGAAAGAGAGAAAAAAAACCTGATTAAAAAAAATTGTAAAAAATAGTTAACCAGTCTTACCACTTGTAGAACAAAGTTGTAACTAAAGTGATTTTTAAGAAAAATTTATTTTTTTGCATGACCCAAAAGTATTATCTTGCAAGAAAAACATTTTTTTTTCAAAGAAAAAAAAAATTCTCAAAAAAATGTTTTTAAACACGCCCAGAAAAAAACAATTGTACAAGTCAATATTTTCAACTTATTTCTCAAAAAGGATTTATTCTTTCAAAAAAAATGTCATGCTTTTTGCCCAAAATGTTCAATTCTCAGCTCAACTTTTTTTTATAGGGCACTTTAACAACAAGATAGAACTCGATAAATAAACAAGAGATCAAATAAAAATGACAATATTACAATCAAATCAAACTTGATTTATATTTATAATAAATCAAATAAAAATGGCAATATTACAATTTTTGATTCTAGAAATCTAGAGAACACATAAATTTGGAGTTCTTGAAAAGAGGCTTCATGTTTTTAAAAACTGTATCTATGAAGACACATTTCATTAAGTTCGTGCTTTTTGTTCACTTCATCAGGTGCGCAATCTCATGCAATCCAGTGCTTGATTAGATCACTCAAATTCGGCCTGATTGATATTACAGCAAATGTAAAAAGTGACTGAAAAAGTGCCATCAGGTACAAAAGCGTATTTGCAAGTTGCCTGACTTTGGTCGTTTAAATGAAGTGCAGACACAGGACAAAGACGCCGGTCGTCCGTGACGTTCCCGAGGAAGGAATTTCACAAAGAAACACGGTCCAGTCACAATCCCTTTTCTGCCTGCCGTCAAAGAGGAGATTAACTTGTCAAAGTGTGGCTGCGGGTCCAGACGGGGTCCTTTTGAGCGGATATTCCCTCCCCGTCTGATCTTCCTCACAGACGCTAATAGTGGCGGCGGCCCCAAAAGGCCGAGCGGGAGAAAAGTGGAGGCAGAGCTTGGGCTTTAGGATCGCTTTACCGGGGATTCGGCAGCGCGGCGCTAGTGGATTAGCGCCCGTGCGGGGGCCTCGTGGCGTGCTCGTCTGCAAACACGGCCGCCATTCACGCGCTACAGGTGGACTCGCGCACATACAAAAATATTACTTAGAAAGGTAGTCAACTTCAGTGGAATGTAGGAATTTGTATCGTTGGAATTTAAAGACCCTTTAAAAAAGATAATTGTGTGGCAAGAAAATGTACCATTTCAGTTTTCCAGATTTTTTCTCGGGGGGGGGGGGGGGGGGGGGGCGTGGCTCAAACAAGACTCAGCGGCACAGCTCGACCCCAGCATGAGTTGTCCCTCCCCCGCTATATAAACACTTTACCGCTGTTAGCTAGCTATGCCTACTGCCTACACTCCGAATATACAGTACATCTTCCTTTTGGCTAGTCCGCTGGCGTGGCAGCTTTAGTGCGCCTCGTTGTTGGCTATGAGTCCGTTGCTGTTGACCACTGTATTCTGTTGGCTCGTTTGCAGCACCAGGTGGGCATTAGTGGCAGCACTTGGCAGAGTTTTTTTTTTGTGTTAGCATTGCTTGCTCCGAGTCTCACGCTGCCCCATTGTCATATGGTGTTCCACAGGGTTCAATGTTGGGGCTTCTGCTGTTTTCATTGTATTTGCTGCAGATTTATGTCCCGCTAAGCAAAAAGGACACTTTTGTACTGCCTGGAAGAAACCAAAGCCGGGATGGCACTGAAATTCTTAACTGTCTTTGTTTTCATAATTCTTTATGTCCAGGACTTTGTATGCAGCTATGGCCGCTATAAATAAAATTGGGCGAGTGAATGCACGTCATCGAGAGAAGGTGGGAAATCCCTGGAAAAATAACGTCAGTTGTTGCAGCCAGCAGGGACTTTACACTGGTGTGTCTGCTTTAGAGTGCCTCATTGTTGTTGCGTGAGAAGAAAAAAAAAAAACGGTGGGCTATATTCCGGCCAGCTAACGCTTTAAGTGGATAGATTATTTGTTGTTAAATGATGAACGATGTAATGCTGAGGAAGTAGCATCCATTTTTCCAGGTATATTAATTGAATTTGATTTCGATATTTTGATAGGGTGTGGTTTCAATACATTCGTCGGACACACCTCCAGCATCTGAGAACTCAGAGAAGGGCTTAAAAGTTTGAACAATTTCCAAGCCTCATTTGAAATATTTGGCTTTTTTTTTCCTTAATGATTCAAATGTGGCAGAATTGTTGGTTTGTCAGATTTAGAAGACATTAATGTTCACTTGACATGGACTTTAAATGTAACACCAGTAAAACAACAAAGATGTGCTTGAACTTGTTTTATTCTTAATTATGTTCATGTGCGGTTAAGAATATTTATATATATTTATATATAATAAAGGTCAGTATAGATTACTTTAAATCAGATATGTAACTTGTGCGTATTTATATTCAAGTAGACTGCAGAAGAAGAAGAAAAAAAATAAAATAAAAAAAAAATATATATATATATATATATATATATATATCACTAAAATTCGGTCCAAATTGTCACCATTTAAAGTTAAACGCAAACATTTTTAAAGTCCCTAATGTCATACAAACCCAAATTAGACCCAAATCTGCAAACATTGGACTTTTAATATCAGTGGTTGTCCTTAAAGTCATGAAAAAATGTTATGAAGATGAAAAGGTGTTAACAGATTTCTATTTCTGTCCTTCCCTCGTGTGTGAACGAGTCCATGTTACGCTATTAATTGTTTGTAATTGAGCCGCGTTGTGCAAGTTTAAAGGTCACGTGCATTGGTGACGATCAATCATTGTTTTCACCATTACGTGACGATCAGTCACGTAATGATGAAACAAAAGAACAAGGGCCCGCTCATTATCTTTTCTGGCCTCGTACCGTCGACGCGAGTCGGCAGGGAGCGATCCACCTGGCCGGTGTTTCGTAAAAAAGCAACTAGGTCAGGAATTTCCACGGCCAGGGGTGCATTCCGCCACTCCTCAAAGTTGTGTGGCTTGGCGCGCTGCCACGCGCAGCAACAAACCGACCCAAAGAACAAACACTCGTCTCGGAAAATGACTCCACATAACCTTTTGGCAGCGTGTGGATTCTAGGATGGCAGGAAGTTTACCTGCCTCTCATAACGGTGGTTCGAACAACAAAACAAAAACACTTTTGTAATTACAATTTTGGATGCTTTCCGAATTTTTACAATTTTAATGACAAACCACTGTTGCGTTCTTAGAGGATGGTGTTTTTGTGCAACTTTAAGCACATGTTTTGTTCTGGAAATGGCCAAATTCTGAAATTTTTTGTTGAATTTGTAGTATTTATGACCTTAACGTTCTTAACTGTGATCCATGGAAACACATTTGTTATTAAAATGCCATATTTTCCTCCCCCAAAAAATTTCATTACAAATTATATGGTCTCCAAAAAAATTCTTAAGTGGAAAGATATTTTTGTCACATAAATGTGGTTTGTATTTTGTAAAATATATGTAAAAATGAACAAATTAATGTTAATAGTAAAAGGTTTAATTTAATTTAATTTTGGCAATTTATTATTATATTATATTATTAGTATGGGATTTTTTTTTAATGGGCTTTAGGTGAACTGATGAATACACACACGCTCGCACGCACGCACGCACACACACACACACACGCACATACACATACTCACCCACATACAAAAAAAGGGTATATATATATATATATGTGTGTATATGTGTATATATATATGTATATGTATTAAAAAAAAAAAAAACATTTATTAAATTTTTTTTTAATTGATTTGTTGGATTTATTTTTTTTTGTTTTAAAAAAGGAGCGCAATGATGATGTCAAATCGAATGAACAATACTGAGCTCTCCTGTAAAAAAAAAAAAAAAAAAAAAAGTAAAAGGTTTAAATTTGTGACTTAGTGCTATAATTTCTCTCAAAAATGCTGGTTGCTGCTACCTCCAAATATTTTTGCTTGACTCATAAATTGTCCAACCATTTCCGTTCTTAACTCATTTGCTCCCCAAAACATATAAATATGTTCTATATTAAATGTTTTACGTGTCCCAAAGATGTATTTTTACGTTTTATTTATTTATTTATTTTTTAGAAATAGTAATTATTACACAAACGACCAGCAGGTGGCAGCAGAGCAAAAGAGATCAACTAGGGCCATGTTGAAAAAAAGATCCTTTACTCACATTTCAAAATAGATTTGTGAAGAATGGAATCATTCTTCACAAATCTAAAAACTTAACTATATTCTAATGCTAATTGCTGCAGAACAGAAATAAATAGAAATATACTTTTTTCCTGATGAAAGAAGAGACTCGAATCTTTCTTTTGGTAGGTTCAATGTTTTTATAGCAATCGAACACAATATCCTCAAAATCCAGTGAAACAGCCGGGAGCGAAGGGGGTTGCTTCAGTGAAAATGGCTGCGAGTGAATGAGTTAACGGTCACACAAGTGTAAGTTCAACAATATGATATTAAAATGTTTTATATGTACGGTGCTACATATTTCAGTGGAATTTGGAACTAAGCCCTCAAAAGTGCGCTGTCTCTTTAAGGGACCGCCTCGCCCAAGTGCGCAGAAGTCGACTCCCAAAAGATGCCAGCCAAGTTGGGGAAAGGACACACTTTTGGCAGCCCTTGGTCAAAAGTGTAAAAGCGACGACATAAACAGATTAGAGGAGCAAGTGACATTTCTGCATGGCGCGGAAGCAAGGAGGGAAAAGGGGGCGTCGTGCTAAGCTACACGCATTAAGACCCCCCCCCCCTCCTCCTCCTCCATCCCTCATGTTTTATGTATCTTGCGATCACAAGTGATTGTAAGAGAAATTAATCAATAACAAAGCCGGCGGGATGTGAGGACGACACATGCCGCCACTCTTTGCCACCTCTGCTTCGTGCATCCATTTTGATTTGGGAATGTTGTGGGGGGTGGAGGGGGGGGGTTATGGTGTTGTTCGCCCACGTCTAGGTGAGGGATTTTTTTTTTTTTTTTTTTTCCACAAGCGGGAGGAGCTCCATATGGCGGGGATCAAAGGTGTCGCCGGGTGCACGGTTCTGCTTGGTCGCCAGCCACCGCCGTTAATTAGAAAACAAGATCAGAGGCAGTATTAAAATCCAATTAAGGCCGTATGAACAGATTGCCAAGTGATGTTCACTAATGCATTACTGAGCACCATGCAAATTTTAGTGGCAGCATTTGGCTTTATGTGATGTGTTTGTGTCATTAAGGCTGTGCGCGTGCCTGTGTGTTTGTGTGTGTGTGTGTGTTGCGTGACATTGCCTGATCTCTTGCTTGATACACACACACACACACACACACACACACACGCGCGCACACACACACACATATCTAATCTCATCCAAACAATCAGCCAAAAGCTCTGCAGGGTAACAACACACGCGCAGTCAGATGGGCTGATACGCCGTCTTACAATTAAAGAATAATTGGGAATGCTGAATTATTGATCCGTCATAATTGAGTTCTCTCTGCGTTTGATTTGTTTGGAGAATGCGGGGGCTGCACGGGAAAATCCGCTAGATTTGGATCAAGATCTGCTCCAATTTGCAACCCACTCAAATCCACGCCCCGCTTGACAAATAAAAAAACAAAAAAAAAACAGAAGTGGACCCAAATCTCATCCACTTTCACTGTTCATCTTGTTGATGTGTTTGATACGTACAATTACATGATAGCAAAATGGTACCGCATTACATATGGGGGGGGGGGGAACGTGTTGTATCGGCTCATATCCTATCGTGACGTATCGTAGTGGAGTGTGGCCTCCTGAAATCGGAGAGAATCGTATCATAATACATTGTATTTTATTGTCTCTTATCGTATCATATAGCGAATCATATTGTGTCGTGTTGTATTATCTTGTCTCACTAGCTTAATGCTAACATATAATGGGAAACACCATTGATGGGCTAACAGAAATTAGCATAGAATTTACAGTAATTACAAACAAGGCAACAAATTTGCTCTCTCTTTTTCCTGTTATTTGAGCTCAGCTGGATTTGTGACCGTCTCTGTCTCTTCTTCGTTGGTTTTGATTACACTGAATGTTTTCTAGTAAACCAAAGCGCTGTCCGACTTGTTCTGGCACAACGTGATGCAACACTGAAAGCGCACAACTCGAAAATTGTGACTCGCCTGTATACTAAAAAAATAATAATAAAGAGGATGAGTCAACCCCCCCAAAATTTTGGGACAATAATATGCTCTATGCAGCCCCACTATTCTAAATATGGTATTCTGTTTAATTATATTTAATATTTATCCATCTCAGGGGGCGGCCATTTTGCCACTTGCTGTCGACTGAAGATGACATCAGTGTTGCTCGCCTCTCAGGTAACGACCAATCACAGCGCAGCTTCAGAAAACAGGTAAGCTTTGATTGGCCGTTGTCTGAGGAACAACTGTGATGTCATCCTCAGTCGACAGCAAGTGGCAAAATGGCCGCCGCCTGAGCCGGATAAAAACGGCTGCGTTTTGCTTTATAACTCACATTCCACAAATGAAATATTAATTGAAATGTTATGTCAGTGAGGTCACATAAAACATATGATTGTCAAGAAATAAATAAATAAAGATGAATGATATTTCGCTGTAATTGTATCATGACGCCTGGCATTTTTAGTACATTGCATCACTTTGAGAGTATCCAAATGTATTTGGTTGTCAGTGTATCGTGATAGCGCCAGTGACGGACGCGCGCATCCCCTAACGTCAACATGCATAAAAAGTGTGTATCGATGGTCTTTTATGGAGCGCCGCAGACCGATTATTGAGCTCGCGAGCAAGCGAGGGCACGCGCGGCTCGGAGTGACAAGTGGATGCAGCTGGCGGCCCGTGGCCCCGAGCAGCCACATTAGGGCTGACGAGGGCTGCTAATGTGCGTCTGAATGGAGCCCCTTTTGAGACGCAAAATAGAATTCTGATTAGAAAGGCAGGAAATACACATGTGGAGTGCCGGAAATTGTTACAATGTCGAGCCGCGGCACATTTGGCAGCGTCTCAAGCTGCGTGGGGAGCAATGAGATCTTAATGAAGGCATGTGCCGCCGACGCCGCGCACACATTTGCATGTCTTTTATGGCTCTTCACTCGCTTTCAGCCGCAAGAAGAAGACGGCGGCGGCGGCGGCGCCGAGTCCTCGCGTTGCGCTCCCCACTTTTCCACAGGAAGCTTCAACTCGCAGCTTTTCATCACACGCTCACGGGCCACAACATTAGGTACACCTGCGCAATTAAAAGACATCCAGTACAGGTGCTGCGGCAGTGAGCAGTTTGACGACATTATTCGACGTCGACTCCAGCGAACGAAGAACTAAAAAAAGAATCTTACTGGAAAGCTCGTTATTTGTCACGGATCATTGAGTGGATTGTTTTATTCCGGTTTCTTTCAATTCGGTAGCCAAATGGCAAAATTGGCTTTTACTGACTGTTACCAAAAACAAAACGTGCTTGGTAAAATATTTTTTTATTTTAGTACAATTTAGACAACTATGCTATTAGACTAGCAAAATGGACAATCTGATATTTATTGTTTGCATTTTTTCAATGGAATGTATGTTTTTCATAATTTTTTTTTGTAGGAATATTTATAATAATAATTGTTTTGGTCTGTAATTATTTTACTTAATGAAACCAATTTATGTTCATTGTTATCTTTAAATGTTTTAATTACATACTGTGGAAAAATGAATACTTTAGCCATTTTTTGCAGTAAAAAGTTCATTTCTTGTGTATAGTTAATGTGATATTTTCATTACTTTTCATGTACAAACGCATTTTGCAACTTGCTGTCGACGTCACGTTTTCAGTAACAACCAATCACGACTCGAAGCTTGTGGATGTCACATGACCAAACCCGGAAAACAGGTGAGCTGTGATTGGTCGTTACCTCAGCCCTGAGAACGTATGATGTCATTTTCAGTCGACAAGTGGCAAAATGTGTTTTTAAAGGTATTGATTGGATGTGAAAAATCATGAAAATATCAAATTAATTATACACAAAAAATAACTCTACTACTGATAAGAGCTTAAGTGAAGTATCCCTTTAATTACCTTTTATTTACAAAATAAGTTAAGCTTTTTTAATTTTACCAATTTATAAAACATTCTAAATGAAATACTTAATACTGTTTTATTATATATAAATTTGGCTAAAATGTATCCTTTTATAAAATATTTTAAAATATGCAGTGTTGTAAAAAAATATATATATATATGAAAATTAATTCATTTCATATTTTTTACAATACTGCGCTTGACATTGTGTTATTAATTACATACAAATGAATTATTTAGTATTACAAGTATTTAGCTATTCCGCCTCACAGTTCAGAGGTCGTTGGTTCAAACATACAGTATACATGTACACATAAAGTTAGAATAGGCTGCCTCATGTTTGTATAATTATCTTTTGGCAATTTCCATTATTTTTAGATTTTATTGATTTTTTTTTTTTTGGGTGGGGGGGGGGGGGGGTCATGTACAAGAAATATGATACATCACAGTGAACACAAACTTTTAGCATATTGCTCAAGTACGCCACAGCTGCGTCCAGAGCTGGTCTTGGACCAGGGTCCCAACTGGGGCAAGTGTAGATCTTATCCACACTTCAGGTGTAGCAGCATGTGGATTACCAATCACGAATGACTATGACAAAAATGTAGTCAGGAGGTTCCACACACAATAACATGGTTGGAATTTAGCATGAGCAAAAAAAAAATTTGTTTTTTTTATCAAATTCAAGTCCAGGTGTAGCTCATAGACAAGTGACGAGTGTAACCTCGTCAGGACTGAACGTGGGGCAGCTGTGACCCCCCTCGAGCCGCCTCCTCCCGATTGGTCAGAACTTGCCACTGGCAGCATTTAAAAAGCATCCCCGCACTTGACCGAGTTACGACTTGCTCCTGTGCTGTCATCATGGCCGGCTGTGTGGCTTATGGGTAAGTGACCGTGAGCATTTGTCACGGTTATGTTTCCGCTTCTCTGATTATTTTTTTTTTTGTGGAATTGAGGAAAAGTGGTTCCGATTATGGATGGCTGGTTTTGTTCCAGGGCTTTGCTCCTTGTGATGGCAGGTGCCGCTCTCTGCTACCCGTTTAGGCAAGGTAAACTGAATATCGTCAACTCAAGTTTATCACTTGAAATCGAACCTATAGGTCAGAGGTGGGGCCATCTCGGTCCTCGAGGGGCTGGAGTCCTGCAGGTTTTGGAGGTTTCTCACTTCCAACACAAGCTGATTCCAATCACGTCGTTATCAGGCTTGCTGATCATATCAGCTGTGTTGGAGAAGGGCAATATGCAAAACCTGCAGGACTCCGGCCCTCTTGCAACTGGTCTATGGTCTGACTCTATTTAAAACTTGTAACTTCAATATGGTACCTAAGCAATATTATTGGCTGTAATTCTGGCTAAAGCACAAAAAAACGCTAATGACTTCAAAGCAAGACAAATAATTTTGCTAGCATCACATCCTGTTTTTGAAGCCGGGATGAAGTATTTTATTTTTTTGTTTTCTCAGATGTTCACCCCAGGTCCGTCCCTAGCAGTCACTTAAGACCCCGAACTCTGTCGAACCAAGCGCCAATGCCTCCCGCTGTGCAAGAGGACCCGAGTCACTCTGACTTTGCTGTTTGGGCTTATGGTTTGTATCTTTCGCTTCTTTTGTTCTGACTATGGGTTTTCCTAACGGCGTCTTCTGCTCCCAGGTAACGAACAACAACCAGCTGCTGGTGGTGCTCAACATTTTCCCAACGCGGCGGTCTTGGGTGAAAAACCTGACCCGTCAGGCGGCGTTGCGGTCGCAGAGTCTGAAGTCTCTGGTTCTCTCACGCCTGGCGTGTCTAGTTTTGTCCCGATTCCCCCGCAACACGAGTTCCAACCTGGTGAGTTGTTCCGCCTGGAGAAAACCTTTGAGCACGGAGACTACGAATCGGAGCGTGAAACCCAAGGCGTCCCGCAACACCCCCGTCCCCTGCCGGGACCGCTGCCAATTGCTTTGGATGTGGCGGAACCTGGAGGTGTTGCGCCTTTCCCTCCTGACTTCTTCCCACCACCCGTCGGCAGACCTTACATGCCTTATCCTTTCGATTACTACTTCCTGACCGGCCAATATCCTCCCGGCACGGCCACTCACTTCAGCAGCAGCTTTGAGCGCGGTCGCAACTACAACCAGGACCTTCACTATGAAAAGTATGAGGAAGATGAGCCCGTCTGGCCCTGGGCGTACTCTGGACCGCCCCAGAACCCTGAACCGGCTGGTAGTGACGCGAGGGTCTCATATCTAGATCCAGCCGCCCCCTCGGACTACTACAGGCCTTACAACCAGCCTGGGGAAGTCAAACTACCTCCTCGCTACTACAGTACTTACAACCACGCTGGTCATGTAAAACGCCCGCCTCCTCCCTATTACCACAAACGGGTGAGTATTAGCACAACGCTTGATTCGGTTTGTCCTGTATTCTAAATGTGACCAACTTCTGTTTTTGTTGGCAGGTTGTACACTAAGGCGCCTTGGAAAGATCTTGTGAAACCGAATAAATGGCGGAATCTCACATTGTTCTCGACAGTTTTGTTTCAATCTACTAGGCTTGGGCTGGTCTCCATGGCAACCATTAGGGTAGTCTAATAGACTAGTGGGGCACCATGTGACTTGCCCCTATAAGATGGCAATGATTACTAGAGTTTCAAGCCCTGAATATAAGACTCCAAACTTTGCTTGCCTAACAAAAGAGAGAAACTCAAATTTGAGACACTAATCCTGGTCTTGGAATTCAGTAATCCTTGAAACCTTAACCTGATTTTTTTATTTTTATTTTTTTATTTATTTTTTTGGATCTTACTCACACAGAGGTTGTGTATTTGATGCTACTGATGCCGTGTCATCAGGTGAGTGAAGCGCTTTGAATGCCTTCACAGGTGGAAGTGATATGAAAGTCCAAGACTATTAGAAAATTACGTTATCCCTAACCTGTTACCTCCAAATGTGAAGCCCTGACTTGAAATCATCTAAATTGAAGTTGTGTATTAGAACACTCATTTCTAAATGCCAACTTTATACATAAAAAAAATCCTAGTCAGGCTTGAAACTTTAAACCCAAACTCTAACCCCATGTTGGAATTGAACTGTAAAAACCCTAGCCAGGCTCTAAAACACCATTCTTGGGTTGAAACTCATGTGTTGTGAACGTTTCAAAATTCTTAACTAACTTGACCAACCATAATTTATGATTTAAACTTAAAATTCAAACTCTGTTCTTGGGTGGAATTGTATTGAAAACACAAATCTGGGTTTAAACATTAAGCTGTAAAGGCAACATGAATATCAAATTCTGTTAGCTTTTTTTTTTTTTAATGCTTGAACATTAACTTAATCCAAAATATTGGTCTCATGCAGACCCTTGCTTGAAACTGATATCTGGAACCCTAACACAAGCTATTAAGCTGTACCTGAGAACCCAAACTCTAAATTAGAAACCCTAACCCGTGTTGTCCTAATGTATTGACTTGAGTAGAAATGTCTCAATCCAAAGCAGCTCCTCATGGTGTATATGGCACACATCCGTCTTGGGATGCATGATATAAAAAGCCATACATTGTGCGGCACATCTGGCTACCCTGGCGGCGACTCTTGACGGATGTGTGACATTTCAGCACGCCGCCAAAATAAAAGCCCGTCCATAAACGGCATCTCATGGGGGGGGGGGGCGCGGGTGATCTATGGTCTGCGTGGCGGTCTCCGGCGAGCGGCCCAATCTGTTACTGTGACACGGACGCCGTTAATGGACAGTGGGCATCCTAATTTATGTAACAAATCACCTTTGAAAGCCCGGCCATTGATCTTTAATTAGAGGCAGCTGTTAATCAGCGTTATGACTCCTTGGTGGCGGCGTCATGCTTCCTGCTGCAGTCTGTTCCTGTGCCAGAACAGCAGCATCAGCATCCTCTTTGTGTACCGCACAATTAAGGTGTGAGTTTCACAAACAAGGATAAAGGCCCAACGAATAAGAAACTAATGATCGTATCTTTGTTTATGATATTGCAGATTCCAGGCTAATGTTTTTACAGAAGACCGTCGAGTTGAGATTACTCTGCCTTTTGTTTTGTCTGTTTTAAACCCTAGCCGTGCCACTAAAACATACAATGTGTAAGTCTGTTAACATGCTAATGTGCGCAGCTAACGTTAGCCCACCAGTTGCGCAGAATTGATCTCTTCAGGAGGGATTAGAAAGAATCATGTGCTAAAGTGACATTGTAGCCAACCCTTCTTTTGTTGTTAAAGCTCCTTAACATTGTCTTAATTGACTGTATTTTTCATAAAGTCCAGGAACTTGCTTCCTCCGCGTTACCTGTACAGACGATAGCAAACGCAATAATTGCTTAGCTTCAACGACAATCCATGAGTTATGTTTTCCGTTGTGAATGTAGCGACTGTGTTATTTTATCAATGACATAATGTACCTTGTTGGTGTAAAGCCTTGGACCAAGAGAAGATGTGTTCTAAAGAAAGAACATTTTTTTGTTGGTGACAATCTTTTTTTTTTTTTTTGCCTGTTTTCACATATTTGTACAAAAGACTTATTTACATAAATCACACTTTGTTCCATTTACCAAGAAGAATTTGTGTTTCGTACATTTTGGAGTTAAAAAAAATATATAATAGACTCAACTTAAGAACTTAAGAGCGCAAAGGTGGTTAAGAAAAAATGGCTAGTCATTCTGTCAGTTCATTTGCTAATTAGTTAGCTTTTTTTTTGTTCACTAGCAGTTAGATGATTTGATATCTAGATAGTTAATTGCTTAGATAGCTGGTTGGTTGGTTGGAATCAATCAGCCTTTTGTTTGGTTGTCCATCTACTTTATTAACAAGAGAACTAATTGGATAGTTAGTGAGCTAGCTGGTTGATTTATTAGCTCTTTCACTAGTTAGCTAGCTATCCAGCTAGTCATTCGGTTGATTTGGGTGTTACTTTGTTTATTAGCTGGCTATTATTTACTTAATTAGCTGTTCGGTTAGTTGGTTTGTTGCCTTTAGCGCTTCTGCGTTGTCTGAGTTTTTGAGACTTTTTGCCAGTTTAGCTTGAAAATAATGACCCCAATAGTGAACAGATTGTCATACTAATACCTCTCTGTTGGCGTCCTTCTAATCTTTGTAAAGGAACGACTTGGCATCTGGCGTCACTTGATGTGAAAGGTGGAATGTGGCGAGACTCGGCCATGTGGCAAACAAACACACATTTATGCACGCATTCCCAGCGTGTGACTGTACGAAGCAAACGCACAATAAAAAATCTGATAAAAGGCAAATGATTTCCTTCATAAAAGCCATCGACGTGGAGTGTTTTGCGACTGTCTCTTAAGTTAATTAATTTCCCACGGGGATTGGCCGTCATCATCGTTCCGAAGTCGCTTTTCCCTTTGATGGTCATCTCCTGTCAAAATCAACTCATTTATCTGCACAACTTCACATGCTGTACGTGGACAGCAAGGCCTTCCTTCGAAGTATTTTCATATGTTTGTGTGGCGTGAAAGGCAATGTCATTAAGGAAACACAAGTAGCTACTGAAATAAGTCACTCGTGTTTGTTAATTAGTTGGCTAGTTTGCTAGGTATCTATCTGGTACTTAGCTAGTTTTAAAATGATCATTTTAAAGAATTTATTTAAAATAAAATAAAAATGTGACAGGCATCAACAATTGAAATGAATGATTATTTTTATGGAATTATTTTATTTTTATTTTATGCATGAATTGTGTTCTACAAATTAATTTGCCCTTGCCCTGTAGTTTACCAACAACCAGTTATTTAGTGTTCCGGTTGATTGGATGGCTAGCTAGAAAACTACTTGGATTGTAGCCCACTAGGTTTTTAGCTAGTTAGTTATTGTTGTGGTTGGTTGATGGCTAGCTAGCTAGTTAACTAGAGGACGTCTTCGATTGTTAGCTTGCAAATGAATTAGCTAGCTGGTTGATTAGTTAGTTAGGACATTTATCCTGGCATTTGGTTGGTTGAATACCTGTTTGGCTACTTTTTTTCCTTTTCCTTACTTGAATACTTTGTAATGGCGGGAAAAATCACACGCTGAAGCAAAGATGCAGCGACATCACATTCCATTCGGCCGCCGCAGCTCTCAGGATTCGTGTACGGGCCGGTGAGGAAATCCACCGCAAACGGCTTCGCGTCGCCTTGTGATTAACACACAATAAAAGAATGTGTCAGGGGGAGGGGGGGCTTAAAAGAGCACTAGGAAAAAGCTGCCCAGCGAAAGATGGCTACGCAACGCACTCTATAATTAAGTCTGGATGAAAGCTCATCGCTCTCAGCTTCACACACACTTTGTTTTTACGACATAATGACAGTCAGGCCAAAATCAAATAGAGGAGCTTTAATATGGCAGCGCCACGCCTGGCCAACCGGGGCGATGCTGACCCCCCTCGGGCGGCGTCTACCTGAGACGGGGCCCACCTGGGAGGTCCAGGTGAAAATGGGCTTGAATGCTTTAAGATGTTGTGGAAACAGTTTGGGCGTTGCTCGTGTTCATATGGCGAATATTTCTAGACGTTCTTGCGCAGCCACAAGCCATCAGTCCTTTTAAGTCGCCAATCCGACCATTATCTCATCTCGAGTGTGTACAGTGAACACCCGTTCACATTCCAGACCCGACCATGAAAAGAAGACTGACTGACTGAAGACACATAAAACAGAAGACTATTAAAAATTGTATATTATTTCGTCCGACAAACTTTTATTAGCTTAATACTAACCTGTAATACAAAAGGCTAAAGATGGGCTAACAGAATTTAGTATAGATGTTGCAGTAATTATACACCTTTGAATAATAGCCTCTTTACCACACACGGAGCAACAACACATACAAACAGAGCAATTGGGGACCTTCTCTGACTCTTCTTCTCACTGTTAATTTCTGAATCTCTTAGTATTTAAAGTTTGTGGGAGCAGTAAAACTATTTAAAAACGTTTCCCCCACTGTAAATACTGAGTTCATTGTACCTTGTCCCATATTCTTAAAACTCTTGGCGTTAGTAACCGGGCTGTGTCTACTTCCCCACTAGGGGGCGGTAGGCTCTCTTTGTCATCTTAGAAACCAACAAGAAGAACATAACCAAGTGCTGACCAATCAGGTTTGAAACTCCCGAGTTGTGCCGATGACTGATCATTCCAAGAATTACATGGATTCCTCGACTCAAGAATTCCTGTGAAAACGAGGTACAAAGGTAGGAACATTTTGTTCATTTGCTGATTTGTAGACAACCAGAACATCATTGCAGTGTTTTGTTGTGGCTGCTAGCCACTAGCTACAAAGCTGTTTATCATATTGTTTTTTGGGAAGTTTCACTGATTTACCTTTTTGTTAGTTAGCTAACTCATGTATTAATTAGCTCGCTGGTTGTTAGCTTGGTCATTTATTAATTAGCCAGCTGGGCGGTTAACTTGCTTGGTTAACTATTTACTCTCTTTTTGGTTGGTTTGTTGGTTTGTTTTTTGTTTTAGCAAACCGTTTAGTAAAGTTGTTGGTTGGCTGGCTGGCCAGTTGTTATGTCGGTTAGCTAGCTAGCTAGCTGGTTGGTTAGTTAGCCTGCTAGTTTGTCAATCTCTTTGTTTGGTTTGTGAGTTTGTTTTTATTATTTGCTAGCAGGATTTTGCTTCTTCTTTTTTTTTTCCTTGGCAGAGGTCCTCCATCCAGTGTTGCACATTTTTCTAAAATTTCAATAATTTCACAATTTATAATGACATTATAATTATAATCGCAAGAATTAAGTGGAAGACATTATATTAGAAATCATTGTGGTTTTATAGCTAATCACTCCACACACAAATTCCCTCTACCCTCTAAACCTTCAGTCCCCACCCAATCAGCCCCGTCCCCCCGGCCCCACAAAACCCGAACCAATTAATTGCTCGTTATTAAATAAAGGCATTAGGCACTTATATTATTTATTTCTGCCTAATCTGTAAGAGAGTCAGTGTCATCCTGTCCTGGTTGTCCAGAACCGTAGAGATTGGTAGTCCATTGACGCCCTTCTAGCTGCAAACTAAATCGCAACACTTTTTTTTGGAGGGGGGGGGGGGGTATTTTCTTTGGTGTGTTTGGCCCGTACCCAGCTCGACGGAAGGCTCCTTTTCTATGTATACACTACCGTTCAAAAGTTTTGGGATCACTTAGAAATACTGTACCCTTTTTAAAAGAAAAGCACTGTTTTTTTGTTTGTTTTGTTTTTTTACCACATGGGGTTAGGGTTACGGTTTTCTTCATTTAAAAAGTGGTCAGAGGACGAAAAACACTGAAAATGTGACTACGAGCTTGAACCAGCACTGTGAAAGCCTTGGGCAGATTAGATTGACACGGCAACAAAATACCATAAAACCTGAAATCTGATTGAACAAAAAAAAATGTAATATTCAGTATTGGAAGAAAGGAATGCAGCCAAGCTATGAAAGCAACATAATTGATTGTTAGGATATCAAAACAATTCAATGGAACTATTATTTCAAATTTAGGTCAGGGATTTTGATCATTTGATGAGCGCCCGCTGGGGTTTGTGTGCCTTGCTCAAGGGCACCACCACCACGGTTGTGACCCAGTATCCCCGCGGTGTCCTCCAATGAAAGAGTTTTTTTGTTGGTGCGGTGGCGGTTTTCCGGAACCATCCCAAACCACAACTGTCAAGTGACCAGCGCCCCCTGAAAGGACTCGCTGCCCCTCCCACCGTGTTTTCCACACCGCTTCCCAAGTGCCGGCATCTGGGCTGGATTTGCTCTCCCGCAGTGTTGGTTGGGCGGGCACGGCCGCTCCACTGGGAAGCCCCGGTCAGGGACGGCAGATTAGTACGTGGACTTGTGCCTGGGGGCCGGCGGGGCCCGCTGCCTGTGATCCGCCGGTGAAGTCGGATCTCTGCGGTTCCGTGCGGCCCGGGCGGCGAACCGCAGTCCCTGCTGACACCCTGTTCCAGCGAGGATGATGGTTTTACTCCACATCGTGATTTCCCCCCTCTGACTTTTGACGGAGACAGCCATGGTCCGACGCCGGTTGAATATTTATTTCTTGGCCTTGATCGCCAGCCTAAGGTCCAGATACTAGTACAATCTTTGTCCTCTATAGCAAGATGCAATTGTAGAAGGTCTTACTATGCTCTTTAAAAAAAAAAAAAAAAAAAAAACAGTTGGAAATTTAAAGCTAACAACCCGTTGAAATTTTAAGCTGGGCAATTCAACCAAATATTTAAAGTATGAAAGTTCATTAGTAAGACAATTCATTGCACTAGTAGAACTGTTTCGTACTAGTAACGTTTTCCTCGCGCACATTCTATACGCTAGTAGAGCAATTTTGGCATACTAGCAAGACAGCTATATGTTACAAGTGAGGAAAAACTGTGCACTAGTTGACATCAGGGTACAAGAAACCGTTATTGAGATTGTCATCCTAGTGAAGACTAACTAGTACCTGAACCTAAAGCTTTTCAGAAAGGCAATTGAATATGTATTTAATATCGTTGATCCAATTCAGAGTACTAGTAGAATGACTTTGTCTTACTAATAAAAAATTTAAAAAATCCAACAACTGCCACTTTTGGCCTCCTAGTATACAATTAAACCTAACTAGTACCAATACTAAGCCCAAGTGTAGTGGGCATGTGTCATGCAATAGTAGCCTCCTTATCAACTTAGCTTTAGCATGCTAATAGTACAACAACTTCTCGTGGGCATTTTGTTGCTACTAGTTTAGTCCGAAGGCTGCTAGTGCATGATACATGCCTACTAGTGTTACTAGTGCAGTACAGTCGTTAGCTAGTAAGGACTAATTGTGCATTAGTAGGCCAAAAGTGGCGCTAGTAGTGGCAAAAAGACTCCATTTCTCTACGAGAGCAATGGATCGTCTTGCTAGTGAGGAGAAAAAACGTACTAGTATGTTGACCTGGATCCGGATCTGAAGGATCTTGACTCCAGCAGCTTCGCTCGCCCCCGGTGACGAAGACGCGGCACCTCTCCGCCACCCACAGGCGCCCCGGGCCGGGCGGCTCTCGGCCGGAACATTTGTGTGGCCTCTGATTATACAGCGGCGGGGACGCTTAAAAAAACCGGACGGTTTCGTACGGGAATAATTCTGCCAGATTAAATTGCATGATTGCACGTTTGAGGTCGGCGACGTGATTTACGGCTCGGTGGAAACGCGACGGGCGAATACAACTTTGTTCTCGGGCATGTCAAGATGGCGCCCGGAATGTCGGAGGAGATCGTTTGTCACGGCGAGCTTTTAAAAGTTTTATGGTGACCTTTTTTTTTTCATTTTTTTTTTTTTTCATTTTTTTTTTTTTTTTTCTCAAACATGTGCGGCGAGTCATGCGAGTCCAATTGTTGTGTCAGTAGTGGTGCCACGGCAAGGATGAGACTTGTGTGGGAACATGACATCCTCTCAGCGTGCACATTTCTGCTGACCAGAAGACCCCAAAAGCCTCAACATGGCACCCAGATGTCAGCACACGCTCGGGAATGTCTCTAAGCTGCCCCCCCCCCCACCTAAAAAAAAAAAAAAAAACATTGGCAATTTGTAGCTGCATTAGGATTTATTTTTAGAATATATCTCACCCTGGCAATTATTTCAGAGTGCTGAATTATGTATGATGCCGCCACGCTTCATGCTAGCATGTGCCCTGACGATCCCCTTGTTTTTCATTTATTTATTTATTTATTTTCTGCTGGGGGAGGGCTCATCCTTCTACACTCTTATTGTCGCTCGGAGGTCGGAGGCTTGACTGATGTTGGCCCGAAATCAAGAAATACCTGCCGGCTCCCCTTACTCACCCTCCTCGGCAGCCAGGCCAAAGCTCGCGGCCCACCAGCCCAAAAACTGGGACTCATATTGGTAGTTATCTCGTTTAGATACCATCGTCAGATACCCCCCCTCCTACACACACACACACACATGGGTAAAAGGGAGAATGTTTGGCAAAAGAACCACCAGCATAAAGATTTTGTTCTGTCTAAACATCCTTAAAAATGTGCATATGATATATTTTTCAAAACTTAATTTTAAAAACAAAAAAAATAATTATAAAAAAAGACCCCACCCTATCTAGCCTCTTTGCTCACCATGCATACCACCACCCTCACTCTTCATCCCACTAGTTTCATTCATCTCTTCATTCCCAAAGTCCGCACTACTTTTGGTGGGTCTTCTTTTAATTTTGTTTGCCCCAAACAAACAAATCTAATAAAACTCACCTCATTCCTATAATCAGTATATCGTTTAAAAATTCAGTGACGGATCGTGTACATGATCGATGCACCTGTTTTTAGGCTTTGTTTGTGATGCAATATTTGTTGCAAGGAAATGTAAAATATAAAGATAAAATTTTAAAACATGTTATTTGTGGGGAGTCACAAAATGTGCATAGGAAAAATACTACACATTTTAAAATATTTTTTTCAGTTTTATAAAAATTTTATTTTTGAATTTACAACAGAGTACTTAAAAAAAAAAAAACATGAGACTGTAGTTTGAAATATTTTATGCAAATTAAGTACGATTTCTTTTTCTGATGCTATTTTTGCACACGATCATCAGTCTAACCCCCAAAATATTCAGGGATTTTTTTCATATTATATATTATTAATTTATATAATATTTATAAGGTTGAAATCTATTAATGTCTAGTTAGTTATAAAAATCTGTAAAAATGGGACACTGGTTAATGAAAATAATTGTTGTAAATGAACCAATGTGCATCACCGATTTTGGATTTGAGTCATTAGATTCATCAGGAAATGAATATAATTAGATTATTTTACTATCGTGTGTGTGTATATGTGTGTGTGTGTGTGTGTGTGTGAGTGTGTGTTTTGTGATCACTCCGGTGTGACTGGTGTCATAAAAAACAGTGTGATTCACTCTCACGGAATGCATTCACATCCTCCTCCTTTTGCCGACGTGCGTTGCCATGGGAACGGTGTGCCGATGACTCCATCTCGGCGGCAGAACAACAACAACAACAAAAAGAAAAGCAATAAGATGGCGAGCGCGTTCAATCGTAGAGCAATTGCAACATTTATTGAAGTGTTGGCTTTCTTGTATTGATTCTTCAACACATTACAAAAATACATATATGCTCAAAACAGCAGGTGTTCTGAGATGACTTTTTTTTTGTTTGTTTTTTTTTTTTCTTTTCACAACAATGCACTCCCCCCATTCCCTCCCCCACCCTCACCCGCCCTCGCTTCCCGTCCCCATCGGAAATAAAAAGCAACAAGGAAAAAGTCTTTTTTTTTTTTTTTTTGTACAAAGAGCCAAAGTGAAAGTTGTGAAAAGTGAAATTGGGGTCTCTTGTTTTTTTTTTTTTTCTTTTTTTTTTTTCAAATTGTGAGTGTCATCACAAGACCTTCACGCAACCATGAGAACACACACACACACACACACACACACACACACACACGCATACAAAACCTAAAACAAAACAAAGGAAAAAAAAGTCTCAGTAGGTGGAAAAGTGTCCCTGCAATTCCTCTTTTTTTTAAAAAAAAAAAAACAAAAAAAACATGGCACCTCTCTCTGGCATGATTGTAACTTTAAAATCCCTCCACCGGCAAACAAAAAAGGAGGAAACAATACTTATTTGCACGAAAGAACATGTCATGGATGGCATACTTTTGTAAACGTGTGAATTCCTGATCAAAATTCAGGGATTATTTTTTTTTTCTTCCCTCTATTGGAACACAAATAACGACGAGGCTGTTTGTTTATTTATTTATTTATTTATTTATTTATTTTCATCCCAAGTGAAATACGGCTCGGGCTGCTTTTTATGTGGCTTTCGCTGTCTTCCCTCCCGCCCGAAAAGAAGATGCGGCCCCGTCCAAAAAAACACATTTCATATGCTTCCAATTTGATTTGAACGACTCTTGTGAGCCCGGTCAAGGTCCCGCCGCCAATGCCGCTCACACATCTTCATCCTCCCGCCTTTCATTTTGACATCAAGTAAGAGGGGAGGTGGGGGGGGAGCCTCCTTCAAGGTCACGCAGCCAGATGTGCTCAACATTATCATAAGTCGTATCCAATCTTTTATTATTTTGTGGTTATTTTCTTCCCTCCCTGTTCATTTTCGTGCGGAATGGCTTTTGTTAACCCTTCCTGTTACATGACTTTGTCAGCAACAGGAAGGAAAAAAATGTGACCGGGTCAGTTTGACTCGAGGCGTGTGTGTGCAAGTTGCGTGAAATAAATTAATTTTCTTGCATGTGCTGATGACACTAATTAAGACGAGCAGAAGACGTTTTTTTTAAAAAAAAATAGGTCAGTTTGACTCGGTGTGGGTAAGAAATATTTTTTACTAGTAATTGCCAAAAAGTGTTGAAATTACTACTATAAAATCACTCAAAATCATTTTTTTCTCCGTACTTGTGTATAATACGGTCCCCCCGATTTTCTGGAATCCTTTATTATCAAAGGAAATAATTTCAACGAATAACGATTCAAAACCTTGTAATAAAGTGTGTAAATGCTTTTAAATCCGGTTTAAGAACTCTGTTCTTTTGCCGTAACTATGATCAAAGGTCTTTAAAGAACACTCTTTAAGTAAGCAATTTTTTTTAATTTTATTTACTTTTAAATCTCTTTAACTCTGTTTTGTACCTGCTTTTAAATGTCAGTTTGTGCAGCATATTGAATTACATTGTGTATGATCTTATTTCAAAACCGGTCGGGACTGGTAAACATCTAAATAATGTGAAAAATGTTCTTTTTTTCTTATTTATTTATTATTGTCGATTTGTATCTTTTATTTTCTTCTTCTGTAGTATTATTCATGGGATTTCACAGTAATTCATCATTAACAATTTAATTAATAATTTTATTTTATAATTTAAGCAAATCAATTTGACCTGGGCATGCGTAAGTGTTGAAACGGTGTCCAAAATTATTAGCAATTTTATTGCAATAATGTCAAATTAACTTCTTGCCACTAAGCAGAAGACACCGAAAAACTAAAAAAAATTCCACTTTTTAAAACGAGTCAATTTGACCTGCAACGCAACAGGATGGTTAAGGAGGGACGAGGTGGGAGGGGCCTGAGGCAATAACGCACATTTAGGCATCCACTGACACACACTCAAACTCTCACACACACACACACACACACACGGGATGACGACGCAAGGAACTGGTCTTCTTGATTGTTTTTAGGTCGCCTCTTTCGGGAAAAACAGTCGGGGCGCGTATATATATATTTTTTAAAAAGCTAACAAAAAAAAGTAATATATTTACATAAACGGGAGTGTTCCCCTCTCACATGAATCACAAGTAGTCTTAACTTAACAAGCAGACATATTAAATATGGTGGTTCAATCCTACATGGGCGAATGCATTAAGTGCATTTTGTAATTTTTTTTTACGTCCTGGCCGACAGCAAACACAGCAACTGTATTTGCTTATTTTTAAGCGCACGTTGTCCCTCTCAAAATTCATTTTTTAAAAATCAATTATTGGCAGGCTGACATTGAGCAGTGCTGGGGAGGAGGGGTCCGAGATTGTAGTCCGCTGCTGCACTTAGCATATAGAAAACATCATTTACTCATTCACATGATAATAAGCGCTTCCTTGGAGGACAAAACTGGATTATTAACATCGTTACTAAGGGCAACTTCTTTCCAATTATTTTTTTTTTAGAAAAAAAAAACATAAAAAATTTGAGCACATTTAAAAAAAAAAAAACACGCACAAAAAGATGTATCTGCACATGCCAAATGTTACAAAAAAAAAATTCCAATAAATACAGAAATTATTGCACAGTAGAAAGGCTCCATGGAATTCCTAAAATCCTCAGAGGTCTCCGGACAGGGTTTAAAAGTTTTCTCAGGCGACGGAAAATAAAAAAAAAAGAAGAAAAAAAACACCAATCAGTCTTGTTTTTGTTTTGTTTTTGTTTTTACGTAAAGAGAGATTATCCAGCCATGCCCCTGGTTCGAAGTAGTCATAGGAAAGACGTCTGTGGAGATTCTCAGTCATCCGGGTCGAGGGCATCCGCAAACGTTGTATTGAGTCAACTAGATTGCTCTTAGTTGTCCAGAACATATCAACTTTTAATCCCGAAAGATTCTTCAATTCAAAAAAATGTAGGTGTGGAGTCTCTACGCTGGGTCAATTTGACCCGGGTGTGTGTAAATACAAAAAGTATGAAATGAACCGTTCTATATGATGATGATAAGAGTAGAACAACTTTCAAGCCAAAAGACAAATTCAAAAGTGTTATTAAACAAAAAAAAATATTCACATCTGCAGCTGTGTTAACTTGACCTTTTTAGGCACGGATAACGTTTTATACTGAAAGACTCCAACCTACTATTTAAAATGTGTCATTTTGACCCGCAAATTAGCAGAAGGGGACTCCACACTTATATAGAATTGAAGAAGCCTTACGGACTAAATGTGAAACATCTTCAACAACCAGGAAGAGTCCAGTTGCCTCCATTCAACTTGTACAGACCGTAGGGGGGGGACGAGTGCGCGGACATGTTTGTTCACGTGTGTGTGTGACGCTTAGCTTCGCTCGGCTTGCTCCAGTTTGACCTCGCTGGCCATCAAATGTTCGCCGTGCCACTTCTTCATGTGTTTCTCCAGCGTGCTGTAGACGCTGAAGGGCATGTGGCAGATGTCGCAGCGGTACACCTCCTTGCCGAACTGCCCGTGCGTCTTCATGTGACGCGTCAGCTTGGAGCTTTGGGCGCAGGCGTAACTGCACAGGTCGCACTTGTAGGGCCTCTCGCCCGTGTGGCTGCGCCGGTGCACCGTCAGGTTGCTGCAGTTTTTGAACACCTTACCGCAGTACTCGCAAGTGTCGTTGCGACGGTCCTTGGAGCTGGGCGGTCTGCCGGGCCCCGGCCCGCGCAGGAGGTGCGGCGTGCTGCTGCCGCTACGGCCCGAGGCGCTGCCACCCTCCATCAGTTCCCCCGGCGGCGTGGAGAAACGCAGGCTGCCCGTCTCGGAGGAGGAGTGCTCTGAGGATGTGGCGAAGGGAGACTGGCGTGAGTCTGTGAAGCCCAGGAAGGGCTCTCGAATGAAGTGGCGCGAGGCGGCGTACCCGGCCAGGAGTTGGGAGTAGACGTTTTCCGGCGAGATGAGCGGAAGGGTGGGCGGGAGTTCCAACTGCTCCCGCTCGATCTTGATCCTCTTGTTGTTGTTGGACGGGCTCGGGCTGGTGATGGGCGTGGGTCGGCGCTGGAAGAGCCCCGGGAAGGACTCGGCTTCAGATACGCTGATCCTGCCGTTCATCACGGGCCTGGGATTTGGCTCGTCCGCTTCCCTGCTTTGCTCCCTGTCGTTCTGCCGCTCTCGGTCCGGGTCGCCGCCGTTGGTGCCGTCCCCGTTGGGCTGCCTCTCGAGGCTCCTCTTGTTGGGGTTCAGTCTGAGATGATTGTCAAGATGGTTATACGGGTGCATGATGCCCACCCCTCCGCTCTCACCTACTCGCTCCCCGCCCAGGTGCTTCTCCTTGGGAGACTGCCTGGGCCCGTTTTCCCGGTTGGGGTTGAACTCTTGGGAGTCCTCGCTTAGGTTGGAATCTGGTCGACATCCGTTCCTTAGCTCTTCCTCCTCCTCTTCTTCCTCCTCTTCCTCCTCCTCCTCTTCTTCTTCCTCCTCATTGTCCATCCCCACAACTCTTCCGTCGGACTCCCGGAGCTTGTCTTCACCCTCCCCAACGTCTCCTTGGTTTTCCGCCTCAGGGGAACCGCCCATGGAGCCGGACTTGTTGTGCATGTGTGTCTTCATGTGCCTCTTGAGCTTGCTGGCTTGAGAGCAGGCGTGGTCGCACAGGTGGCACTTGTACGGCCTCTCTCCGGTGTGGCTGCGGCGATGCACGATCAGGTTGCTCTGGAATTTGAAGAACTTGCCGCAGAACTCACAAGATTTGGATTTCGCTGCCGACTGGTTCTGACCCTGGTTGTCGGGGGAACTGGAGGAACCGTGTCCACCCTGGGGAGTGGGCGGCTGTGGGGCATAGGTGAGAAAAGCCGGTGGCTTGGAGCCCGGCTGGAAGAGCGTGGGACTTAGCAGGCGGTGCATGGGCGGCACACGGTTGGGCGACAAGGGCGGCGTGGGCCCTCCGTTGTTGTTGGTGTTGCCCGCCAGTTCCCTCAGACGCCGAGAGAAGTCCATGGACGGTGGCTCCATGGGGGTCAGACGCATCACCCTCTCAAAGGCACTGGGGTGCTGGGAGAGCATCCCCATCTCTTCTGGACCCAGCCTCTCCATCGGGGGCCTGGGAGGCGGCGGCGGGCTCACAAAGGGCGGTGTGGCCGGCAGCCGAGTCTCCATGAAGCCCGGCGGCGGGGGATGTTCCCTGAGCAAGGGTGCGGCCATGCGCAGGAGGTGGAATGGGTTGTTGGTGTCGCCCAAGAAGGTGGGCAGCGGCGAGCGGGGCAGGGCGTTGGCACCCGGCGGGGGCGGCAAGGCCATGCGGGGGGTGAGCGAGCAGTTGGCCAGGTGGTTGTCCAGGTAGATGCGGATTCCATGAGTGTGCTGGGCGTGCTGGAGGAGGAACCAGGCGCTGGTGAAGGTCTGCTTGCAGCTGGTGCAGATGTAGCTGGATGGCTCGTCTTTGTCTGCGGGCGGGGGCGACAAAAGAGATTTCCAGTTAATATTTGGGATAAAGGACTTTAAATACTGTTTCAAACTAGACAATATGGACTCAAGTATTAGGACGCCAACAAAGACTGTTCTATCTTCTTTTCACTCTTCGGGTGAGGTCGGGGGATTCTGTTCCAACCGCTAATTGATCATTAATTAAGAAAAAGACTTTTGTCCAGATAGTGAATGCATGTTTGTCCGTCTGTGTGTGATGTGTGGTGCATGCGAGCGTGCATCGGGGGGCGGGGCTAATGCAGATGGCAGGTAGCGCCCTAAGGCCACGACACATTATGCAAATGTTGATGTCAGCCTCGGCTTTAATATACAGATCCATCTCGTCTGTTCTGTCATTTCCATATGGAGGCGACGGGGCGGGGGGTGGGGGCAGGCATGCAAAAAAGTAAGGGGGGGTAAATACAGGATGTTAATATGAAAAGATGGAGGGGTGATATCGGACAAAAAGCGAGATGCACAAAAGAAAGCAGCGGAATTATTGTGTGGCACGTTTTTGTGTGGTTAGTGTGCCTACAACGCACACACACATTCAGGCGCACGCCAAGTGCACACGCCGGCGACCCTCATTGACAAATTGCTCGTCGGAGTGACTTAATAAGGCCAAATGAATCGATCAGTCACTGCGCCCGAGCCCTTTGTTAGGATTTATCTAATTCAACGCAGACTCTCCGCTTCCCTCCGACGGCATCTGCATCTGCTTAGTCGGCTACTGCGGCCCCTCATTGCGCACCTCGCGCACATTTGTGGGGATCTTCTTGGGTGGGAGGGGGTTGCTACCAGGAAGCCCTTCAGCAGGGGTAGAATATCTTTCAAGGACCACCTTTTGTAATTGCCACGTTTATTTTAAACTGGACCTCTACCCGTGTATCGTTCCTACATTCTTACGTAAGAACTTCAAAAGGCGGAACAATACTTGGTTGACTCCATTTATGCATTGCCGAAGATGGAAAATGGCAGCTTTTACAGGAAGTGGCAGGTTTTTTTTTTCAAGCCAAGGTTCTCGGTAATGCCTCTAAAAGCAGAAAATTGCCAGGTCAATTTCCTCCATCCATTTACGTATTGTTATTTATGATATAGAACGGTGACATCGGGAAGAAAGTGGGAAAATTGTCGCTTTCACAGGCTTGTGTGTTTTTTTTTTTTTATATACTACTACCACCAATTCTTCCAAACTTGGAATTGGCTGTAGCTGGGTATTGTACTGGGACTCTTGACTTTTTACTCTAGTACTTTGGATATATAAAATTCAATCTAACTCAATGACAAAAAAAATTGAGCAAAGACAATTCTTTTAATACATTTCTAAATAAGGCCGATAACCTGGTACTCTTTATCTCAGTTCTATCAAAACACGGCTTCTTTTCTCTCCTTTCTTAGAATTGTTCATTTGTGTATCTTGTCTGCTGTCTTCTAATTTCCACTGTGTTGTATTTGTTTTGTTTTGCACAATAAAAAGGGCAAATGTTCAAGTAACGTATCTTAAAGCTTTTCGTGGAGCCTCAAGGGCCAGTTTGAGAACCGTTGCTCCTATCTGACGGCTGATCTTAGATCAGCGTCTGCTCCGGAAGCTGGTTTAGCGCTCTGATTGGTTGAGCTCTTTCTGCCGGGTGGGCTCGGGTGAGGAGCGGTGGGGGATTGGCGGGGGGGGGGGGGGGGGGGGTTACGGTCAGCAAAGGCTAATGAGGAGCTCATTTACTGATTCTGTCACTTTTTCGCTGCTATTAGCGAAGATCTGTTGCACTGTTTTGGCTGGGAGGGATGCGACCTGACTCCTGCTACTAATGTGTGTGTGTGTGTGTGTGTGTGTGTGTGTGTGTGTGTGTGTGTGTGTGTGTAAGAGTGTGCGAGTGGCGGGCTGCCTGCCTGTGTTTAGTTTGGCTTGGCTTCACACGGCCGCTTGGCAGCAGCGAGCTGGACAGCTTAGCAGCTTGGACGGGGAGACGAGAGCGCAAGATGGAAGGAGGTGGCGGCGGTGGGTGGGGGTGGGGGCGTCTGAGGAGGGGGGTGAGCTTTGAGGACTACACTTAGTTGGGCACACGCAGACGTACAACACTCACACCAACACGCGCGGTGTATTTACAAGCCCCTGAGGACTTGGCAGCTGTATAATCTGATCACCAAACAAGGATCAATACGCAAAATCGTAGCGAGAGCCGCCTTGATTTGTCGTCGTTGTTTTGTTTATTTTGAGTATTCCATCCATCAGCGCGTGCGTACGAGCCAGCGCAATAAATAAGTTGTTCTTCCCGCCGCCACATCCATCCCTCCCTCCCTCCCTCCCTCCCTCCCTCCCTCGCTCGCCCCACCCCTCCCCGGCCGCCACAACTGCAATGCATTTGCATCTTGTCATAACTTTGCCCGCCGCGCCATATGCCGTTAAGGGAGGCGTGTCGGCTAATAGAGTGACAGCTGATGGCTGCTGCCTAATGACCGCCAAAGACACATTTCATCAACTTCCCCAACAAGACAGAAAAAGGGGGAGGGCAGGGGAGGGGAGGGGATGAAGGGAGAAAGTATCAATAGATAGTCAAGCTTCACCGTTTAATGCATGCGGGAGATGTTAAAACGTCATTTGCAAAGTTTCGGCATCACTTCCTGTGCAGACAGGAACTAGGAAGCCATACAGAACTGAAAGCAAGATATGTATTTTTAAAATATAAATAACAGTTTTTATACTTTTTTTTTTCCCCACACACACTTGGCTCAAAGGCGTCCTCATTCTAGCCAATTAGTGAATGAAGCCAGTCCGTGCCGCGTTTCACTTTGCGGCAATTAGAGGCTAAGCCTACTGGTGACCACCGTGGTCAAGTACCAGTTAGTGGACTTAATCACATACACACCGTCAACTATTACTTATCTACAAGATGACAAAGAAATTGAGCTTATTGTCATCTAGCAGCTCACTGGAATTTGAGCATAATATTAACTAATTAATTTAATGACATTATTGTTATTATTATTATTAAATGACAACACAAATTAATTACCAAGTTTATACTAATGCACATTTTATAATAATTTGACTAAATATTTGTATATATTTAATTAATTTTAATTTTGATGCACAACACTAAACACTACATAAAGCTGCACTTATAAATAAATGTGACACTTTTTCATATATCTTGAAAAATTCCACTTTTTAAAACTTAAAAAAAAAAAAAATTTTAAGAAATATTTATCTTTCTATTTTTCTTTTCTCTCAACCTTTTGAAGAGGCCTGTCTTTAATTGTATGATTAGATTATAGCGAGCCAATTATTATTATTATTATTATTGCAGCGGTTGGCAAATGGATCTTAATCGGACTTTGGACACCTCTGGGCATGATCCTTTCAGGTAGACGGCTGTTCCAAGGATCGCGTCCAGGTGCGCGCGTACGCAGGCAAACGTTTTCCCATGGAAAGAGGAAAAAAAAAAAACACAATGGCGAGGTTGGCTCGTGAGGGCCACGCTGGGCCGCATGCATCAAAACAAAAGCCAATGGCCAGGAGCCCTGCAGGAAGTTATTAAAACCCTGGCACATGTACACCAGCGCATTTAAGGTGGGCTGCTAATAACATTCTCTTTCTCCTCCTTTTCTTTTCTTACTCGAACCGCCGCGCCAATTAAAGATCTGAGCTTTACATCACGTTTTATTCCTTCCAGATTGCGTTTTATAGCCATTATTTTTGCCTCAAAGTACAAACAAAATGCCAGCCGATGGGCTATTGACTGCTCGCATATGGCCGCCGTGGAGAAATTGGTGCGAGGAGCTCGTCGAGGAGGAGGCGCTGATAGTTGGGAGTCGGGGGGTGGGGGGTGCGGGAGGTAGACAGCGGGCATATGGTGCAGACATGTGGATTTGTCTTTAATTTAGGAATTCACATATGCCGTCGTTCCCGCCATCCTCGCCTGTGTCGCAATCTTGCGCTAATCCGCACTGAAAAGCTACCAAATGGAAGCACTCGTACTCAGAGTTCATGTTGATTGCACACTTACACCGCAGAAACTTTACGAGGAACTTTTGGAGTTCTGTTGTGTTTTCAAGATACATAGCTACGACACAAAAAAAAACGACGCTGCCTGAATGGGCAGTCATACCAAATCTAAACCGAAAGAGAGTATTATTTGTAGTCAATATTGCAACGGCTTAAGTCCCTACTTTTAAAAATTACTTCCAGACGAGTTTGTTGCCTAGACGGGCTGTGGAAGAAAATCAAAGCAGGATGTGAGGAATATTTGGAGCCGAGAAATCATGTATTTAGTTAATTTTGCAACAACAGAACAGCCTGACTAGTTTGCTGCCAAAACCCGTAGTCAAAGAAAATCCAAATAGGATGTAAATGGTAACAGAGCAACATTTTGAACGTAATGAGCTATGTTCCTAAAATTAAAAACAAAACTGCCAGATCAGTTTGGTTCCTAAACGGGAAGTCACAGAAAATCAAAACAGGATGTAAACAGTAAAAAAAGCAACATTTGGAACTATCATAAAGGTCTATGTTCCTAAAATTAAGAAACAAAACAAAACTGCCAGATGAGTTTGCTGCCTAAACAGGTTGTCTAAGAAAAGTAAAACCGGTCATGGGCAACATTTTAAGCCAATTAGTCATCTAGTAGTCGGTTAATACTGCAACAGCATAAGTAGCTGTTACATAAATAGCCCGACAAATTTTCTGCCTAAATGGGCTGTCGTGAAGTAAACCAATCAAGATTAAACAAAAGGTGTGCTACATTTTGATGTTAGTCATAGTTTTTACTCAAAATTGTGAATAGCCTACATTTCTAACTATTTAAACAGCCCGACTAGTTTGCTGCCTAAATGGGCTGTCGTAGAAAATCTGAATGTGTGTGTGTGTGGCATTCCCGGGGGGTTGCAGGTTGGCTGCGCTGCTCCGACATTCCATCAAGGGCGACGCGGCACAACACATTTACACTCCGAACAAAGCCGCCTGCAGGCGAGGCCGCTGGGACGCCAACCTGTCCCCGCCGGCCCCTCCCCATCTCCAGCCTCCATACGCACACATACACACTCACACACACACGTGTACACACGAGGGAGGACGCAATGTGCACCTGTCAGGGGTTAGCTGAAACCTCTCCTGCTGGCAAAGCAGCTCCTCATTAGCATGGCTGTGATCTAGGGGTCCCCGGGGGTCCCAACCTCCACACCGCGCCCCTGTGCCCACCTCTACACCTCTGCTCCTCCTCCCTCCTCAGGCTCCCCACTCCGCTCTGATGGCTTGTTTGTCATGAAGGCGGCTAATCAAGGGGGGCCACGGGGGCCGGGGGATCAACCGGGGACGGCGAGCTCGGGAGAGGAGACGCTGCCGCCTCGCCGTCTTGGTGCAAGTCGGCTGGCTGGCTGTCATGCGCACGGCATTGTGGGTATGGGGGGGGGGGGGTGCGGAACCGGGGAGTGGGAGGGAGGGAGGTTGGTACGGGACGAGGCGAGACTACGGAGGGTGGCAGTAGCAGGCGGGGGGTGAGGCACTCACACAGTGGAGCTGGCTCCGTCTTAAATGGAACCAGCTTCAGCTTATTAACCATATACATCTGTGTGTGTATGCGCGCGTGTGTGTGTGTAGCCAATATGAGCACAAAAACAAGATTTAAAATATCCTATATCAACATGATTGTTTTCACAGCACATTTAATTCAGGCCCAACTAATTTGCTACCTAGTCGGGTAGTCGTCATAGAAAGTCAAAAACAGGAACTATTCCGCAAGTGTGCATCGCTACGACTCAGACTTATGGAAAGCCAATGGAGTGAGGTTCCCCAGGCTGTTGGACGGGTCTGGTTAACGTGACAATTTTCCCGTCTGCTACTTGTTGAATGATTGTGTGGCATTACATCAATTGCGGTGGGTATAAATGAGGTGATGGTGAGGTCCTGACTTGTTGACTGCCTAAATGGGCTGCTGTTGGACTCAAAACAAGAAGTAAACAGAAGAATATAAGTAAGAATATAAGTAATAGTAAGACGTACAACATAGACAGGTGAGTGATGTTCCCCAGACTATTAGACGGGTCTGTTCAGCCAGTCAATTTTCCTGTAACTTGTTGACATACTCATATTTCTATACAGTAATGTGGCATCACCTTAATTCATGTTAGTACAAATGTGGTCTTGTTACGGTGTTGTTAGTTTGCTGCCTAAATGGGTTGTTGTGGAAAATGAAAAATCGGGAAGTCTACAGGAAGATAATAAAGACAGATTCAAGTCAATATTGCAAAAATGTGTACCACTGAAACACAGACAGATGGAAAGCTGGTGAAGTGAAGTTCCCCAGGCTGCTAGACGGGTCTGATTAACATGCCATTTTTCCTGTATGCCACTTTGATTGCCATGAGTATAAATGAGAATTTGCTGCTGAATTAGAAACAACCAGCTGAGACTCCCACGTAGTTTCCTGCCTAAACGGGTCTCATTTTTTAACATGAAAACAGGTGATTAGAAAAGCCTACATGGCAAGCAACTATACAGGCGGCCCAATTAGTTTCCTGCCTAAATGGGCAGTCGTCGAAAAGTACAACGTTTTGAATGAAGCTCATGAATGTATTTTTTTGTAAATATTATGAAAAAGTGGCTATTTGAACACCCTGACTAGTTTGCTGCCTAAATGGGATGTTGTAGAACATGTCTGCTCTGAGCTTCAAACCTATCTGATCTATTTTTGCCTTTTTCATTCATATCTTTTCATTTTTTCCAAAATAATTTCTAAAATTGTAAATATTTTGAAATGTAAAAAGAGGTTTCACTGCAATTCAGCCTGATGATTAAAATAAAATAAAAAGTTTGACAAGCGCATAAAAATGCAAACATCAAATATTAGGGGGTTTGTTGCGAGGCACCGGAAATGAGAAGGCCACCTGTAGATAGAAAAATACGTTTGCGTGGAAAGGAAATTAAACTGTTCGTTCGCTTTCATTTTTGCCGAGCTGGCGCGTGCAGGCTGCCAGAGGCGACGCAACCCGTCTAGGCGATGACAGCAGGACGTGCCAAAGCGGCCCAGCCGTTGCAAAGTGTCAAGTGAAAACTGCCACTAATTGAATTGGAAAGTTGGAAAGTGATGAAAACACGATGAGTCAAGACCCCCGCCTCGCGCCACCCCCCCACGCGCGGGTAAAAAAGAAAGGGGGGGGGGGTGGGGTGATCAGCTAAAAGACAAATTGCTTTTCTTTTGTAATACGTCAGACAGACACTCTACAAAAAGAGTCGCTGTGATGTAGTATGACCAAGTCAGGATGTTGTCTTCTCAGCAGGTGACTTACAGTTTCATTTTATGCCGCATCATCAAACTTCACTGCCATGCTTTAAATCGTAATTTCACATCACCCATTTATCTGAGGTACGAGGTTCAAATTTGGTCGCAATCAGACAAAAATCTGTAGGACAAGTTTGCATTTTACGCACACCTGACTAATGACTGAAATGAATCTTAAAGGACCACTTGAAACTAAAATGTTTGACTTTCTGTGTGTTTTCGGGCATGGCTTCTTGAGACTTTTTTGTTGGTCTACCAATGATTGACATGTCTAGTAAATTGCATCCTGCTAAACGAAACTGGCTTTGGGGGGCCAAATTTTCCAAACCGCAGGACCCATGAAAATGGCCACTTCATAATGGCAGACTCATCGGGTATGGGTTCTTATGAGTTTTTTTTGTCTATTCATAATCTCTACCGAATCTTATGTTGTTCAATGAAACTGGTTTAATCAAAGACGGCAATACTAACTCAAAATGGCCACTTCAGACTTCCTGTAACTTTTCGGGCATGGCTTCTTCAAACTTTTTTATGGGTCTACTCATGATTCATGTGCCTACCAAATTTGATTTTGCTCAATGAAACTGGCTCTTGGGGATGAATAAAAAAAAAGAAAAAAAAAGAATGGCTTGTGATTGGTGGAGAACCAGGAAGAAGGCGAGTGCGATCTGTGAGGTCTACCGCTCCAACACCGACAAAATGAAGAGGACACTCGGGCAGCGGCGGCCCAAAAGAAAGAAGAAAAGAAAATTGGCGTCTGTTGAGGAAGCCGAGGGAAAATGCTTTTATCACCACCACCTGCCATTCTATTGTTAATAGCGGAATTACCGGCACTTAAACGCGACATTGTGGCACTGCGCAGCGGGCGGCGACATCAAGGAAACAATGGCGTCATCGGCGGCTTCAGCACAAAACGCGCATCTTTAATGATAATAGGGAGGCGCAACAAGCAGAATGTGGAAAATTCCCCGGGAAAAGGTCACCACCGGGCCTTTTAGATGCCTTTGAATGGATAAAAGGCAGCTTTGACGACTTTGAGCGTTTTCCATCCAATTGAGCTTGAGCCGAGCCCCTGAGGGACGCCCACTTTGTCCGCGCTGTCAGTGTCCTATTCACCGCTGTACCGTTGCCTTTATTGACTCCGACGTGCCAATGCTGCTTAGACGGGTTGTTAGATGTTTGGCGGGATCAATGCGCTTCATAGCGAACGCGCCCACGCCTTCCTCTTCTCGGGGAAGCGGCGGGGAAACATCCAGCGCAACTTCAATAGGAGAATGTCCTTCTAAGGAATGACTCGGACCAGGCGAACATAGTTTCCTTTTGTGGTTCAACACATCCTCCAGACCCGCTTAAGCGTCTTCAGACACTCGTAATGTTGCCCAGCTGGATCGGACACTCGCGGTTCACATGCGGGAAGCCTTGAGCATATTGAGCGTATTGCGCAATACAGCAAGTCGGTCCCTACTTGGTCCCTGAACGCGGTCCGCCAAGTTTTTGTGTTAAAACTTGCATTAGTTGAGATGCCAATTTGCCAGCAAGCTAATTAGCGTTAGTGCGCTAACACAAAAAAAAAAAAACAATGTGACGGTGATTGCGGCGCGCTCTGCTCGAGCTTGTCGTCAAATTGCAGCCGGCTAAATGTTTGTTTAAATGATTAGCGGAGTGCCGTCAAACGTCTCCGCTAATCAATTAATGATTTTTAAAAACAATACCCCTAATCTCGTCGCGTTCACTTATGATGTGCGGGGCATTTGGTACACGGAGAAATGATTATTATCTCATGTACAACGTGACACTTAACATTCAACATGGCAGCATGTTCGTTTTAGTTACAGGGCTCCCCCGAATTGCAGAGTTCAGCTTCTGATGCTAGCAAGATAACTATGTTACTGCATTTGTGGCTTTGTATCAATTCTGTAACTTTGAGCTTTGATGTGAGATGACGATATGATACCGCTTGGCACGGTATCATAAAAGGAAAACGATATCACGAAACAGTATCACAATATCAGAATTTGTAACAATTAACGTTTTGTAAATGATGGTATGAATTTTTGATACAATTCTATTGACAGCGTATCGTAACATCAATACCGATTTGTAATGCTAGCGTATCAATACTGTAGCAAAACAGATGGTCGAAAGCTAAAGATGCTAAGTTGGCTAGTCCTGTGCGATGTATGTATGAACTTGACTTTAAGAAATCTAGAAAGGAATATTTTTTATTTAACAGTAGAACACTTTGTCATTTTTATCTTTCCCAGTTTTTACGGTATAGCGGCTAAATATACTATTTTGAAATGTTTGTGTACATAACCGTTGTCCATTATACATGCTCCAGGCTCATAAGTACATATAAAAAGAAAATCAACTTTTTTTTCTAAATAAAATCAAAATGTAGAACAACAGTAAAAGTTATTTCTCAGAAAATGAGTAGTTATTATCCGCTTAGTGAAGTAACTATCACCATAGTAATGAACTGTTAGCCATGCTAGTTAGCTAATTAGCTCCCTCCGTAGGAAGTATAGTAACCTATTTACTTCACTAACTGTAGACACGCTAGCTCTTGTAGCTGGTTGCAAACATTCTTTTCAAGACAGGTACATGTAGTAATATTGTTAGCGTTTATATCGTTAGCGTTAGCTTAGATTAGTCGAAGAGTGACACACTGTGTTATTGTATTGGAGCTACTCTTCGTAAGCACGTTTGGCATATTCTTCCTCTGCCAAGATCCAATACAAAAGTATCCAAGCACGTGGAACACATCATTGTGTTATGTCCAATAACATAACAACCAAACAACCCGTTTAGCTCATCTTGGGTCGTCATATCGATGTCTACAACAACACTCTATTAGCGTTATTATCAGGTCCAAGTGCCTGTTGTGTTCACTTCTTTCGCCAAGTTGACTTTCCCATGGCCCGCCAACGCAAGCATCTTTCATCATGCGCCTTTTGCTTTTCACGCCGCGGGTCCTGAAACCTTCCCAGGTGCGTCCAACTGCCTCCACGCCGCAAATAGAGACATGCTCGTCCCTCAGCGCGGACACACCCTGCGCATAGTTTTCCTAAAGTGTGTGTGTTTGACGGGTCTCCGTTTGGCCTCGGGGCCTCCCCGGAGACTTTTGTGTGGCCTCTCTCTCTCGCTCTCCCAATTGGTTCTCATTATCTCTCTGTCTTTGCGGCTGTTATCACGCTGATACATTTCCTACTGTTGGCACAGCTCCCGCATAGCTGATGGTTCAAAGAAAGCTGCTTTCATCTAGCCATTGCCTTTAGGACACGCACGCACGCACGCATACATATACGAATGAGTAGGGATGGCGCGGTTGGGGCCAGCGTTGCCCCCGCCAGACCACAGGCCCAGACAAGCTCCACTGGCACAGATCGGCCCGATAGCATCTCGACTTGATTTCATTTTTGGAAAAGACGGGAAGAGAGAGAAGAAAAAAAAAAAAAAACAAACGTGGGGATTTTGAAGTCGGACGGGTTAAGGTTAGGCAGGCAGGACGTGGCACCGCGCGACACGTTGTGCTCTTAAGTCATAGCGCCGGCTAATAAAAAGCAGATTTACATTTCTAATGAATAAAGCCAGCAGTCAAATTGTCCTCATAATCCTCTTATTTATTTAAATAACCTCCACCCAAGTTAACCCCCCCCCCCCTACACACACACACACACACACACACACCTTCCCTAAAGGAAAATATAGAAAACATGCAAATAGTTTTAGGGCTGTAATATTTCCCAGATATGTCTAATCATTTCTGCCCGCCCTCGTAAATTTTAGCAGCGCTCGCAGCCACAAAAAAAAAAAAGAAGCTGCTGCTTTTTATTCGCAAATAAGTCACTTTAGTATGCACTTTCTTTTCTCTTTTTTTTAATTGATTTTTCATTCGGTTGCAAGATTTTCTTCTCCAAATGGTTCAACGCACACCGCGCAACTTTACCTTCTGCTAGCGTAATGCTAACACACTATGCAAACCGCCATCAACGGGCTAACAAAACTAGCATGAATCTCGCTCTAGATCTAAATGTTTAAATACTTGAACACAAACAGCCAAACTTGTAGGCACTACTTCTTCGTTCGTTTGTTTGCTGATGATTGTTATACTGCCACCTGCTGGCCAAGTCACCAAAAGGCGATGAAATTAATTTATCGTCTGTTTAATTCTTTAGATTCTATTCACTTAAGTGATGTCATTAGTGTGTGTTTTTGTAAAGTACACAATTATCAAGTGCTTTTTATTTGAGGGGGGGCTTGAACACTTTCCCAATAAACTGGCAGCCAAATATCACAACAAGAAATGTCCCCGCTGTGATGTTTGCATTTACCACCATCTTGCGTTTTTGCGTCATCGTAATTGCACGAGACAAGTAAGTGGATGCAGTGAGGGAACTTTGGGAGGGAGGGGGTGGTTGTATTATGGTGGGGGGTGTAAGTGCAGCATGGAAAGCTCTCAGCATCTTGGCGGTGGCTAAAAAGCCAAATAAACGGCGTCACCGAGCAGGACGTTAATGAGATAAGAGGAGGAGGGCGGCAGCGGCGGCGTGAGTAGGCGCGAGGCAGTCCGAAGCGCTAACAAGACGAGTCGCTCCCTTTTTTCACAACTAATGGCGGGAAAAAGAGGCTCGTGCTAGTAGGACCCGTAAATTGCACATCTTAGATTTCAGACTTGACCACAGCCTAAAAAAATATTTCTTCAATGTCAGAGGGAAAGTAAAATGTGTAAAAAATAATAATAATAATAAAAAATAAAAATATATATATTAAAAATAAATAAATTAATACTATATAAAAAATAAAAGATAAATACACATTGATTCTAACAATTCTCAAAAAAGGTTGACCATATTTTCTTATAAAAATTACTCTATTTCATGAAATTACAAAATTTCCCTGTTAAATGTTACAATTTTATTCTAATTTCTTCGTATAATTTTTCTTATTCTAACTATATATAGAGAGAGATATTTCAGCATTTTTATTTATTTATTTAATAGTGTAATAACATTTTTTGGGCGTAACATTTTTTACTTTTTTCCCTGACTTTTTTATTTGATCAAAATGCAAATTCAGTCACAACATAAAATTGTGACTAAAAGATCAAATTTAGCTTAACTTGGATTTTTAAAGACTTTTTTTGTCAGAAAATAATACTTTAAAAACTTAATGTCAATTAACTACATTTTTGTTGTAAAATTCTTAATTTGACTTAATTTGATTCTCGGAATTTTAAAACCTCGCCATAAAATTGCAACTGAGAAAGATCTCATAACATTTTGGCTTTAATTGTTGTAAAATCGATGTTGGCAAAAAAAATTGCTTTATGACTTTATTCAAATAAAATGACATCTTGCTCCTGTGAATTGAACTTTTTTTTTTGTTAAAAATGTTTTGGGAAAATTATGGCATTTGTAATTTTCCAACTTAAGTTTAAGGTATAAATCACAACTTTTTTTTTTTCCTTCAGTAAACATTTCACCAACTTTACATGAGCTTTATTTACAGGTAAAATCTAAACACTGGAAACGCCACAGCAATTGTGTGAAGAAAGAAAATTGGGGGTGGGGCGAGGGGGAGGTCGGGACAGCGCAAACTTCTCTTAATGGCTCTTTCTTTCTTGGGGGGGGGGGGCAGGGGTGCAGAGAGTGCGCACACATGTGGAGCGCGCGGCACATGCTGCAAGTTAGCAGTGGCGCTCGCACTCCAAATTAGTGGCCACTTTTATTCCCCCGCTGTGGTAGGAAAATATCAAATCTGCTGCCATATGAGTGCCATAAAGCTGCTTGTGCTGCGTTTGATGCCTTCATGTGGGACTCCTTAACTCACGCGTATGTATGTGTGCAATGTGTGTGCGCGTGTTTTTAGTGAATGTCGTACTTGTCAGCGTATCCTAGTGTGAATTTTTCCACTCGTGGATTTCTCAGCCATCATTTTTGGGCTTTTACATTATCCAGATTCACCCAAATCTATATGCTAATTTCTGTTAGCCCATCTATGGCATTTCACATTTAATGCTTGCATCAAGCTAACAAAAATGAGGTAGTAACAGATTGGTGTTCAAAAGTACAGTTTGGTTCTCTTTTGTTTGTTGTCTTCAAACTAGGACTCAAAATGGAAAATTTAATGATGACTTTTCCTCAAATTGTCACTACAGCGGACGCTTTTTGCATTTTGGCGGTTCGTCTTTTGCAAATTCACCTATTTTGATTTTTTTGCAGGGAACCTATCCTGTAGTATTCATGGAAACAGCTTAATTGTTTTGTTTTTTTGTTTAGTTTTTTTCCATTTCAATTTTATTTTTTCTAATTTACATTATTGTCGTAAAAGGGCGGCAGTTTTTATTTATCTCTTATTTTAATATTTCCTAAATTAGGACTATATCCTCAAGAATATATTTTTGAAAAAATCTTGTAAATCTGCTTTATATATATATATATATATATATATATATATATATTGTGATTTTACCCCCCCCAATCCGCCATGCTTTCCTCATAATGTTCCAACTATATTCTCATTTGTTTGTTTTGTCTGACTAGCTTGTGATCGCCGGCCCTCTTAAACGAAACCCCGAAAATGAAACCCCGGCCAACTTTGACACGATTCCCATGTTGTCGTCCGAGTTTGTGCGCGGCCCTTCTTGATGTTTACTTCCTGTTTACGTGTGTGCCACGTCGTCCTCAAGGAGGTCAAAACATCCCCCAAAACATGCGAGCGCACCCCATATGTAATGCATGCATTCCGATTGAACATGTTTTTCTTATTTAATCTGCCACTTGACGGCATGGGACACACACACACACACACACACACACACACACAGTCCTCCACATTTGTAGCTACAAAAAAGGCATTAGAGGGAGGTCGGAATCATAAACAAGTTGGTGTTACTTGTGGAAAAAAAAATGCTTAAAATGGAAGCAGCGTACTCTGCGCTCCCCACTGACTCACACACACACTCGAACACACTAAGAGAGAAAACCAAAATAGACACACACATGCCTCTCAGCAGACGTAAGATGGATGCGCTGGCACGCTTTCAAAACACTCCATTTCGTAAACACACACACACACGCGCACGCACGCACATACACACAAGTGGCACCCATGTTCACCCCTAATCACAACCCGTGAGCTTGGACATCAAAATGAAGCAAGTTTTTTTTTTTTTCGGGGCGGGGGTTGAAGGAAAAAAAAAAAAATCATCGGGAGTAATTAACGCATTTTCATATGCAAATGTGATTAATGCAAAACTACAAAGTCATTATGCAAATGAGCTTTTCCTTGAGCCTCTGTACAAATATTCGCCGCTCAAATCAGGGATCAGTCTCGCCATCTTTTTTTATCTAGCACCCCACAACCCCCCTCCCCCCCTCTTCTTCCCTCGCTCTCTCTCGCTCGTAGAGATAATACATAAGTAGCATGTGAAGTTATTTGGAAGTGTGTGTGCGTGTGTGTGTGTGTGTGTGTGTGTGTGTGTGTGTTTGTGTGTGCGGGACGCCGCCTGCCTTGTGATTGCGGGGCTGCTCGGCACTGGAGCGAGACAAGGAAGCGGACGCGCAGGGGAAGGTATGAATATGCAAAAGCCTGATTGCTTTTCATGATTAAAGCCTATTTAATATGCAAATGAGAGCAAGCCAGGTGATTAAAAGAGCACTGGGTGGTGGGGCACAAAAAAAAAAAAAAAAAGAAAGAAAGGGGTGAAGGGGGAATCACATTCAACGTTTGACCTCTTCGGCCGGGGAAAGTCATTTTGACTTTTGGCTTTATTTAACACAGTAAAATATCAATTAGGGCAGCTTATCAATATTGTGATATCGCATCTCGTAGTACAGAAATTAAGAACCTTTGATCAAATATTAATGAAGATGATAGTGTAGAGAAATTTAATATTAGTGATCAAATCTCAATAATATTATTAATATGTAGATATCTGAAAGCAGGTGCCGGAAGGAGAGAACGCAAGAAAACGTCAACATACTTGTATGTATGCAAATTTAAGATGTGTTTACGTTGACCAAAACTATGTGTGCAATTTACATTCAACACATTTTTTTTTTTTTTTTACAAATTTTGCACAATATTCAACATAAAACGAAAAGCAATTACGTCCAGAAAGCCTTCTGACAGAAAGAAAAAAAAAGTCGACACATGTCCAAATAAGTAAATATGACTTAGCTATCTATGTGTTAGCATAGACTACTAGCAAAAAATAACATTTTGTAACATACTGCATATGTATTTTTTTTAAGTATAGTAATTTAACGCTTATGATGAAATATTAATGAGCTCACATCTCACAAATCACCATATAAGTCATTTACCACTTTATATAAAATATACATTTTGTGATCCTAGCATCTAATAGTTGTGTAATTTTGCACTTTTGAGCAAATATTGATGCAATCTATTTTCGGGCGCCAGAAGCAGCAGCTCTTACTTGCTTTCACTCACTCTCTTTTAAACTTTTTATTCTTTCTTCTTGATTTTATTTTCCCCCTCATTTACCAATTTTTTTCCTTCAGACTTCCCTCGCTAATGAGGCTTCACTCACAAGGGGTTCGGTGCTGCCTTTTTTTAACAGCTTCCTTCCATTGATTATTAAGGGGAATGTGAGGGGCGCATCTCTTCTTCTCTTCCTCCTCTTAGGAATCTGACTACAATTTTATACACGTTGAGGCCACCAACAGGCCGCTGGTGGAACAGCAGGCAGCCTACATTAGCACTGTGACAGTGCGGTTTAAAGAGACAGATGGAGTGGCTCAATGTCACGGAAACTTTTTTGTTTTTTTTAATAGCATCGTCATCCTCTTTTTTTTGTCAGCAAGTCACGACTTTATTGCGGTAAAATGACAACTGAGTATTGTCGTATGCCCTGTTTTAATGTGCTGCCGTGTGTGTGAGAAAGTAGCAGAAGATTTCTGATTACCGTGAGCTCGATGCTAATTCTCGTGGCGTTTTGCATTATATATTAGCACTAAGCTAGCAGACTTGGATAAACATTTTGCTGATTTTAATATACAGTAAACTTCAACGAGGGGGAGGACAGGTGCTAAGGACTGTCTTTAAATAAGTTTCAATGTTTTGAGAGCATTACATGGTTAATCAATAATTACATTTAGAATGTATACCCAGCAATAAATAGGGATACATTGTATTAGCCATTCTTGTTAGCCTTCAAAGCAACATTGGCGCAGATGGTCCCAACAGTATGGGCAACGCAAGTGGGTCGCCCCCGCCCCCGGATACCCTACAGCCCCTCCTCCTTTCCGGGAAAAAAAAAAAAAAAAAAGTTGACAGCCCGTCGACGCCAAGTGGACGAGAAGGCGGGAAGAGAGATGTTTGAGGATGTCGCTGTCACCGCCGCGTCTTATGAAATATTCACCCCCTGATCTCTTTCGCGCTACGTGCGTGTGCGCGCTCGTGTGTATTTGGGCGCTTGTCACCATGTGATGGCGCGCCTCAAAGTATTCCAAGGGGGTGCGCCGGCGGCCGTCCTGGGGGGAGGTTCAAAGCTGGGCCAGGCCCATCTTAGCTCTGCTAGCGTCCTGACACGCCTCATTCTTTACACACACACACACACATATTAGCATAGCATCACTAGCCCGCAGCAGACAAAAAGGCCTGACAGGATGTTGTAAAAGCAGGTAGAAAAAAAGATGGCAAGGGCCGAGGGTGAGCACATGTTCGCCGTGTACGCTGCAAAGCTCAGGTGTCGGCCAGACGGCCTGAGTTTGTAGCATGAGCCGCTAACATTTCACGTTTCCATAATTGGCCATCTCCTCGCTCACACAAACAAATTCACCAGTTTGTGTTCATCTAGCAAACACTCACTGCTCACCAAGCATACCACCACCCAAACTGAACTCCATTTTTGCAGTAATGTTTTGCAACTAGATCACACTGTACAGTTTGTTAATCAATTGCCGCCAGAGTTTGCGCACCCCCTCACCGACTGGTCAAACCGTCCTCC